>NW_026712915.1:600000-970014 GCF_030625045.1 Achroia grisella
ATTGTCAGGAGATTTGTCTAATTGTTTTCTAATTGTTTTTCCATATATTAAAATACAGGAGCTTAAATATGAATGAATAATAATAACAAAAATTAATAAGGCTTTCAGCAAGGCCTCGTTATTGTAACTATACATGTGCTCTTTAATATATTGTTTGTCTTTTTGTAACTGTAATTTACAAAGGAAGTTTCTTCTAGCTATCTATATTAATATGTTACAAATTTGGTTTATATAGAAATATATATAACTCAAAGGTGACTGACAATGATCTATCAACGCACAGCCCAAACCACTGGACAGATCGGGCTGAAATTTGGCGTGCAGGTAGCTGTTATGACGTAGGCATCCGCTAAGAAAGGATTGATTAATTCTACCCCCAAGGGGATGAAATACCCAAGGAAGTTTATACGAAACTTCGTCAATTTTAAACCGATCGGGCTGAGACTTTGCTTGCATAATACTACTATGACGTAGCCATCCCCTAAGAAAGGATTTTGATAAATTCCACCCCTAAAGGGATAAATTAACGCGAGCGAAGCCGCGAGCAAAAGTTAGTACAGGAATATAATTTCAGTCCGCTAGAATTTCATCAGTATCTTAAACTCTTTTATCACAGACTACGATTATTTTTAGGTTACTATTTTTTTTATTTTTATTTATAACTCTTTATTACACCTTAAAAACAATCCAAAGAAAAAACAATATTCATAATGTACAGAAAGGTAGGCTAGGCACAAAAGGCGGTCTTATCGCTAAAGCGATTTCTTCCAGACAACCTTTGGGTAGAGGAAAAAAGACAGAAGGTGGTGGATGGCGCAAGATAGAATGAATGGACATGAATAATAATAGTAATGTGTCATATATATCCATATATATATATATATATACACATAACATAAATAAATATACATACTTTATACATAATATAAATATAAATATAAAATTAAAAAAGTAAATTAGTAATAATACACAGTAACTAAGCAATGTGCAAATAAGAAAGAGACAATTTAGTAGAAAGGAAAGGATAGTAGAAAGACAATTTAATGAGAGAGATAGTGTGATTTTACAGCATTTTTAAAAATAGCTAATGATTGAGCGCTACGTATGGAGGATGGTAGTGAGTTCCACAGTCGCACGGCGTACACAGCGAAAGAATTGGTGTAGAAGGAGGAAGTATGGGAAGGAGTTTTAAGACATAGGTTTGTTGCACTGCGTAAGCCATGATTTTGTGCCTCACCGAGAAATACAAATTTTTCTTTGAGATAATAAGGAGTTGCAGGGTTAAAAAGAATTGAATAAAGAAGAGAGAGGATATGCCAGTCCCGGCGTAGACGTATAGGGAGCCACTTGAGCTGTGAACGAAACTGAGAGACATGGTCATATTTGCGTAGTCCAAATATAAACCTAATACAAATATTTTGAAGGCGCTCAAGTTTATTTAATTGGACTTCGGTGAGATCTAGGTAGCAGGTATCGGCATAATCGAGGATAGGAAGAAGTAAGGTGTGTGCAAGCGAAATTTTGGTGTCTATGGGCAGGAAATTACCCAATCTTCTGAGTGAGCCTGCGGCCATGAAAATTTTCCGACTAACCTCAGCCATACTACTATGTTTTACATACTATTATGTTTTAGAAGGTTGTAGTCTCTTTCTTTCTATAAATGGAGTAGGAAAGTGACAAGATGGTAAGAGGGCCCTTTCCCTCTTACCATCTTCATCAAAGAAAAGAGCAGTAATGTGAGATAGAATGTATAAATATTATTATATCACTTTTTATGCATTGATTTTTTTTTGTTATAATTATTTTTGCACCGTCAACAATTTTTCTCTGTGCGTGGAGGTCAACCTGACATGGTACATTGCTAGCAATAAGATCATTAATCCACAAATTCAAATTCAAAATATCTAGGTCAATTACAGACTCTTATGATAATTAAATCTACCGTTGGGTCGTAATGATTTCGAGATGAGAAGAACTGACAAGAAACTCAGCTCGTATCAAATAAATGTTGTACATGTTTACAATAATACAGATTCTTTTAAATTCAAATTTGGAATATTACTAACAATTCCCTTTCCCCCAGTTGTAAGAGTTGTAGGTGTATCCCATTATCCAAAGGTCAAAAGAAAGGTATTAGGTGAACCTTAAGACGAGGTGAAACACTTAAACCTGGCTCGGGTTCACGGCGAAGATACTCGTAAATCAATCGGTTTGCTTCAGCTGTTAGCACTGAGCCCACAAATCTCGATACAGACCCTCACAATGGGGAATCGCTTAAGACGATAGTGTTCCAAATGGCTCGAGTGTGGCCACTAAATACGCGTCAACGCAAGATTTATTAATTAGTAATTTTAATGTTTTTTTTTACCGGACGGCTAAAGTCGATTCACTTTATAAATAAGTGAAGAAACAACCCACGACTCAGGTAAGCCTAGTGTGGGGACTAAGGGTCCACCACCTTTGTATCTAGAGAAGACTACAACGCGTCAACGCAAGATTTATTAATTAGTAATTTTAATGTTTTTTTTAATATATTTTTATAAATAACGAAGAAACAACGACGACATAAGCGCATTCTGTCCACCACCTTTGTATCTTAGACTACTACGTGTCAACGGATGATTTATTAAATAGTAATTTTTTTTTTTTTTACCGGACAGCTAAAGATTCTCGATTCACTTTATTAATTCGTGAAGAAACAACCCACGATTCAGGTGAACCTAGTATGGGGTCTAAGAGTCCACCACCTTTGTATCTAGAGAAGACTACTACGCGTCAACGCATGTTTAGTAATTAGTAATTTTAATGTCTTAGTTTAATATATTTTCCCCAGAACGACACGACGTTTTTTTTAACTATTTTAATTCTGTTGAACGCTTAGATCTTACAGATCGATTTGTGCAGTAGATGTTGACTGGATTACTCAACCTAGGTATATACCTTAAAAATTTTTTTGTGAATTTGACCGAGAAAAATAATATAATTGTAGCACAGTCGACAAAATGTGTTTTTTTTTACTATTTTAATGCTGTTGAACGCAGCTGATCGATTCAGGTTCACCGAACGATAGAGGGGAGTGTAGATGGCATCTTTGTATCTAGACTGGATTACTCAACCTAGGTATATACTTTAAAAAAATATCTTATTTGTGAATGAATTTACAAGTACGAGAAAAATAATATAATTGTAGCACAAGTGCGACAAAATCTGTGTTTTTTTTAACTATTTTAATGCTGTTGAACGCAGCTGATCTTTACAGGTTCACCGAACGATAGGGGGCGAGTGTAGATGGCACTCCACTAGACTGGATTACTCAACCTAGGTATATACCTTAAAAAAATATCTTAATTGTGAATGAATTTACAAGTACGAGAAAAATAATATAATTGTAGCACAAGTGCGACAAAATCTGTGTTTTTTTTTACTATTTTAATGCTGTTGAACGCAGCTGATCTTTACAGGTTCACCGAACGATAGGGGGCGAGTGTAGATGGCACTCCAAACCTGTAGAAGGACTTATGGAGCAGATGATATATATATATATATATGTATTACTATACCAAAATAAAGCGAAACATTTATAATATATTGAAGCTATATTTGTGATATAGTGATGCAAATCAGCACATTCGATAGAGGGTTGTGCCAGTGTATGTTTTATAAAACGACACGTAGATCACGCAGTTGGTAATATATATAGTGTTAATAATTAATCTAAGGAGAGTAAATCAAGATGTAACATATGATGTGTTAATACATAAGTTCCACTCTACTGTGTGTGCTTACTCTCACCACCACAATTATAGGTCAATGGTTAAGTTTGTATTGTTTATATTAATATCACAAATTCCTATATTAAAATAAAATGTACAATTTTATAAACATCCAGTTTCATGACCACACAACGAGGTAACTAGTGGAATTAGCCGCGACGCAGTATCTCTTATCTCCATTGTCTCTGCGACACATGTTTTCTTCCATATTGTTCCTAAATAAGTATTGGATATAAACATAATTATCTTAATATTACAATAAAAATTACTTGAAATAATAAATGGACATGAATTAGAATTACCAAGATTACGACTTGCAAAAACAATAAAACAAGGTATTTTCATAAAAATAAAAATGTACGACAAACTATCAAATAAAACAATGGAATTGACATCAATAGAATTTAAGAACAAAATATAATCACATTTTTAGCAACATCCTTTATACAATGTGACTGAATATCTGAATTGTAATGTACAATTTTGACATTTTCCATTAAGTGACTTTTAATTAGTTTTATAGATATATTATATATTATTTAATTTATTATTTTGAATTAAAATTGTAAATGTGACGAAATTATCTTAAAAAAAATGTAATTACTATTGACGTGCTATTGTGTAACGAGATTTGTTATATTTGTGAATAAAACAATATGTAATATCTAATATAGTTATTATATTAAAGCTACTAGAACGAAAAAAATAATATTTTTACTAACATCTATACTAATAAAATGGTTTGTATGTTTGTTTGTTCAGGGTAATCTACGGTTCGGATCATTCGATTTTCTCATGAGACTACAGTATGGGGTTTAAAAGGTTTGAAGAAAGGTATATTAAGGTTTGTTAAGGATCAACAACGAGCACGTGACATCCCTGATATCTCAGGCGTCCATAAGCCACGGTAACTATTTACCTTCAGATGGGCCGTATGCATGTTAAAAAAATTGAGTGTTTCCGCTGCGTAAACGGTTAAAGTTACGCACAAAATATATATGACGGATATGTACTTCTTTAAAAGTTAAAAAAAAAGTTCGTTAAAACATTGGTACTCATGAGTATGATCATATTATATGCTTGTAGGGACTGGTCTGCTCTAATCACTAAGACTGATTTAATATTATTGTGTATGTATATTTGACTCTAACGAGTTGGTGTTTGGTGGTAGTTGGTAGTTTGTATTCACATGTTCCGACTTAAAAATGTAAACTTACAATTATTTAAAAGAGCAACACACAAGTTTACTGCTCGTTCTTCTTGTGATGAGACAGCTCGTCGAATGAGCGGTGGATTAAAAAAAATGTGATAACTATTCAAAAGTACTTAAGTTTATTTGAATAAAGGATATTCTATTCTATTCTATGATTGTAACGAATCATTTTTTTAAATTTTCTGATGAAATGAATGAGACTGAGGTAACCACACGGGCGGTATTTGACTATCTACCTTCAATGTAATATTTAGAGAAAAAGTGCGTTTTAGTAGAACACTTTTTCTTCTTATCGGTGTGTTTGTAGACACCTTAGAGGTGACCGTGGGTATAGGAAAACGATCAAATGCCGGTGTGTGTGCGATTGGCCATTAACGACGGTCCGGCGGCGGCCGTAAACTGGAACGAAAGATACCGGCACATCGGATTATATCGACGTTGTGGACACACCGGGAGAAAATAATAGAAAATTTTTATTTAAAAAAAAAAGAGGACAAATTAAAAAAATTAAAAAATGCCTGTATATATGGGTAAGCAGGCCTCGCCGGGAAATAGATATATGCTATTTATTTATTTAAAAAATCAGAATAAATACCAGATAACAGTTAGAAGTTCTTATACAATCGAAAACGGTTAGTTTTTGTTTACAGTATAGGGGACAAACGAGCATGCGGCTGATGGTAAGTGATTACCGCCGTCCATGAGTACAACAGCAGAGGAATTGCAAGTGCGTTGTCGGCCTTATAAAAAGGAATAAGCTCTTTTCTTGAAGGATTCAATATCGTATTGGTAATGAACACAAAAAAAAACATTGGTAATAAACAAAAAAAAGTCAGTGGTGTATCTTGCCAGCATCTTGACTGGACTTGACCGTAGGAGAAAATATTTTCTAATAACTAAATAATACTCTATTGATTCCTAATTTTCCACGTTTCGACGGCCTCAGTGATCTAGCGGTATTGTGCACCGATTTACCTTCGATGGTCGCAGGGTCGATACCGCGAACAGTACAAATATTTGTATTCATCAGTATGATTGCTTGTTTTGAACTGGTATTTTCTATATATACTTATGTATGTATTTGCGAAAAAAATATTTATGTATTAGTTGTATAGCACCCATATCACAAGCTCTGCTTAGCTTGGGACTAGATGGCACTGTGTAAATTGTCCTGAGATATAATTATTATTACTTAATTTGTACTTATATTTACAGTGCGTAGAAAGCTATATATGTAATTGTTCTGAGATATTAATATTATTATTACTTAATTTATACTTACACTAACAAAGACTTTGCTAAGTTTGTTTTAGTTTCTGACAAATTAATAAACTGCTCTCAGTGTGTCCCCAAATTTTTTCGCTACCTTATTTTATGAGGATTATACGATCAGCCTCTACCTTGTCAACGTTCTTACATAGCCAGGTTGGACATTGTAACAATGGCAACCCTATATCTACACACCACACAACCCTTATTTACAAAGCCATAAAGTTCACTATCGTAGAGATAGGTGCAAGTTTAGGATGGTATTTTTAGGGTAGAGTGGAGAAAATTGACTTACCCTAGATAAGGATGGTAATAGCCAGTATTTTTTTTCTTGACGAAATTACGTTCCAACGTTAACGGTCGTCTTGTTTACCTTTTTCTTGTTTTTCTATGATACCATATACTTTTACAGCTTCACGCAATCATGTACCATTACACGAGGAGTTCTACATTCTTGTTGAATTAAAGTGTTTCATCCAAAAAAAATTTCTAAGCTTCTTTTGATATAGACTTTGTGGATGGTTTATTATTGAAATAGAAATAATCTTTATTCAAATAAACTTATTTTGAATAGTTACATTTTCTATCAGTCATTAATTTATGGGGGTGAAATAAAATAGAGGACGAATGGAATGTCATTTTTGAAGTTAATTAACACAAGTACTTTTGAATAAACACATTTTTTTTTCCATCAGTCATTCATTTATGGGCGTGAAATAACATAGGGGATGAAACTTTGTAAGGAAATTCGTCATTTTTGAAGCAAAAACGATGAAATTTTTATCTTTGGCATTTTGGGTTAGATTCTAAAATGATTTTCCTTAATTTGGGTAACATTTTTTTTTAATAATAATATCTATACCCGGATATTAAATTCCAGGCTTGTTACCTTAATTACTTAATTATTATCGGTCATTGTTTTGGTTATTTCCTTCGTCAAAAGGAGATTACTTTCAAAAATGCCATTTAATATAATAAACTATGCCAAGGTTACTATTTCATACTAACGAAGTAGCGAGCACAGCTTGTATGTACATATAATAATAATACATAATTTAAGGACAATTCACACAGCGCCATCTAGACTAAAGCTAAGCAGAGCTTTTTTTTGTAAATACATACATAAGTAAGTATATAGATAATACCAGTTCAAAACAAACAATCATACTCATGAATACAAATATTTTATACTGTTCGCGGAATCGACCCTGCGACCATCGAAGGTAAAGCGGTGCACAATACCGCTAGCTAAAGCTTATGTTATGAGTATTAGATAACTGATACAATTACATAGATTTTTTCTAAATACATACATATTATATTATATTATAAAACACTCAGATCGATGAAAATAATACAAAAGTTTGTGCCATGCAAGGAATCGAACCCGCAATCGTAAGTAAAGCAGTATGCTAAACCGCTAGACCACCGAGGTCGTCCATGTTAGATAAGCTAGAAGGAAGTTAGCAAAATAAACTTGTTTTGTATTTGAGACATTTGTTGCAGTTACAATAGAAAATCCGATGTGAGTTCGTGCCAATTCCATAACGGACAATGGGTTCGTCCGCTGAGTGGTCTTCATGCGGTCGTCTAAGTGCATAAAAGGCTATATTTCGTTTAATAGTGGACAGAATTTGGTTGCATTCTGTTAATAATGTACCGTAAACACTATATAGTTGAAACGAAACCAAATTACATATTTTAAACTGGTACGGTCTAAGCTTATCTATACATATAAATAAAATTGGTGTGTCTGTTTGTAATACTGAAATAACCGTTTTTTACTACATGCATATTAATATAAATACGGTACATACACCAAAATTAAATTTTTTAAAATAACATTTTTTATATTTATTTTTTATATTTTTTACATTATATTATAATGGATATATAGTATATAATGGAGATATTATATATCCATATATTATAATGGATATATAATATTGATATATATATATATCCATATCCTAAAGCTTGTGTTATCTAGTACCCATAACACAAGCTTTAGGCAGCTTAACTTGGATCTAGAAGGCGCTGTGTGAAATGTCCTGAGATTATTTATTTATTTATATAACAATATAATACATATTCAATTAAGAATATTTTAAATAAAATTCAATATTTACCGGCCGGTTTAGCAAACCGAGCTTGCGTCACACCGATCATACTCTTATTAAAGTACTAGCTGTCCCGGCAAACGTTGTTTTGCCTTAAAATAAAAAAAAATTTAGGGGTGGACTACCCCTAACATTTAGGGGGATGAAAAATAGATGTTGACCGATTCTCAGACCTACTCAATACGCTCACAAAATTTCATGAGAATCGGTCAAGCCGTTTCGGAAGAGTATGGCAACGAAAACTGTGACACGAGAATTTTATATATAAGATTATTGTTATGTATATAGTTTTGCTGTTCTTATTTTTTATCACATTGTTATTTTTATTTATATTTCATTTATTTCCTTAAAAAATCGTGTAATTGCTAAAATTTACATTCTAACATCATTGTTATTCAAAATTTCAATTAATGTCGAAAATATTTTAATAATGAACATACCTTCCTGCGTTAAATATTTAATAATTTAGTTATTGAATTTAATTATTGAAATTTAGTGACTAATTCAAATAGTAAAAGTTTCTATAAAGCAGTGAATAAATGCAGTATTGTTATTTTGTTCTTCAAATAGTAGATAGGTAACATTAAAAAAGTTGGTGAATTTCGAATGTTTATTGCCAGTCGGAAGTGAGTGCACATTAGTTCTGTTGCGAGCATTTCTACTTCGCCAGCCAAGGGCACCGGCCCACTGCAGGAACCTTGCCAAAGTAACCTGTCGACCGACTAATAATCTTCTTTCTCATTTATTTTCCTATTGTTTTTCTGGATTGTATTTCACGGATTTTTTCGTTTGTTGAAACATGGCGAAAAATGTTAGTTTTATATTCAGTCTATCCGATTTTTGGGGAGGTCTTTGTTCAGCAGTGGATGTCTTCTGGGCTGAAATGATGATGATGATGAATCTAGATATATGTTAGATAAGAACCTCATGATTTTCTTAATCCTTTGCTATTTTTGGCATTCACTTCCTTTTGACCTCAGAAGACGTCAAACTAAATTCTTCTTAAATATATCCATGTGTGAACATTACTGATTATTATTATAATCTGGCTTTAAAAAAAAGTCATTTCATTGAGTTACTTGCCAGCTATTTCTTCCATCTTTGTTCTTCTTCAATTGAATCTATATACTTGTTTGAGCATTATATATTATTATCAATTGAGGATCAACATACTGAACTGGACGGTAGGGAAAAAATTAAAATTGTAATGTAAAATATTTGACGTTAATAAGCGGCTAAAATGTCCTACATAAATAAATGGTTTTTGAATTTGAATTTGTATATTTATTTATTCAAATATAATACATGAGGTTTTATTGCATTTTTATTTTATCTCAGGACAAATCACACAACCCCATCTATAGCCAAGTTAAGCTAGCTAAAGCTTGCGTTATGGGTATTAGAGAACTGATACAAATACATAGATATATATTTTTTCGTAAATACATACATATTATACATAGATACATTACACTATACTAATATTATAAAGCTGAATAGTTTGTATCTTTGGTTTTTTTACCTTTGTTGTTCGAATTGATTTTATTAAGTAACTAGCTGTACTCGCGACTTTGTCCGCGTGGAATTTAACTTTAGTTTCTAAAATAAAAGTAGCCTAATTTA
Organism: Achroia grisella; assembly: GCF_030625045.1. Taxonomy (NCBI): domain Eukaryota; kingdom Metazoa; phylum Arthropoda; class Insecta; order Lepidoptera; family Pyralidae; genus Achroia; species Achroia grisella. Next base: position 609,999 of record NW_026712915.1, read on the forward strand.
CTCTTATTTTATTACACGGTCCAGCTATTTCAGAGATTAGCCGGAACAAACAGACAGACAGACAAAACTTTAAAAAATGTTATTTTGGTGTATGTACCGTATTTATATTCATATACATGTAGTAAAAAACGATTATTTCAATATTACAAACAGAAACTCCAATTTTGTTTATATGTATAGATAATTAGAATAATAATTAAGCTGACGGTCCAAATGATGGTAAGTGGTAACATCCACCTATATATATGTACAGCAGTATGGACATCACGTTATCATGTAACACCCGTGATACCTCACCAGAGAACTAATATGTCATGCCTCTTATCGGGTAATTCCATTCCAAAAACGAAAACAAATCGAATCCACGCCTATATGAAGTTAAATATTCTGTGGTACGCAGTTACAGTAACATATATATGTATATGTACAGCAGTACGGACATCACGTTATCATGTGACAGCCATGATACCATACTAGAGGACTAAGATATCATGACTATCGGGTAATTCCATTCCAAAAAAAAAATCGAATTCACGCCTATATAATAATAATAATAATAATAATAATCTCAGGACAATTCACACAGCGCCATCTAGACCCAAGTTAAGCTAGCTAAAGCTTGTGTTATGGGTACTAGATAACTGATACAAATACATAGATATTTTTTTTTTTTAAATACATACAAATTATATATCAGACCGATACAAACAATCATACTCATGAATACAAATGTTTGTACCGTGCGAGGAATCGAACCCGCGACCATCGCTCGTAAAGCGGTGTACTAGACCGCTGGACCACCGAGGTCGTCATGAAGTTAGGTATTCTCGAAAATTACTACACCATCGCCGTTTTAATTATATTTCGCACATGCTCCTACTACCTGTCGTATTGTTTACGGGACATTGAATGTGATTCGTATGTTTTGCCAAATTGCGAGTGCAACCGTTGCCAAATGACATCATGAAGGTTAATATGGAGGTGCGCTGCTATGGCGTTTCAAGTGGACCTTTATGGTTTGTTAGAAACAATTTCAATTTATACGTTCCAAATATATTTTTTACTAGCTTTTGCCCGCGGCTTCGCTCGCGTTAATTTATCCCCTTAATAATAATAATAATTTATTTATTTGCTTGCTACATGGTAGTTTCGGATCTTATTAACTAATAAAATACATGATATGCATGTACTTTTATTAGTTAATAAAAATGTACGCATATATTCAAATTAAATCATATTCAATTTAATTTAAAATTATGTCATTACATTACGAATACCCACAAATATATTTACATATTTATATTAATGAATTTTATAATGTCATCTATTTTGCATGTAAAATAATATTTCACTGCGTAAAAACAGTTAGGGGTTGAATTTATCTAAATCCTTTCTTAGGGGATGCCTACGTCATCTAGTATAGCAGCTTTAAGTATGCAAAGCCTCAACCGGATCGGTATAAAATTGACAAAGTTTCATACAAACTTTCATCCCCTATTTTATCCCCTTGGGGGTAGAATTAATCAAAATCCTTTCATAGCGGATGTCCACGTCATAACATCTACCTGCATGCCAAATTTCAGCCCGATCCGTCCAGTGGTTTGGGCTGTGCGTTGATAGATCATTACGTCAGTCACCTTTGAGTTATATATATTTAAATTAATTTTATTTTTATTTCTACACGAAACTAAAAAAAAAATTCTTTATCCTGAATATGGCACCTCATCATCTGCTTCTTCCGTATCCCATATATTTGAGGTCGGCGTAATCTGTTCAGGTTGCGAACACTGATTAGATTTTTCGTTTTTTCTAAATTTTTTTGAGGTCACTCTATTCTCCCAAATTTAAATTTTAATGACTGTGTATTATTTTAAACATGTACAACATTTATTTTGAGAAGAATAAGAGCTGAGTTTCTTGTCAGTTCTTCTCATCTCGAAATCATTCCGAACTGACGGATTTGACACAAGTCTGTAATAGACCTACATGAATAAAGATGTTTTGAATTGAGTTGAATATGTTTTTCTCTTCCATTCATCCCTGTTCGCAAGCATCTCGTTATTCTGGGTATTGCATCTGATTGTACTAAATTAATGGACACAAACATATATAATATCCTCGAGGATGTAGGTGTTTTATCATCTAGACCAGCTTACTCCTATATTCTAAAAAAACGAATCTTGTAATACTGGTAGAGCTCACTGTACTATGGGAAATAAATATACCTAAAGAATGGATTATACAAAGAAATATGCGAATTAACGAAAAAAGACAATGTTAATTTATATGTGGTCGAATAATTACTTTATTTTTTAAGTTTTCCTATTTTCTTTTGTTTTTACTTTCTTCCTCATAAAATATTAGGATACCATGGGAAGAATAAGACTGATCACTTATTTCTCCATCATTTACCCACTAATATTCCTGTATATATATCCATAATATTATGCACAGACATAACAATTCTAAAAAAACTCCGTACAGACATTCCAGAAGATACAAGATTATGTTAATATTATTGCAAGAAAACATGATCAGCTCACTGGCATTGCTAGGTCTAATACCGAGGGACGTCGAGACGAAATTATGCAAGTTACTCCTAACTAAATTGACTATGAACAATCCTTCAAGCATCTAAGTGTAACAGACGTCTGCAGAGATACGAGTATGTAATCTCCGGCATGGCAAACGACCATTCCTACGGAGATACAATCCGGGCCAAAATAAACTGGCAAGTGAAATTTCTTTATTTTCTTTGAAGCTGCGACACGGAGCCGCCTGGCTGTACAGACGCACCTATCACTACCGGGAACAGTGCCAAAGTAACCTGCCACGGTTTACATTCCCACTGTGTTAGCTGTTACCAGGCACCAGGAACAGAGACATTTCGCTACACTTAATGGCCGAAATAAAAAGAAACACAATTTAAATTATCACGTTAGATGCGTGGTATTTTAAATTGTATTTAGTTTTGTTTAAATGTCACAAATGAGTCTGAAATAAAAAGAAGTATAATTAAAATCATCACGTTAGATGCTTGGTATTTTAAATTGTATTTATTTTTGTTTAAATTTCACAAATGAGTCTGAAATAAAAAGAAGTATAATTAAAATTATCACGTTAGATGCGTGGTATTTTAAATTGTATTTAGTTTTGTTTAAATTTCACAAATGAGTCTGAAATAAAAAGAAGTATAATTAAAATTATCACGTTGATGCGTGGTATTTTAAATTGTATTTAGTTTTGTTTAAATTTCACAAATGAGTCTGAAATAAAAAGAAGTATAATTAAAATCATCACGTTAGATGCGTGGTATTTTAATTGTATTTATTTTTGTTTAAATTTCACAAATGAGTCTGAAATAAAAAGAAGTATAATTAAAATCATCACGTTAGATGCGTGGTATTTTAATTGTATTTATTTTTGTTTATCTTTCACAAATGAGTCTGAAATAAAAAGAAGTATAATTAAAATCATCACGTTAGATGCGTGGTATTTTAAATTGTATTTCTTTTTGTTTAAATGTCACAAATGAGTCTGAAATAAAAAGAAGTATAATTATAATCATTATGTTAGATGCGTCGTATTTTAAATTGTATTTAGTTTTGTTTAAATTTCACAAATGAGTCTGAAATAAAAAGAAGTATAATTAAAATTATCACGTTGTATTTCTTTTTATTTCAGACTTATTTGTGAAATTAAAATTATCTCTATCTATCTAGGTGAGATTTGTATCTAGTAGATAGATCTGCGAGTTATGAAATTAGATATTCTTTAAAATTTAGATATGGCATGTGTATGTTATATAGTTTGTAGAATCCGTTCATTTCAGTATTGTAGTTATATACAAAGCACAATTTAAATTACCACATAATAAATGATTAATAAACGATCCCATATATTTTCTAAAATGTTTAGGTAAGATTTATTGTCTAAAATTTTTAGGTAAGAAACGCTAATATCACAAAATAGTATAAAGCAAAGTCGCGGTCGCTGTCTGTCCTTCCATATGATGCTTAAATCTTTAAAATTACGCAACGGATTTTGGAGCTTTTTTTTATTAGAAGTTTTTTTTTAAATAGATAGAGTGATTCAAGAGGTAGGTTTATATGTATAATACATGTACACCCGAGCGGAGCCGAGGCGAGTAGCTAGTGTTTAATAATTTTGTCCTTCTTGCCATTTGTCAGTTTGTATTCACACAAAATCCTAACCAACATTTAACAACTAGGAAAGCAACGCGCAAGTTTTTTGCTCTTTCTTCTAGTGAGACTCATCACCAAGTTTTCCAAATGAGCGGTAGAATATAAAAAAATATATGACTATTCAAAAATATTTATATTTGAATGTAGAATATTTCTATTTATATAAATAAACAAATATATAATATAACAAAATAGAGCAAATGTGATTGTTACATTACCCAAGTCGAATACATATTTTCAGGACATAAATAAAGGAAACATCCAGAAGACAAAACAAACAAAACTGTCAAACGACGACAAACGAATCGAACGATGGAGATTTATGTTCAATTACATAAAAAGTCAATTGTATATACCTATAATATATTAACTAAAATACTTCCCTGAAAAAACTATTGAGTTCGCGTCATCAAAAAACTTGTGTAAATACATTGGAATGTAACAAACATTGTCTTATTTATGTCTACATTACAACGATTGAAAACACCATTTTGTATTAGTTAGTGTAATCAATTAGACCTCGGTGGTGTAGCGGTTAAGCACAGCGTCTGATTTCCGACGGTCGCGGGTTCGATTCTTTGCACTGTACATTTGTATTCTTGAGTATGATTGTATCAGTCTGGGTGTTTTCTATATTATATATTTATGTTATTTTATTTTTAAACTTTTTTGCTAAGCAATCTCTTACAGGCAACCTTTAGGTAGACGATGAAGATATCAGAAAAAGAGTATGTGATACAAATGATAACACAACTATGATAGGTACAAATAATACATGCAAATATTCATAAATAATAATAATAATAATAATCTCAGGACAATTCACACAGCGCCATCTAGACCCAAGTTACATATACATAGATATTTTTTTTTTGTAAATACATACATATTATACATAGAAAACACCCAGACCGATACAAACAATCATACTCATGGATACAAATGTTTGTGCCGTGCGAGGAATCGAACCCGCGACCATCGGTCGTAAAGCGGTGTGCTTGACCGCTAGACCACCGAGGTCGACAAAAATAAATATATATAGACATACTGTAATGACATCTGTAATGGATCGGTGGACTGTGTGGGTGTCTAAATGATGAAAACACGGAGTTTGCAATAATATAATATTTGCAGTTGCGAAACTATCAAAAGACAATTTTTTTTGGTTCGGTTTTTCCCTTTCTAGGGAAAGGCAAAAGGACTCAGCCCATACAGCTATTGTCTTCAGTAATATTTTCTTATATTATTTTTTTTCCAATGAATTGGAATTTTTGAAATTCTTTTTAAAAATTCTGTTTGTTACAAATCTTGAAAAGTTGATATAACGTACTCAAAAATGGATTTGTAAATTTCTGGGTTCTTCAATAGATTCTGGATGGAGCGCGGGATCTCCATTTTATCATATATATTGATCAATTTATCAATAAATATTAATCGCTGGATTGCGAAATCAGTAAGAAATAATACAATAAATTGAAGTATATCAAATAACATGACATATAAAAAAGAACTCTTCAAAAATATAAATTTAAAAATAATAAAAATATCAAAAGAGTTCGGCGGTCGGTCGCCAACACATATATATGTATATACCTACATAAACATACATAAACTTAATAATACACATATCCACATATATTATGTATTTATAAAATAAAAGTATTTAAGTATTTATATCAGTTGTCTAGTGCCCATTATACAAGCTGTGCTTAGCTTTTGACTAGATGGCGCTGTGTGAATTGTCCATGTATATTGTTATGTACTAATTACAATGTAATGTAACATTTTTATATGATCTTACTATGTTATAGTAAGATTAATTTTAAAAATGACTACTGTACATGTCTAATAAGTATGTTTTAAGTGATAAAAATACTTTATTTTCTGAAAAATAAAACAGTACATTTTCGGATTAGTTTGCTCATTTGTTATCGATGTTTCCCGTACTAGAGAGTAAATCAAAGATCTAAATTGACACACAAAGTTTTATGTTGTCATCCAGATTTTATCATGAGTATAAATAATATATTTAGATCTCAAAGAAATTAAGTAAATTTTAGGTTCAGTTTTCTGATTTATTATCGATGTTTCCATTCCTGGAATGATAACAAATCTAAATTGTAACACAAAAATAAAGTTTTTTCTGTTATCATCCAGATTTGAACTTACTACCTTTCAATCAAAACTGAGTACTAAGTTACTAAATCAAATACATTTAACCCATTTACCAAAGTAACATAACCGAGAAATGAACGTTTTTGTTTCAAATTACCTAAATTATGCGCGATGTCGGAGCGCAGCGTGACACGGTACGTTCCGGTTGGAATTTAATTTAAATGTGAGCGCTAAAAATTGGCGCCAACGTTGTTACCTGTCGCACGTGACACCGTGTCACGTCGTGTTCCGCACGCTGACGTGACTGTAACGCATAGCACGAGGTTCTGAAAGACAAACATTTCTGTCGCATTTAGATATGTTATTTTACACTTGTATTAGTAATTTGATATTACTCATTTTAATTGTAAATGGAAGATTCAATAATTAATTTTAATAATATTATGAAAGTTTGTGAGTATGGATGTTTGTTACTCTTTCACGCAAAAACCACTGAATGGATTTGCAAAAAATGGTCCGCGTGAAATTTAACTTTATTTTTCTAAAATATATTAATTTTTACTAAATTATTCCTTATTTTCGACTCCTTGATTGTTGATCTGTGACTTGAAGTTTATATATATTACATCAGTTTCCTGCCAAAAAAAGTCCCGTCGAAATCGGTCCACCCATTTCAGAGATAGAACCGGAACAAACAGACAGACAGACAAAAATTGCCAATAAAAAAAATGGTATTTTGGTGTATGTACCATAAATGTGGTACATACACCAAAATACCATTTTTTCATTCATATGCATGTAGTAAAAACGGTGATTTCAATATTTCAAACAGACCCTCCAATTTTATTTATATGTATAGATAATATTATGCATTCAGTAATTCAATGTTGAACACAAAAAAAACGAGTGATGATCAAGTTTTAAGTGTAAAGGTGCCGTCAACTCGATTAAAATTAAACATGTTTCAACCCCTCGTTGTAGTCAGTTACGTCGTAATTTTTATTTTCGACAATTCATCACGTCGCCGCTTCTTGGGGCGTCGCGTCACGTTGCGTCACGTTGCGTGACAGGTGACGGCCGACGCCGCGTTTTTTGCAAATTAATAAATTGTATTTTTCCGTTTAGACCACTTTGCCATCCCACCCTCGACGTTTGAGCGTGAATAATGTATCTGCTTAAGTAAACGGTTAACGGAATTCAAACGACCTTATAAATGCAGTTTAAAATATAATATGCTTAAAGAATCAAATATCTTCACCGTTGCTTCTCAATACATTTACGAAAATATCATCTATGGCAGGAAAATATATAAAAAATGGCTTGTTTTCACTAAGAATAAATCGCATAGGGTTTCTAATGATTAATAATGTTATGTAGTAACAACAAATGAAAAAAATATTTTCATTAAAAAAATATATCTAAATATATATAACTCAAAGGTGACTGACATAGTGATCTATCAACGCACAGTCCAAACCACTGGACGGATCGGGCTGAAATTTGACATGCAGATAGATGTTATGACGTAGGCATCCGCTAAGAAAGGATTTTGATTAATTCTACCCCCAAAGGGATAAAATAGGGGATGAAAGTTTATATGAAACTTTGTCAATTTTAAACTGATCGGGCTGAGACTTTGCTTCCATAAAGCTACTATGACGTAGGCATGCCCTAAGAAAGGATTTTGATAAATTCCACCCCTAAGGGATTAAATTAACGCGAGCGAAGCCGCGGGCAAAAGCTAGGCAAAATATATAATTAAAGATTAACAATATTTACGGATAATATAATCCACAAAATTGGCCATTTAATCACGTGACATTGAACAACAATCAGAGAAGCGTTACGTCACGCCAGATACAGCGAACAGATTATTTGGTAAATTTTCGTTTTCAGCAATAATTGTTAGATCGATACTGTGTATTTTAAATTTAAACTTGAAAGTTAGGTTTCACCAAAGCAAATATCAGTAATTTTACCCAAAATTAACGCCGTTATGCTTGACAAATTTTTCGCTGCAAACTCTGATTTTTGCCCATCAAAATTGCGAAAAGAGCGGTTACCATACCGCTTTACTCCCGATGGCCGATACCATCGAGGCCGTCAAAAATGTAAATAGGTATCTGACATTTTTGTTACTTCAGCTTAGTTTGTTGGAAGGTTATATATTGGAACTTAATAATGCATTTCTATTAAGTGAGTTTTGAAGGTAGTGGCAGTCTCCATAATAGAGATGTTGCTAAGTTATATGTTTTAACTTAATAATGTATTTATATTAAGTGAGACTTGAAGGTAGCAAGCTGGCAACACAGTGGCAGACTCTATAATACAGGTTGTTACCGAAGGCAACCTTTGTGATAGTTTTTTCGTATATTTTTAAATTTTATATTTTGATGTTCTAATTTTGCTAGCGAGCTGAATACACATATTTTACCTCAGCTAGGAACGTCTTTCATTTTAACCATCTTAATCATCCGTCACACAAGTGTTGCTAAATTATTTGCTTTAACTTAATAATGCATTTATATTAAGTGAGTCTTGAAGGTAGCAAGCTGGCAAGACAATGGTAGTCTCCATAATACAGGTGTTAGCAAGTGTCTCACGTCCCGTTGATAATTAGATGAGGCTCATTACAGCCCACAGCACCCCTCAGACTAACGCAGTTACCGGGGGTGTCTTTGCATTGCTCAACACTCTTTTGTTTATTGATCAGCCTGTAGTATTCTTTTCACAAAATTGCAATAGCATATGATTGTGGACACTCTATTCGCCTTAATTTGAATTTAAAATGATGCTGTATTTTTGTAAACATGTACAAGCTCATTTGAAAAGAATAAGAACTGAAGGCCAACTTGGAAAACTAAATTTCTTGTTAGTTTTTCTTTGCTTGAAAGCACGTGTTTTGCCTACGATCGAGGCATCATCAGGCATTGAATACAGTTCTGATATAGCTTAGAAAATTGTTGACTGTTCGGCGAACAAACTGCAATTAATAAATCTCGATGTCACGTTGATTTCAAGATTTCACATGCTCATTTCTTTGAGTACCTATTACTTAAATATGCTAAGGCATGTGTCTACCATCTCTGAGATTAATTTGGTTACTCATCTGTGTTTCCATCACCGGAAAGTCAGTCAAAGATATAAGTTGAAACAGTTTTTGGTACCGGTCAGATTTCAACACACGGAACACGAACTCTCGTCTGTCTCGTACGGAAAGTCTGTTCTAAAACGAGTAGTAAACCACTAAACCAACCGTCATCTTCTACTAATATTATCTCAAATATTTTTACCATTTTTCATTAAGTACTTTGGTTACTTGTCAACCTCCGTGTTTTAACACACCGCTTTACTTCCGATGGTCGCGGGTTTGTTTCCTGGCAACAATCTTATTAATAAGTGAAACTGAAATACCATCCTGATCATCTGGATGAATGGCGGTCTTCCACAGTGCGGTTTTCTAGAAACTTTTTGCCTCGCACAACCACATTGTGGAATCACCTTCCAGCAATGGTATTTCTGAACCGATACGATATTGAAACCTTCAAGAAAAGAGCTTATTCCTTTTTAAAAGGCCGACAACGGTCTTGCTATTCCCCTGGTGTTGCGGGTGCTCATGGGCGGCGGTAATCACTTACCATCAGGTGAGCCGCATGCTCGTTTGTCCCCTGTGTTATAAAAAAAAAGTACATTTTTTTGTATCGGTCTCGGTGTTTTCATAAGCGGCTAAAATGTCCTACATGAATAAATGATTTTTGAATTTGAATTTGAATTTGAGTTTCTATCGTCTAGTATCCACAACACAAGCTTAGCTTATCGTTTGACTAGATGGCGTTGTGTTAATTGTCCAGGGTTATTCATTTATTTACTAATATAAAACTAGCCAGAATATAAACTACTCATATTATTCCACAGTCGAAGCGACCGAAATCGATCGACCTATTGACTCTCAATTGACCGATTCTTTCCTACCGACTCATCTGGCCCAATAAATCAGCCCACCTGACTGCGCCTCTTGTCCCCCAACGTAAATCTTTGCCCGGGGAGATAGCGACTCATAAATACTGAACTATTGACTTGGGGTCAGGGTTCGTAATCATCCTTAAACGGCGCGTTTATTCTCCTCGTTGGGTTTGTTTTTACAAGCTTTTAACTTGCTGTGAATCAAATCGTCAAATCTGAATTGTATTTAGCCTATCTTAAGGCTATAAATTTCAAACTTTCAAACAAAATCTTTTAATTGAATTTTATTTAATCATTTATTCAAATAAACTTCAAACTGGTGGAAGAAATCTTGTAATTGAATTATATTTACTCTATATTTAGGCTATATACTTCAAACTGGTGAAAGAAATCTTATAACTGAATTTTATTTAGTCTATATTTAAGTGTGTGAATACAAACACCGATTAGACTAATTCTTGTTATTGAATTTTATTCAATATCTATATTTAGGTATAAACTTCAAAAGAGAAGATAATCATTGTAATTGAATTATATTTACTCTATATTTAGGCTATATACTTCAAACTGGTGAAAGAAATCTTATAACTGAATTTTATTTAGTCTATATTTAGGCTATAAACTTCAAACTGGTGGAGAAAATCTTGTAATTGAATTTTATTTAGTCTATAAAGTTCAAATTCAAACTGGTGTAGTGATCCGGGTCAATTTGAATTAATATTTGAGTCTAGTTGGTTGACTGGCTGGCTCTCTGTCATACTCGTGATCAATAACTTGCCTTGGCGTCAAATCTTGTAACAGAATAGTATTTAGACTATATTTAGGTATAAAGTTCAAACTGGTAGCAGCGTGGTGAGCAGGGTCAATATGCTGCCTCTAATATGTGGAGTGCATTGATAGTTTTTATTTATTCATTTATTTCAGGCAATAATATTATAAATATCTTATAGACTAACATACATATAATATAATACTTAAAAACTAATACAATGATATTGTCTGTGTGATCACGGCACCTAAGACGGCAATCTGCCACGGTAGCGCCGATACACCACACCTTTCGGCCAGTAGTCCTCTTTCATGAAGGTGGGCAGCTATATTTGGGTACCAGGGCCACAAACGCTTTGCAACGTGGTGTGACTTCAGCTGCGTTACCCTCAATGATAGAGTGCATTGATAGTTTGTTCATCAGTCATACTCAGGAACGGTTGCTGTTTGTGGATACTGGTCTGTTGGAGTTACGGATACTGATTAGAATAAATTTCAAAAACTGAGTAAATGAAAAGATAAATTTCAGAGCTGAGTTTCTTGTCAGTTCTTCTTTGAACAAAAGCACTCGAAACTGATGGTAGACATATCTGTAATAGATCTATATGAATAAAGATGTTTTGATTTTGATTGTTATTTATCAAACCCCTTATTTTCTGTATCAAGTAGAGACGTGCACAGAATGTTTGATTATATGAGTATATATATGAAGTTATATATATAAATATAGTGTGTAGAAAGTAGCGAGAGGAAGGGTGAGTGATCCCCAATATGTACGAGTAGTCAGGTGCTAATCGAAAAACTTTTATGCGATGCGGTTATTGACTCTGAAACTTTCCTAATAGTCCATATCTATTCCATTTAGATGGATGGCCAATCTATAAATTGAATAGATATTTCACTTTCAGATATCTTTACCAATTTTTTTTTTTTCATAGATGGTAATGAAATAGTGCACTCGCCTGCGCTAACGGTTTACGCTGGCGGGGCACTAGTGGAGGATGATAAGGTGAGAATGAGGTCAGGTAAACAGCCCATCGTGGTTAAATAACCAGGAATTAACCACGATGGTTTCTAGAGGGAACCGCGTGGAGGTCGACCTGACGGTACTTTGCTAGCAATCGGGATACTAGATCCCATTCCTAGCAATTGCCTTCTCCCCTCCTTACCAATGTTATAAATGCGAAAAAAATACTCTGCACTGAATCAATGGCAGAATATGCTAGGATTATTACATTCAAAAGCTCTAATAAAAGGTTACTCGATTTAATACTCCAATAGACTATTACTATTGAGTAAAAACAATATATGCATCAATATTAAAAAAAAAAAATTGAATTGAAGATTAAAAAAGAAAATCAAGAAAAAAAAATGTCTCTAATATAACACAATAATTATGTATTTGTAGATTTTGTCTTTTCTTTTTTAAATGTACAAGTTACTTTCCAGACATTGTAATTTACTTACTAATTAATAGTTATGTTTTCTGCACTGTCTATGTTATAATTGTATTGTTATATTTCATATTACCACAGATAACATAAATATTACTGTATCGTCTGTTCATAGTAAAATATAAAATGTAAAATAAAAAATCTAACCTTAATATCTAGGCTCATTATGTCAACACTACTTATTAATATAATACTACTAAATACTTTTCGGTACTCGTTGTCTATCAACTATCTATATATATATACATAATTATAACTGTAATGACTGTTTGTACCAAAATAAATTAAAAAAAAAAAAAGACTAGGGCTCTCACTAGACACTGCAAACTGAATAATCATATGGCGAAATTAGGCCTTATACTTACATCATTCCGCAGATTTTGCCAAGCAGAAGAGGAAACGCCACTACACATCCTATGTGGTTGTAGCCCACTCATGTATAAACGAAATATAATAATAATAATAATAATAATCGATGAAAATGATATAACACCAGTCACACCAGGCACACAATAAGTGTACACACGCTCACACGTACATACACGCGCACACACACATACACGCGCACACACACATACACGCGCACACACACATACACACACTCTGTACTTACTTGGTTTCGTCCCGTAAGTGTGGAGAAAACCAGCAATAGCTGAGAAAAAATAAAGAATAACAATAATAATAATCTTAGGACAATTCACACAGCGCCATCTAGACCCAAGTTAAGCTAGCTAAAGCTTGTGTTATGGGTACTAGATAACTGATACAAATACATAGATATTTTTTTTTTGTAAATACATACATATTATGTATATATAGAAAACACCCAGACCGATACATACAATCATACTCGTGGATACAAATGTTTGTGCCGTGCGAGGAATCGAACCCGCGACCATCGGTCGTAAAGCGGTGTACTAGACCGCTGGACCACCGAGGTCGTATCTATATACATCTCCTTTGAAAAGTATACACTCTATCCTGAGGAGATAAAAACCATCACTCCTAAGAATATCCTTCAATTCTTATACCTCACGGGTCTAGATAGCGAACTTTGAATAAGGACGAACACTATAGATCTTTTTTTGATGCTAAGACCTGTACCACTGCGACCTGTACGCAGTGGTACAGGTCTTAGCATCAAAAAACAGATCAAACCTTCCAGTAAAATGCCTATGTAGTGGTTTGCTGATTGTATGCTGCAAACATTACACTGAGGTGCTACCTTTTTGCGTATAGGCTATGCACACATCTACGTCACTTACACTGTTTTTTTGTTGTTGTTAATATTACAGTGCAGTGCAGTTACACCTTGTATGTGTGTGTGTGTGTGTGTGTGTGTGTGTATGTGTGTGTATATGTGTGTGCGTATGTGTGTGCCTTTAACGTAAATGAAAAAAAATCTATCTATTATTACCCGTTAAGAAACCTCAAGCTGTAGTCTCTCGAAAAAATAGCTTCATATTTTATCAGTTCATTCTTTTAACTGAACTGAACTGAATCCATAATTCAATTCCTTTCAGTAATTGTATAAAGTCTAATTTAGTGCCTTAGTCTGTGGCTAGACTGTAACTCATACCTGGCAGGTAGCGGCGGCGATCCACTGAAGCGTGAAGCTGATAGTAATAAATTTGTCCCTTTCTAACTAAAAGGTAAGAATACCCATAAAACTATGGTATGCGACAGAGAGCAATGGACCGTGTGTAGACGTTATAGCAAATCATACTTTGTTATGACGTAGATTGAGAAAATTACTCCTATTATTGAAATAAATTTTATAAAGAGGTTAGTTAATTCTTTTGTCTGTAATAATATAATTTTTGACTGATTATAAATACTTATAACAAAGAACGCAAAGAAAACCTAATTCTATGACGATTGTTTCATTATGAGTTATTTAGATATAATATATATATATTTATATAGTATATATATTTTATTTACAGAATAATATCGTCAAAAAAAGACGAATTGTTGTCTCTTTACAATAATTCAATATTTTGCGTCATAAAATTCGTCAAAAAGATATTATACGATTTCAGCTTTCAGACTATCGTCAGAAACACAGATTGGCTTCCAGCCGTTTCGTGAGTCCTTCCATGGTTCATCTGCATCCTAGCGGTGAAGTTGTATTTGCGGCCAACAGTATTAGAATAGTTTAATAAAGAAATAAAAAATGTTAAGGATATTAACTCTTTAAAATAAAAACTAGTATAATATATGTAGTATAAAATGAAGTCGCAATAGATAGAGTGATTCAACATGAAGGTTTATATACATGTGAAGTCGGGTCGGGTAGTTAGTATATTACAAATGAAGCTGTTTGATAACTTGATTTTGTATTAAGTCTACCTAGGCTTAATGCATGGGATTACACCTCGATTCTCATGTGCGACAGTTCTATAACTCACATGCCATCGTTTTAGACTCAGCATTTTGTTTCAGAATCCCACGGGAGACCTAAAATACGAATCTACTGTATTTTGTATTAGATATTGAACCTTAATACATTACAACAGAGGTTATTCTCGAAGCGATATCATGTCTACTTTGACAAATATATTTATACAGTAAAGTTAATTAAAAATACACCTTAAGGTCATAAGATTAATGGTTGTTGTGTTAATGCTGTTTATTTTGGCAAGTGGATTGCATGGCTTTATTTGCATTAGACAGGAGAGAAAATTGTCTGTTTGTCACCTTTGAATGAACAAATGAAAACTCGTATCTGCTTTATTTTTTATTACATAGTTTTTTTTTAATTGACATTCATGAGTATGGTTGTTTGTATCGGTCTGGGTGTTTACTATGTATATTAGGTATGTATTTAAAAAAATATTTAAGGGTTTATATATTTAAACATTTTATGTGTATGTAACATACAAAAAAAATCTGAAATAAGTGCAAAGAAATTCAATCTAAATATTTTTTGATATTGTGTTTATTGGAAACGTCCAAAAAATGTTGATATTTATATCATACTAGCTTTTGCCCGCGGCTACGCTTGCGTTAATTTATCCCCTTAGGGGTGGAATTTATCAAAATCCTTTCTTAGGGGATGCCTACGTCATAGCTTTATGCATGCAAAGTCTCAGTCCGATCGGTTTAAAATTGACAAAGTTTCATACAAACTTTCATCCCCTATTTTATCCCCTTGGGATAGAATTAATCAAGTTCTTTCTTAGCGGATGCCTACGTCATAACACCTTCTGCATGCCAAATTTCGGCCCGATCCTTCCAGTGGTTCGGACTGTGCGTTAATAGATCACTATGTCAGTCACCTTTGAGTTATATATATAGATTTACTATTTATTTATTTAATTTTAAATTGACAATTCTGTCCATTCAAAATGATTGGGGTTTGTTTTATTTTTTGTTTTAGTGCATTTTTTCCAACCCTAATTGTACTCGACTTTAGTAAAATATAATTAAAACGATGGTTCATTTGTTATAAAATAAAACAAAGTCTAACAACAATTGCTTAGTTAATCAACAAAATCCTTCGTCGGACTACGTCGAAATCTACATTCCATTAAAATTGGAGTTCTGTAAACACTAGTAGTTTGAATCTGTGGATTTCTTCTTATGTACTAAGTAGCTTTCTCCTAACCACAGATATATCACAAGATTTTCATTCAACCCTATGGTTTTATTCAATTCGTCTGGTAGTCAAGTGTGATCTGTCTCCCGTCAGCTGAAACTTGTGAGAGCACCTATCATCGGAATGGCCTGTTCGCCAGATGAAAATGCGTCTATAGTAGTGGTTCCATGAGTAACAAAAAAAAATTGGGACACTAAAACTTATTTTTTTTATTTTTGTAATTTTTTAGTACAAAATCTTACATATTTTTTCTGTATCTATCATTACATAGTATAAAGTCGCTGTCGCTGTTTGTCCCTATGTATGTATGCTTAAATCTTTAGAACTACGCAATGAATTTTTTAATAGATATAGTGATTCTAGAGGAAGGTTTATGTATAATGCATGTAGCGAGTAGCTACTTATTTATATAAGGAACACAATTATTTTTTTATTTTAAAATTTTTATTACCGAATTTCATATTTAAATAAACATTCTTTATGATTCAGATTTAACAATGACCTCAAACTAAACATAATCTTTATATTGAGGCATAAGTGATGTGTTGAAAATCTTATTAACGTGCGTAAAAAATATCTACTCATAGCATAATGAAATGAAAAGAAATAAAAAAACTTATTTTTGTTCCTGTCACGGAAAGAAAAAAATAACTACAAAAATTAATATGCATACCAGATATAAAAAAAATACAACACAAACAATAGGCGGCCTTATAGCTAAATAATGGAGAGGAGTGATTAGATTTTGAGTCTGTCACAATGTCACATAGCGTTAAAATCTTTGATTTTTTTTACAAAATACTGTAAAAATAAACTGGACGTACTACAGTAAGAAGAATATATTGTGACACGAGTATAGCCAAAAATTCTGATGTCTAATTTTTTTTACAAAATAGTGAAATATTTGGAAAAATAAGCAGGACGTCCTACAAAAAGTGGAAGATATGGTGCCACGAGTATAAAGTGTAGACCA
This sequence comes from Achroia grisella, assembly GCF_030625045.1. Classification (NCBI taxonomy): domain Eukaryota; kingdom Metazoa; phylum Arthropoda; class Insecta; order Lepidoptera; family Pyralidae; genus Achroia; species Achroia grisella. Next base: position 627,078 of record NW_026712915.1, read on the forward strand.
TGTAGGTGCACCACCTATCCGAGCACATCATATTTCACGGCTTACTCTTTGAAGTTCGCCCGCACTCATTCCGACGCTTTCTACTTGATGAAGTTTCAAAACAAGCAATTATAGAAATTATACAAATATTTGCCCAGAAATATAATATCGAATATGTTTGCCAGCTAACGATTTTTCTTCGATTTTACTAGTTTCTCAAATTCGACCTAGTTTTGAAAGAATGAGGTTTTAAATTTGATTGTATTTTTCTTGAGTGAACATTTCTATTATGAGTATGATTATTTGTAATGTTTTGCGTGTTTTTTTATATATATTATGTACATATTTACAAAAAAATGGGTACAAATATTTCAAAACAGGATATCTTTCTTCATATAGATCTATTACAGACTCTTATGATATGTCAAAATCAACCGTCACTTCGGAGTGCTTTCGATCTGAGAAGAACTGACAAGAAATTCTGCTTTTATTCTTTTCAAATGACTTTGTACATAATTATAAAAATACAGATTCATTTTTAAATACAAATTTTGGGAGAATAGAGTGACCAGCATATGCTATTGCAATTTTGTCAAAAAGGAATAGAATAATCATTGTCCGTAACCTGAACAGACCAGTCCTCACAAGCATGCCGGTTAACGAGTATTTCCATCAGTCCTCTAGTACCCATAAGACAAGCTTTGATTGGGACTAGATGGCGCTGTGTGAATTATCCGAGGTTACTAATATTATTATTCTAGTTGCATAAAAGAAGCAGGACATTGTCGACTACATACGCTCCAGGAATAACCTGACATCGAGGGTGAGCTGGAGTCACAATACTAGTTTCAAGGTATATGTACGTATTTACAAAAATAAATCTAAGTATATATAGTTGTCTAATACCCATAACACGAGCTATGTTATGGGTATTAGACTTGCTTACTGTGGAATTAGATGGCGCTATGTTAATTGTCCAGAGTTATTTATTTATAATAGAAATATCTCATGGGCCGTATACTTACTTTCCAACATCGTAGTTTAAAAAAAAGAAATAATATTTTTTTATAGATATATATATCATCATCATCTGCTTCTTCCTTATCCCATTTATTTGTGGTCGGCGTAATATGTTTTTCTCTTCCATTCATCTCTGTTCGCAGTCATTCCGTTATTTACTCCCTTTCTCACCATATCATCTTTCACACAGTCCGTCCATCTCTTTTTCGGTCTTCCTCTACCCTTATTACCATCCACATATGTAACACCGTCCTTAGGATATGATCTTCATTCCTACGCATTACATGCCCATACCACGATAGACGATTACTCTTTAACCTCTCTGATATATATATATATATATACATCTAAAAAAAAAATTAATAGAATAATGAAGTAAACAAAAATACCTAGTTAATGTAGAACTACAGCCTATCTGCATTTAACAAGTTGCTATGACTTCCTCTATCTCGGGATAGAGTTAGGGTTCCGCAGTCGGCTACATATCTATCCCTGGAGGCCACTCGACACTGTACCGGCAGGGTTCCGTATAAATTGTACTGCCGAGTTTATTGCTGGTAGCACTAACCTGCACGTTTGAGGTGTTTTCGGAGATTGTTGATTTGTTTTCTAATTATTTCGAGACACTTTGGGACTCTACTTTATACATTCAACTAATTGACAGCCTCGGTGGTGTAGATTTTTAGCACACCGCTTTATTTCCGATGGTTGCGGTTCGATTCCTCGCACGGTGCAAGCTTTTGTATTCGTGAGTATTATTGTTTGTATCGGTCTGGTTGTTTTTTATCATCATCATCATCATCATCGCAGCCCGAAAGACGTCCACTGCTGGACATAGGCCTCCCCCAAAGATCTCCACGACAATCGGTCCTGCGCTGCTCGCATCCAATGCCTAATGTTTTTTATATTATGTATGTATTTACATAAAAATATCTAAGTTTTTATATTAGTTGTCTAGTACTTATAATACAAGTTCTGCTTATAGTAGAACTAGATGGCGCTGTGTTAATTGTACAGGGTTATTTATTTAATGTTTTTATTTATTTATTAAATCGATCATTTGTATATTGATATGCTTTTGTAGTTTTCGTAATTTATTATTAATAATCGTGACGGCGTGGTGGATCTGGTCGATGTGCTGTCTGCTTGCTTGAGTACAATGATGGTTGGCGAATCCGTCATACTCGTGAACGGGTGCTACTTATGCATATTGCTTCTTAAAAGGCCTGCAACGCACATGCTATAAACCTGGTATACTGTATGCTCTTGTGTGACGGCAATCAATCATCTTCCAGCAATGGTATTTCCGAACCGATACGATATTAAGAAAAGAGCTTATTCCTTTTTAAAAGGCCGACAACGTACTTGCAATTCCCCTGGTGTTGCGGGTGCTCATGGGCGGCGGTAATCACTTAACATCAGGTGAGCCGTATGCTCTTTGTCCCCTGTGTTATAAAAAAAATCACAGCGCCATCTAGACCCAAGATAAACAGGGCTTCTGTTATGGGTACTAGATAAGGGATACAAATACTTAAACATTTTTTATTTAAAAATATATTATACATAGGAAATTATCAGACCGCTACAAACAATCTTATTCATGAATACAAATATTTGTCATGCAAAGAATCGAACTCGCGACCATCATAATTGCCTAAACCGCTAGACCATCGAGGCCGTCAACATTATTTGCGACAAATATAAATAACAATAGAAAAGAGAATTTCACCCGAATACTACATTTTTATGGCAAAACTCAATTTTCTTCGTAAGTAGGTACACGCTCAATAAATCGATGTCAGGTAAGCTTACCGATGATATAGTGGCGGTCGACAGAGGTGCTGTTAAAGCGATTACCGGTTCGATTCTCACGTATTGGGGTGAAATGAACCAGATAGGGAAAGCTTACGTGTTTTATTTTTGAAATACCAATACAGCGAGTTCTGTATTGTGCAATGCTATTAGGGTTTGTTTTATAAGTGAGTTTTTATATTCAATATTATTTTTAATGTGGCCAATTTAAAATGTGGGGTATAGAAATTATAAGTGATGGTAACACTGGCAATAACAATCGCCTATACGAAGGTGTTACGACCATTTCCTAAAAATATTCTAATTCCCTAATTTCATTCCAAAATCTAAGAGTACGCAGGAGGAGGCTCCTCTGAAACCGCACTGTTCAAGACACTTACGATTGAGCGTGTGAATATGAATGAATTCAGATTTTTTATTCTATAGAACGTGTAAACATGCTTAGAGATGTACTAACTTGTAATATACAAATATCTTCTACATATATAATAGACCTATGTATGTTTTAATCTTAAAAAACTACGCGGATTTTGGTTCATTTTTATTTAATAGACAGAATATTTAGGATATATAACGTCCCACTACTGAACACGGTTCTTTAAACGCGCTATATATCCTATGTCCATGCGGGCGAAACCGCGGGTGGAAAGCTAGTTATTAATATTAATAAAAAAGTGTGAGTTGAACTGCAGCCATCTATGCGCTCCATAAGTCCTTCTGCGGGTTTGGAGTGCGTCTTTCGCTCACTCGCTGTCAAAGCCAGCTATGACCAAGAACATTAGAATAGTTCGAAATAAAAAATAAAACTGTTTCTTCCAGTTAAGCACTTCTTTAATTTATTTGTTCCGACATGAACATGTTCCTACATCACGTTGGAGGTATGAAGAATGTTAGCGTGTTACAGCATCGACAGATCCTATCAGAGGCGATGATACATGGCTAACTCGTTAACATAGTTAACTCGATTTACTAATTCGAGTTACCTCGAGTTAACACATCTCTAAAAATCGCCATGTATACAGTATCGATAGATCCTATCAGAGGCGATGATACATGGCGATTTTTAGAGATGTGTCAACTCGAGTTAACTCGAGTTACTAATTCGAGTTAACTCGAGTTGACACATCTCTAAAAATCGCCATGTATCATCGCCTCTGATAGGATCTGTCGATGCTGTAACACGCTATCATTCTTCATACCTCCAACGTGATGTAGGAACATGTACATGTCGGAACAAATAAATTAAAGAATTTATACAAACCAATACAAAATTATAACAAAAAAATGTTAAACGTAAACAGCTACATCATTACAAAGTATAAAACAACATTGCTGTCGCTGTCTGTCCGTCCCTATAAATCTTTAAAACTACGCAACGGATTTTGAAGAGGTTTTTTTAAATAGATATAGTGATTCAAGAGGAAGGTTTTTATATATAACTAGCTTTTGCCCGCGGTTTCGCTCGCGTTAATTAATCCCCTCAGGGGTGGAATTTATCAAAATCCTTTCTAAGGGGATGCCTACGTCATAGTAGCTTTATGCATGCAAAGTCTCAGCCCGATCGGTTTAAATTTGACAAAGTTTCATCCCCTATTTTATCACTTTGGGGGTAGAATTAATTAAAATCGTTTCTTAGCGGATGCCTAGGTCTAAACATCTACCTGCATGCCAAATTTCAGCCCGATCCGTCCAGTGGTTTGGGCTGTGCGTTATGTTTGTTAATAATGGTTGACCATAAATGTTTTTCTTTCTTCTATAAATTCTCGCTAACGTGTAACATGTTTACACGACGTGTAAGTACTGCTGACGTGGTGAGTCATAATTTTCATGATTACATTCACCGGAACACAATTAATTGCGCAAAAAATCTCCCGCCACCACGTATCATCGGCTCCGATATAATCTGTCGATACTGTAACACGCTGTCATTCCTCATACCTCGACCGTGATGTAGGAAGAAATAAATAAAATTGAAGTGTCTGTTTTTAATAGAAATAGAAATCATCTTTATCCAAATTAACACAATACAAGCACTATTGAATAGTCATATTTTTGATTCCTAGTTAGGTTATTCAAAATTGATTGTAATATAATTACTTACTTAACACTCCTGTGTACTTTGTATTTATATATATGTATGTATTAGTATATAAATTGTATTATATATGTAAGTAGTATATGTAAATTATTATTATTTAGTATTCCTATGCCTTTTTTATTTCTCTAGTCCATTCTTGCGCCATCTACCACTTGCTGTCTTCTCTCCTCTACCCATAGGTTGTCTGGAAGAGATTGTTTAAGCGACAAGTCCGTCTTTTGTACCTTATTACTTATTATTTGTTTGTTCTTTATTTAATTGTTTGTATTTCTGGTGAAATAAAGTGTTAAGAAATAAATAAATAAATTCCACCACTCATTCGGAACGCAGATTCATCACAAGAAGAATGAGCAAGAAACTTATGTGTTACTGTTTTGAATAGATCTTTACAAATTGACAGCTTTTCACTAAATGCACGTGAAAGTATATATGGTACTAATAGAAAAAAAATTGTCTGTCTGTCTCAAATCCCTGTCATTTTGAGACTAAATTCTCAGATAGCTAGTACATAATATTTATCAGTATTTGTTTTGTAATCTCAGGACAACTCACACAGCGCCCTCTAGACCCAATTTAAGCCACCTAAAGCTTGTGTTATTAGTACTACATAGATAAAAGATAAAATTACATTTTTTTCATTGAATATATGTTTAATATTCTACATAGTAAACATACGGATCGAATGAAATAATCATACTTATGAATACAAATGTTTGTGCCGTGCGAGGAATAGAACCTGTGATCATCAGAAATAAAGCCGTGTGCTAAACCGCTAGATCATGAGGTTATAAATTCAAATTCAAATTAAATAATCATTAATGTAGGACATTTTAGCCTGTTATAAACGTTAACAATTTATACATTATAATTTTTGACCAACTGACAAGAAACTCACTTTTAACCATTATATACAGTACACCAGTGCAATCACTGTGTATTTAAGAAAAATAAGCAATATTAGAAACTTATGTTTATACTACTCGTATAAGCCATATCCAAAACCTACGTTTTATCAGCCCCACTCGTGAAAAGCTCCGTCACGCTACGGCAGCGGTGACGTGACGTGACAGGTGACGTGTTTACAGGCCCACGCCCCCACCCGTCCCGTCCGAACCCGCTCCGTCACGGTAATGTTGCCTTTGAAAAATGAAGGTGTTTTTAAATTGTTTGCGAATACGAATTAGGGGCTGAACTTTGGTATACGAATTACTGTCAATTTACAACAACAATTGTACTATAATATGTAACTTTTATTTAGAAAAATACTAGCAAATATAAAATAGTATATAAAAATTGGAAAATTAATTTAAATATTAAAAAAGAGAGGTTTTATTTATTTATTTGTTTATTTGAGCGAACAACAAGACATACACCATGAGGTTACAATTATTGTAACTTGCAAAAAGTTCAGGTATATTCAAAATTCAAAACTCAAAATATCTTTATTCATGTAGGTCTATTACAGACTCTTATGATATGTCAAATCTACCGTCAGTTCGGAATGATTTCGAAATGAGAAGAACTGACAAGAAACTCAGCTCGTATTTTTTTTTAATGTTGTACATATTTACAATAATACTATTTCATTTAAATTCAAATTTGGGAGAATAGAGTGACCACCAGCATATGCTATATAAAAAAAATCAAAAAATCTAATCAGTGTTCGCAACCTACCAGAACAGACCAGTCCCCACAAGCAGCACCCGTTCACGAGTATGACGGATGAGCCAGCCATCATTGCCCTCAACTTAGAGGGAGCACATCGACCCGGCCCACCACGCCGCCACAAGTTGGAACTTTATAGCGAGCATGACTGTTTCAAGTTACACCACTACGTCATTTATATTATTTACAGCATAAACTGTACCAATCATAGTTTTCACCCATTACAATATTTAATTTACATTATTTAAATTACTATATGTCATTAATACAGTGTTGACTTAATTACAGGCTGCCACTGCATGCGTAAATGTTTACAGAAGCTCACTTATATATGTATACATATTTATCTTTTTATTTTATTTATTCTAGTATTTATATATTATATTTGTATATATCGATTTTTTTTTATTTATATGTATAGGGGGTTGGTGATAGAAAGGTGAAAATTTAGAGTTGTATGTATTTTTTAATGTCACATTATACAAAAATAGAAATAAAATTGTTAAATAAATAAAAACGAGCACAATCACCAAGGCGTATGAAAAATAGATACATATTAGCCAATTCTCAATACTACTGAATATGGTTACAAATTTTGATAAAAATCGATCAAACTGTTTCTGAGGAGTATGGTAACTAACATTGTTGCATACACAAGATTTTTATATATAAGATAAATAATCTTTAGTCAAATAAACATAATATAAACGTTGTTGAATATTCATATAATATTTTATTTTTTCCTCCGCTCATTCGGCCAGTAGACTCATCATAAAAAGAAGATAGAGAAACTGGTGTGTTGCTCTTTTAAATCACTATTTGAATTTCAATTATCAATAACTATAGGATCCAGCGAACGACATCCAGACTAAAAATTAATGAATACCAAACTCTTACTCTCTACTTAAATTTTATTGATTTATCTATTTATACAGAATTAAATAGATCTAGAATGATCGAGACCTGTCTATTTGATGTTGACAATTGTTTGTTCTTGAATATTTTTCTTTAGATTTCTATTATGTTATTTTTTATGTATTTCAAAGTATCTTTCTTTTATTCCTGTTATTCTGCTGTGAGTATAGCTTATTATGCTTAAATACATGCATATAATAAGATCTGTGAACAATTCACACAACTCTATCTAGTTCCAAGCTAAGCAGAGCATATACATATACATATTTCATTAATTTAATTTCATTTACATTGTGTTGAATTTTATTACATATAATAATATTAATTAATGCATTATATATCTAACATATATACATGTCTAATAAGAAAAATGTCAATTTAATAATAATAAATGTAATTGTCATGTCCATTATTACACCTATTTTATAATTCATTAATTACATATATAATAACACTTCTTCAATAAAAAATCCTTTAGTTTGCGTTTAAAATCATCCGTATATAATAAATTTTTAAATCTATAAGCAACTTATTATATTAATGCTCTACTTTACTTAAACAGTAAAGTAGAACAGTAATCAATTTTTATCTTTATTTACTATAAAAATATTCTTAAGACCGGGTTAAAAACATAAATAATGTAATTCACTTTTCTGTTTTATGGTTTCCTAGCTATCAGCCCTGGCTTCGTACGGATGTATGTGTGTTATACATATAAACCTTCCGCTTGAATCACTCTATCTTTTGCTAAAAACTGCATTAAAATCCGGTGCTTAATTTAAAATATCTAAGCGAATAGAGCAGAGCGACTTCATGTTATACTGTGTAATATAGAGGACAAATTAAATTACACTACGCGAGAATTAATTACAAAAACAAAAGGTGACAATATTGTTACAAAGCTGCCAAAACACAACCGATTAGAGGACAAATTAATTACAAGCGAGAATTAATTACAAAAACAAAAGGTGACAATATTGTTACAAAGCTGCCAAATGACACATTTGCCGATCCGTGCATCGCCATTCACGCGAGAGGTGAAAACGACTGGAAAATGCCCTGAAAACCCAATGGACGAATGATATTTATTGGCGCGGCCTTTATGTTGAGTGAGTGATTGATTCCCGTGCATTCAATGCGTTTGAGGTTTGAGTTTTTCACGTTTGTATTTGAAGGGCTAGTGCAATTTATGCGGTTATTATTACTGCGAATGGCGAATTGTGTTAAAACAGAACCATTTTCAATTAGGTAGTGTTGAGTCGACTCGGAAGATGATACTATGTTGTTGGTCGAGACGATGTATATTACAGATGAAAATAAACTGACAATATGTACATAGAAATAATGATCTTATATACTAAATAACAATAGGAAAATGTAAGGTGGGGTGACACAGTTTAGACACAGCAGTGCCTAGTAGACAATATTGAATTTGTCTTACTAGACATTATTAAATGCAATTATTATTTTGATGTGTCTAGGTGACTGTGTCCCATAGGTAGTTTTTGTTAAAACTTGTCTGCGAGGTATATTCGTCAAGATATTTCAGCCATCAATCAGCTTGCTTTGTAAGTTGTGTCAGGTGGTAATTTAAATTAATAATTTAAATTTATAAGGTCATTGAAATTTCTGGAAAAGAGGCGTGACATTATTTGTTCTCCGGAATGGTAACATGATGGTGATGGTATCGCGGCGTCACATAATAACGTGAGGTTTGTAAATTGGTGATTGTAATCACTTACCACCAATTAGACTGTCAGCTTTCTTACTCCGACTAAATAAAAAACAGAAATGATGTCCTATAAAACTACAGATATGTTATTTCTATATAGTATGATATTTCAATAGAATAAAAATTCAACAAAAAATCAAAATATCTTTATTCATGTAGGTCTATTACAGATTCTTATGATGTGGCAGATCTACCGTCAGTTCGGAATGATTTCGAAATGAGAAGAACTGACAAGAAACTCAGCTCGTATTCTTTTGAAATAAATGTTGTACATATTTAAAATAATACACAGTCATTAAAATTAAAATTTGGGAGAATAGAGTGACCATCAGCATATGTTATTGCAAAAAACAAAAAATCTAATCAGTGTTCGCAACTTGAACAGACCAGTATATTACTCACCGTACTTACCGTCATACTCGTGAACGGGTGCTGCTTGTGGGGACAAGCAGCACCCGTTCACTAGTATGAAGGTAAGTACAGTGAGTAATATACATAAATTAATATTAACATGTCAAGCAAATATTTACTCTTTAAAATTACAATTTCTAAAAATACAAATTTGTTTATAGTTAACATAATGTAGTATTAATGTTCTGTTCAAATCAATAGACGACAGTGGTGGTGGTGGTGTAAGTGGTGAACTTACCATCAGTAGGGAGTTTAAAATGATAAAATAAAACAATGTAACTAATGTGACAGTGGCTCTAAAACAAACACGCTGCAGTGAAAAAAAGTCTGTATTGATGGTGAAAAAAGGCTGTATTGATGGTGAAAAAACGTCAGTATTGATGATCACAATAAATGTTCAAACTTGAAGAGAGCATTCAATTAAGGAGGGCTAAGCATCAGGCCCCCTGATTAATTGCCAGACTACTGTTGGCGATTTCCAGAGATTGCAGGCGCGGTCCAAGTGATGACAAATAGCGGAAAACGAATTATACATAGAGATGTGTCTTGAGTTAACTCAAGTTGCGGTGAATTCGAGTTAACTCGAGTTGAATTCTGCCAACTCGAGTTGGAAGAATTCAAGTTGTAAATGAACGAATCAAGTGAAAGAGCGAGAGCATGATTCTGTTGTCGAACCGACAATGATATGGAATTTTCCGATCATTCCATATTATTTCCACTCGTCACAAATGTTTCAGTATTGATTTGAGGTCGTTATCATTTTTTTTCGCATGTTCGTCCGGTTATGTTATCATTAAAATGATTATGCGTTCTATAAGTCCTTCCGCGGCTCTTAAGTGCCATTTCTACTCGCCCTCTATGGTTCGGTGAAGCTTTCAAGGCTAGCTGCGACCAAAAACATTAGATTTGTTTGAAAAATTAAAAAATAAACAAGAAAAACTTTTTTTTTAAACTTTTGTGTTTAATATACATTATTTAAATTATTAACTGGGTCTTAACACGGTCGTCGAGAGAGGTAAATACCTTTATTTGCCATAAAATTATTCGTGTTAAGCCCCGGTTAATAATTTAAATTAAAAAAGAACTGTTTATTTCGGCTAACTCTAGTCAACTCGAGTTAACTCGAGTTATGTTTATTACGAGTTAGCACATCTCTAATTATACATATATTTCTTATTACCACAGATAACACAATATTTCATATTATTACTATTGATGGCCCAGTAATCGAAATTCGAATAATAAAAAATACAACAAGAGTTTGAAACCAGCAATAACAATAAAACAAAATGAGAGAATATATATGCGTGTGTATGTCAAATACATGTATAATGTTTTTTTATTGATTTAATTTGAATTTTTTTGCTGAATTTTAAAAACATGCATTTCACAATGAAATTTCATACTTCTCCTTAGCGCATTTTTGGAGTTTTTTCTGCACTTATTTATATATATATATTTATAAATCTAAATATCTATGATTGTAACTTATGTGTTATTATTAACTACAATATAATTCTACAAAAATATAATAATGATGTGTTTGGTACAGTCGACGTCTCAAGTTTAATATGTATCTAAATATTAAATAACTTTTTAGATTACAGGATTCAGCGAGTTTCGTAATATTGTTTTCTTACATAAAAATCTTCACGATATTACGTAGCACTGAAGTTTTTTTTATTATAACCAAATATTATTTATGTTTAGTACAACGTCATGAATTAAATTCTGCCCAGGAAGTAGGACTATAACCTTAAGGTTCGCAAAGAAAAAAGTGGATGGATGTAAAGACAGAAGAGAAGAGGGACCGACTGTATGAAAATATGACTTATGACGGCTGACAGGGACCTGTAGAAGAAGAGATTATAGAAGATTACAAATATTTATGTAAATATTGAAATATAGCAAATACGAGTATAGAAACTAGACTACAAAAATAAGTACAGGTTGTACTTATTTTTGAGACTAGATGGTGCTGGGTTATTAAATTTATTGTTATTGATAGAAATAGAAATAGAAATAATCTTTATTCAAATAAACTCATTACAAGCACTTTTGAATAGTCATATTTTGATTCTACCAAAAGATAGTTTCCGCTAGTTGTTAATAACTTGGGAGGTACAGCAGAATACTATTTGTGACTGATTACCAGCGAACGGGTCGAGACATCCATTCACCTGTCCGAACGGCTCAGCTCACCATTTCAATGGATTAATATAGAGCTGTTAATACAGTTTTTAATTTATTATACCATTGTTTTCCATAGATATACTCATGCTGAATTTATTAATACAGTGAAAGATTACACAAATTAAAGAATGATAAAAGATTTTTTATATAAGTGGTAGCTGTTGATGTTGCTATTGATACCGTCGTTGATTTTTTTCGTAGATGGTATTGGAATAGTGGTTTCCCCTGCGCGAACGGTATAGTACAGGTAGTATAGAGTGAATGCACATGGAGTTGGTTGGTTTCATTGTGACGCATTATACAGAAATTAACCACGATTACTCGTGTCGGTGTCGATGTCAGATTTAGTATCAGTATCGGCGTTAGCTTCTGAATTAGTGTAAGTGCCAATGTCACTTTTTTGTATCACTGTCAGCTATCTAAATCAAAGTCAGTGTCAGCGTAAGGATCAGTGTTAATATTAACGTCACTATCAGCATCAGTCTCTGTATCAGAGTCAGCATAAGTATCGGTGTCAGTTGATATGTCATTATCAGCATCAGTGCCAGTGTTTCTGTTACTGATAGCATCATCAACAGTGTCCGAATCAGAGTCAATGTCTGTCTTCGCATCAAAGATACCCACATTGATATTATAATATACTAAATTGAAATAATTGGCGGTATTATCACCTCGTTGTCAGCTCACGGGAACGTCCGCCCAAACAAAGGCATTTATCGCGATAACTCCAACGGGGTCGATTGAAAAACGAAAAGGAAGTGTCTAAAGGTTTTTAAAAAAGAGAAATGGTTGTGAATAGCTTTTAAAGGTGGTACAAGACAAATGGTAGCGTCGACGCGGGCGATCCGCCCGCCGCCACTCACCGATACCGGGGATGAATGTGTTTTTAAACTTTCAGGTTCTAATGGTTTACTTAGGCTTTGGAATTCGGATGGGATCGGAATTGCATTGTTTGTTTGACGAATAGTTTCCTCTCTCCATGACTGGTATTTTACAAGACAGAGACAATAGAAGAAGAGAGGTAAGAGATAGACATTTCAGAAACCTAAGGAATGATTGATTGAGACATCTTATTAATATAAACGCAAAAGTTTGTGATGGATAGATGGATGGATGGATGGATGTTTGTTAGTCTTTCACGCAAAAACTGCTGAACGGATTTTGATTCTTTACAAATTTTCCTTAAAACTTTTTATTTTCTAAAAGTTTATAGTAATAATAACATACATTTCATGCGAGTGAATCCGCAGGCATAGCTAGTTCTTCTACAGATTTGTTATTCTTCTTTCTTTTTGCTTGACGACATTGGTCATCAACTGACTATATATGAGTTGTTTCTAAAAATACGGTATACTTTTCCTTATAAAATTAACTATCGGAAAATGGTAGTCCCGTCAAAATCAGTCTAGCCGTCAGAGAGAACTGACAGATAATAATTTTGTAATTTTTTTTTATAAGTACCGTATTATATGTATGTACTTTCGTATACGCTTAGTGAAAAGCTGTTAATTTCAAATTACAAACAAACACTTCAATTTTATCTATTTGTATGTAGATGTACCCCTTTAGTAAACTCGTTAAGGGTCCACATTTTTTACACAGTCTCCAAGTATTTGGGGTTTGTTAATTAAAAACCTGTCTGCCGTCGTGACGTGGAACACGACTCCTCATGTTTCTAAATTGTCAGTGGGTAAAATTACAAAAGAGGTTTGTTTCCGAGCCACTTCTTGAATAAAGCGACAATTTAGACCGAGCGCTGTATCTAAGCGACAATTTCGACCAAGAATCAGAGTCAAAGTCAAATTAAAAAAATATATGATACTTTTATCGAATTAGGTGTTTATTTTATCGAATTACATGTGACTTTCCGGAAGTCCATTTCATTACTTTATGGATTTATATGATTTTCTTTAACTCCGAAACTGTAGCAGTGCGGTGTTTTGGAAGCGTTACGATCTTCTCAATTCGTGAGCAAATCAAACCGTTATTGAATCTACACGAAATAAAATAAATACCTCACTCTACACGACTATTCTTCTGTTTCTTAATTCTTAATGAGTAAAATTACACTAGAGAATCGTTTCTAACCGACTTCCAAAAGAAAGCGACAATTCAGAACGAGCGTCGTATCTAAACGACAATTTAGACCAGAGGTTCCCAAACTTTTTTGTGTCATAGATCACTTGCCATATTTTTCGGTTTTGGGTAGACCACCCATTCTTACCTCGTATTGATTTTTTTTGTAAATATTTAACTGTAGATGATCGGTGTCGTAGACCCCTTGCAGTTTGTCATAGACCCCTGGGGGTCGATATAGACCACTTTGGGAATCACAAATTTAGACCAGGTATCTAAGTCCAAGTTTAAAAAAATCTATGACACTATTTTATCGAATTATGTATTTATTTTATTAAATTAGATGTTATATTGCGGAAGATAAACCCTTATTGCATTTATATTATTTTGTTTAATTCCGCTGCTATTAGCATATGTGAGACCACAAATATTCAGTGCGGAAACCTGACCACTAGTACTAACTACTGAAAGCATTACAACCTTCTTTCTCCATTGGTCATCAAATTCTGACCGTTGTTCAATCTGCACCAAATAAACAAAATACCTAAAAAAAGTAGCTTAAGTTACTCCTTAGCTATTATAATTGCTCCTGCCGTTTCAGACATTAGCAAAAACAAACAGACAGACAGACGGAATAAATTGAATTACTAAGTATGTAACTATCATTTCGGATATTAGCAAGAAGAAACAGACGAACAAAAAGAACATTTTTTGTAAGTACCGACTATTATATGCAGTTAGTGATAAGCTGATAATTTCGCATTCCAAACAGACACTTCAATTTGATTTATTTATATTGATATAATCTAATCTACATATATAACATAATAACATATTATGCCATATCATTCAACATATCTATTGCATTATATATATATTAGATTACGTATTACATAAATTAATCGTATTTACTTAAGATATACTTAATACTAGCTTTTGCCCGCGGTTTCGCTCACGTTAATTTACCCCCTTAGAGGTGGAATTTATCAAAATCCATTCTTAGCGGATGCCTACGTCATAATATCTACCTGCATGCTAAATTTCAGCCCGATCCGTCCAGTGGTTTGGACTGTGCGTTGATAGATCACTATGTCAGTCACCTTTGAGTTATATATATTTAGACTTTAAGTATATTTGAATTTGTTATAACAATTACAATTGAATTACCTTTTTTTAAAAAAAAAAATTATTCACAATATATATTTATATAGGTGTCTATGTCTAACATTAAATGAAAGTCCCGTGCATGAACATCTATTGCCATGCACGCTCGTCATTCAAGTAATTCAAAAGTGACATATAAAAATAGATATCAAAAATACAAAGAATGGTAGACAAGCTGCCAGCAACTTGATATCATCTATTTATCTTCTGTACGGTGTTCCTCTTCTCTCTTTATGAATGAAATATGTTGAATATAAATCAGATAAAACCAAGGTGCATCTCAAAATTCATTATTAATTGTAACCTCGATATCAGTCGAGAACAATTGCTTGGCTGCTCTTATTCCTCGTTTTATTACCTCCGAGTAATAAAACCGGATTAGAGATTCAATAACTTGATCAGATAACCGGAAGTGGCCACCTGGTGCTGATTTACGACCAACCCTTTGGAGGTATTGAAAACTTGAGTATCATTTTAAGGTTCAGTGAATTGGTTAAGTTTTTCCTCTAAGTTATAAAACTTAATTTTCATTGAGAGTTAGCAATGGACGATGAGCAAGATTTGAAGATTGTTTTTAAGTATCTTTTTTTTTTAACACAGGGGACAAACGAGCATGCGGCTCACCTGATGCTAAGTGATTACCGCCGCCCATGAGCACCCGCAACACCAGGGGAATTGCAAGTACGTTGTAGGCCTTTTAAAAAGGAATAAGCTCTTTTCTTGAATCTATGCAATGAAAGTATCTATGCAATACTAAAAGAACATAGAGAATTTCAAAAGAGTTAGTGTGTGATTACACTAATAAAAGCTTAAGTAAAAGTTAGATTTGTTAATCTAACTTTATCTACAACATATATAATAAAAAAAAATCTAATCGTCGTCTAAAATTGAAGGCGAGAAAAACATATTACGCGAGTGCTTTAAGGAATCAAATATCCTCACCGTTGCTTCTCAATACATCTATGAAAATATCATGTATGCCAGGAAGAATGCAAACAATTGCAAAAGAATTAGTGATTACACTAATAAAAGCTTACTTAACAATAACAAACTAATTTTACCTAAATGTCGTTTAACTAAAGTTAGTAATTCGTTTTATGGCTATTGCGTAAGATTATACAACAAAATACCAGAGTCTGTTATAGATCTCCCGGAAAAAAGATTTAAATGTCATATAAAACACTTCCTTTGCAAAAAAGCTTACTATAAAATTGAAAAATTCGTTAACGACAATAATGTTTTTATTAAAAAACATAAAATCCATAGCACTGACAATATTATGTGATCACATTAATAATGAGTGCGTAGTGATTTCTATGTTGATTATCTCATGCCTCTTACTTGTTATACTGTAATTATTATATAAAAATGTATTCAAAAGAGCAAAACACAAGTTTCTTGCTCATTCTTCTTGTGATGTATCTGCATTCCGAATGAGTGGTAGAATCAAAATATGACTATTCAAAAGTGCTTGTTGATTTGGATAAAATTTGGATAAAAAAATGAGTTAATTTGGATAAATATTATTTCTATTTCTATTTATACTAGTTTTCGCTCGAGATTCTAGTCGAGAAAAACCTAGAAAAAAAATACTGGGCAATTAATCCCAAGATAAAAATCGTTCTCATAAATACTAAATATTATTTTCAAATTCTGTAGTTAATACTTTTTGAAATTCTAGAAAATCGAAAAATAAAATCTGCAAACAAATTGAAAACTGCATACAATTCCGTAATTTGTATGATTATTTTAAATTTTAATTTCTATTAAACAAATTTCTTTGTGAAAGTTACTCTCTGGCGAGATATAATACCAGCAATATATTGTTATATTAAAATTCCATGTGGAGTAGTATTAAAATTCACATTGCATGTAAAATTAAGTGGGTAACGTGCCCGACGGCGCTCGGGGAGGTAATGTGTTTGCACTAAGAAACAGCACTGCAAATAAAATGCAAGCGAAGTCTGTGCACGAACACCTGAGTTAGTGAGTTTTGTTTATAATACTAATACACTTCCGAGCAACGTAATTAGTACACTTTAAAGATATAAAATAAATAAAGTTTAAAAGGTATTTGTTTTTGTGTAGTTTTTTTTTAATCTAAACACACTATCTTATTAATCTTATTATTAATACTATAAACGCGAAAGTTTGTGAGTATGGATGTTTGTTACTCTTTCACGCAAAAACTATAGAACGGATTTTGATGAAACTTTACAGAAATATAGCTTATGCATCATAACAATATATAGGTTATGTATTTTATGCTTGTGAAATCACGGGCTTGAGCGTTCTTTTCAATATAAATAATAATAATAATAATAATCTCAGGACAATTCACACAGCGCCATCTAGACCCAAGTTAAGCTAACTAAAGCTTGTGTTATGGGTACTAGACAACTGATACAAATACATAGATATTTTTTTTTTTCGTAAATACATACATATTATACATAGAAAATACCCAGACCGATACAAACAATCATACTCATGAATACAAATGTTTGTGCCGTGCGAGGAATCGAACCCGCGACCATCGGACGTAAAGCGGTGTGCTAGACCGCTAGACCACCGAGGCCGTCGTATAATAACCCGGGCTATTCACACAGCTCCATTAGTTTCAAGCTAAGCCAAGCTTATGTTATGGGTACGAGAAAACTGATATAAATGTATCATTGTACGAAACATTTTTTTATTGTGAATATGTATATAATATACATAGAGGGGGAAAACGTAGTGTTAGTAATGTGGACTCATGACCCCATTACTATCAATGTACCATGTCAGGTTGACCTCCACGCGGTTCCCCTTCTAAATTCCTGGTGAATTTGTCACGATGGGCTAACTGACTTGACCTCATACTCATCTTATCACCCTTCACTGGTGCCCCGTCAGCGTAAACCGTTAGCGTAGGTGGGTGCAGCATTCCATTATCATACATAATAAATATATATATATATATACTTAGAAAACACCCAGACCGATACAGACAATCATACTTATGAATACAAATGTTTGTGCCGTGCGAGGAATCGAACCCACTACCATCGGAAGTAAGGCGGTGTCCTAAACTAGACTATAGTCATACGGAATGTTAAATTAATTATGGCCGAATTTCTACTTTATGACTCTACCAATAGTTCCAATAAAAATATATACATATATAACTAATTAACTACGTCTATAACTGACTAACTCATCTAATGAGTAAGGCGTGAGTAATTTTTCATTTTTCATTTTCAATAACATTGATCAATCAAAATTAACATGTTACAAATGGACACACAAATCAATTCTATAATGTACTTATTTGTATAAATACCTATCAATTTGTAAATTGATAGAATTAAATTTTCAAATACGATTATCCTTGTGACCAATTGTTACCGTATGATTAGGGGCTGTATTTATATGCCAGTTTGGTTGTATATAAGTAGTTTATTCTAATAAAAGTAAATTACAGACAGATAAAGTTATGTAGAACGGTATAAAATAAGTGATCAGAAGTACAATAGTTTACAAGAATGTCTGCAGAAGAAGCCATTTTGTAGTTCGTTTTCCCGCCCAAACGCAACGAGCCACAGATGCACAAATGTTGCACGGTACGCAGATGTATTAGGACAGGGTAGACGAACCAATGGCACGCGTGCCATTGACGGGACGCGACACAATATTTTGGGCACGTCGTCGATCTTATTAATCTTATTAACACTGTTTGAAGAAACTTGCTCATGCTATTTTAACAATATTTTCACCTCCGAGTCATTATTTTCAGAGATGAATAACATTAAAAACTCGGTTAGAAACCGTTTGACAGATGAATCCAGTTCAGCATGCATTTTGCTAAAAGTAACATCGTACAACTCTGTCATAAATTATTTGTCATCTAACCTGCAGCAACAGAAGTCACACTAATTTTACAGTAATTTAATTTTTGCGTATAATGAAAACAATCCAAAATGTACCTCTTTTGTTTACTTTATTTCATAGAGAGTTTTATTTGTATTTATTATTATTAAGCAGAAAGTCAAAATTATTTGATGGCAAGTCAATGACCCCATTACACATCTTTGAAAAAAATGGTACGTTGATGCATAAAGGTTCGCCTACCCTGCAGTAGAATGACGAGCACGTCATGGCAGTACGCGCGATGTTAATACCATAGGTCCATACCATATAACACTATCATAGGTCATGTACAGTTACAAAGAATATATTATAATAAAAATATTGTAAAGTATCTATGTCTTACTCCAAGAAGAGAATAGAATAGAACAGAAAATTCTTTATTAAAATAAACTTACATTTAAACACTTTTGAATAGCCATTACTTATTTTTTCAATCTACCGCCCATTCGGAAAGCTGTCTCCTCACAAGAAGAACGAGCGAGAAACTCGTGTGTCGCTCTTTTAAATAATCGCCACAGTACACACAGCGCCATCGGTAAGCAGAGCTTGTATTATGGGTACTCGACAGCTGATACAAATACTTAGATACTTTTTTTTTTAAATACATCCATACATATGAATAAAATTGGAGTGTCTGTTTGTAATATTAAAATAATCGTTTTTTACAAGCATATGAATATAAATACGGTGTATACACCAAAATAACATTTTTTACAATTGTTGTGTGTCTATCTGTCTGTTTGTTCCGGCTAATCTCTGAAAACCTATTTTGACGGGACTTTTTTTGCAGGTAGCTGATGTAATAAGGAGTAACTGAGCCTCACTTTTATTTTAGAAAATAAACTTAAATTCCACGCGGACGAAGTCGCAGGTATAGCTAGTACTTAATAAACATAAAAAAACACCTAGATAAACAATCATACTCAAGTATACAAATGTTTGCACCGAGCGAGGAATTGCACCGTGATATCACGTACGGTTTAAAACCGTCTGTTAAACCGTATGTCACTCTCGATTACTTCTCTCTGCTCTAATCACTATGACTTATTTCCTCTTATTAATTGTTTAACCAGTTGTTGTATATTGAATGTTTTTTCTATTTTATTATTTCATTGAATTAATGCTAATCGGTGGTTTGTATTCACACACTTAAACTTAAATTGTAAGTAAGAATAAATTATTTAAAAGAGCAACACACAAGTTTCTTGCTTGTTCTTCTTGTGATGAGAGAGCATTCCGAATGAGCGGTAGATTAAAAAAAAAAATGTTATGACTATTCAAAAGTGCTTCAATGTAAGTTTATTTGAATAAATGATTTTCTATTCTATTCTATTCTCTGTGAGTTTTTTTTGGAAAATATACTCATTTATTACAATTAAATATTTCCAATACTAGTCGTTGTGTTCCCGCTCCAGTTACATCTACAGATTTGTATTATTTCGTACATTCTCTTGTGAAAACA
The DNA here is from genome assembly GCF_030625045.1 of Achroia grisella. Classification (NCBI taxonomy): domain Eukaryota; kingdom Metazoa; phylum Arthropoda; class Insecta; order Lepidoptera; family Pyralidae; genus Achroia; species Achroia grisella. The sequence goes on from NW_026712915.1 coordinate 647,514, forward strand.
TTGGCAGACGTTTATCTCACCTGCCCCCCGCTTTGTTTGCGGCAGATAAACGAATAAAATTGCCCGCCGTCCAATCAATCGGGGGAGTAAGAAAAAATGATTGCATTCCACTCACGTGTGGACGGACGGACGCCGCAAAAAGTTTTTAGCTATGTTTTTTTGGTCAATATGTGTATTTGTGAATATGGGTATTTTCCTTTTCCATTTTACAGTTGGTTAGTAATATTATTTTTACCTTGTATGTTGAATTAGTAAATAGTAATTAGAGAACGTCGTTGATTCTTACCGCCCGTGGTCTAGGGGTTTAGCACACCGCCTTACTACCGATGGTGGCAGGCTCGATTCCTCGAACAACAAAATTTTGTATTAATGAATATGATTGTTTGTATCGATCTGGGTACTATCTATGTAAATTATTATGTATGGATGTACACAAAAATGTTATAATAAGTATAAATAGAATTAAAATGTACGTAAATTGTAATAATTATATATTATTATTATAATTTAGATAAAGACGATTCTATTTCTAATGTAGTTTTAAAGTAAAATTATCTAATAAAAATATCTCAGGACAATACACAGCGCCGTCTAGTCATAAATTAAGCTAGCTAGAATTTGTGTCATAAGTACTGGACAACTGAGACACATACATATATATTTCCTAAATACATACACATTATACATAGAAAACACCCAGACCGATACAAACAATCATACACATGAACACAAATGTTTGTACCGCGCGAAGAATCAAACCTGCGACCATTGAAGTAAGGTGGTGTGCAAAACCGCTAGACCATAGAAACCAATATATTATTATTTGAAGGTAAAATTCAAAATTCAAAATTGAGTGTGATATTATATGTTACTACTAGCTGTCCCGGCAAACGTTGTTTTGCCTTAAAATAAAAAAAAAAATTAGGGGTGGACTACCCCTAACATTTAGGGGGATGGAAAATAGATGTTGGCCGATTCTCAGACCTACTCAATACGCTCACAAAATTTCATGAGAATCGGTCAAGCCGTTTCGGAGGAGTATGGGAAAGAAAACTGTGACACGAGAAGATAATATTACTTATTTTTAAACACAAAACTTTAAAAATAACTTCTATAATAATATTCGATTATGTCTTATTTATGTAGGATGTGTTGACCTATCAAACTGAACTAATTTGATAACTGTCAGTTGATTTAGTTGTGTGTTGAAAACTTTGGTTGAACTCGTAACTATTTAGCAAGTCAACAGTCAGTAAACTCTGTTTTACTTCTTTGTTCAAACACAGACAAAATAGTCTTATAATAATATCTCCATGAAATACCTAAGTATACAAAAACTTGATATCCACGACGTTGGAAGTGAGACAATTGGTTCAAATTAGTTATCAAGTGGATGAATTATTACTATCAAAGCCAAACTCACTAAACGATTACTTGAATGACGAGCGTGCATGGCAATAGTTGTTTATGCACGGGATTTTCATTTAATGTTAGATCTATATAAATATACATTGTAAATAAACTGGCTTTTAAAAAATACTAATTCAATTGAATTTCTTGCCAGTTGTCGTATATACCTAATGTGACCATTTATTCTTCGACTCAAAACGGGACACAATTGACAGACAGCCAATGAAAAAACTCTTTTTTAAATTTACCTATTCAGAAAAAGTTATCAATTAAGAAATATATCCGATAAATATAATTAAACATTTTGTTTATTCATAGATAGTTTATATTTATCTGATAAAAATAAAATATATATATATTTATCGGAGGAACAAATTTGACTTTTTAAGAAGTATTTAAGTAAGAATGACACTCTTGGCACATTTTTTTTATACTCACGTTAATTACCAATAACTAACAACCGGCTCGTCTACCCAAAATTTCGAACGGTTACCGAAAACGGGACAATCTTGCGTCACAGAGTCTGTTTCGGGGACACCGGGACTCGTATTTATAAAAAGGGACTGTCCCGCTCAAAACGGGACGCCTGGTCAGATTATATATACCGAACTGGACGGTAGGGAAAAATTAAAATTATAATATAAAAATTTAACGTTCATAAGCGGCTAAAATGACATGAATAAATGATTTTTGAATTTGTATTTATTGATATAGTCTGCGTGACCACTGTTAATGCAACCTAGTGGAACCATCGAGAAAAATATATACTAAAATACCTTTATTTATCACAAAGTTCATTTAACTATTTAATATTATTGTATTGTTTAAATTCCATGTGTAAGAAGCACTAATTAATGATGACGACTTAGGCGGCTACCGCAAGGGAAACCCCAAGTAGCGCCCGTGACTTGTGACACGGGTGTAGGTTTAAAAGGCCCTTTTAGAATGCATTAACACTCACCTTCACTACTTGCAGCTTCCCCCGAGGCCCAACTAAGACCGGGATAAACCCATTCCTAATACAATTCACTTTAGTATCCAAAACACAACCGGCACGCTCTGCGCTCATCGACGGCTGCGGTTCACACAACGAAAGAGGATTATTCAACTACCGACCTCCGTATTTGTAGCCCAAAGTCAGTGCAGTAGGTCGGTTTATAAGTACTAGATGGCGCTATTTACAATATTGGTAATAATCTTTAGATTGGGTACTACATTAGTATTAAACATAAACTACCTTATCTTAATATCTTTTTAAAATATGGGATTTTTTCCACAATAATGATGTGAACTCTAACACATGTAAATCTAGTGCGTTTAAATCTAGTGCTTTACTACCACGTCACCCAGACCGAGACGACCAGACGTGAATGTACAGCGACGCAATTTATGTGGAGTGTAATTTGAAAAAGGAATAAAATAAAAGTACTGCTGCATCGACGTATCATTTCTGAAACTTCCAAATAGGATACTTTTTATTTAAAAAAAAATGTAACCGCTAGTAAAAGCTAGTATGTAATATAAGTTATATTTTGATTAATTCTACCCCCAAGGGGATAAAATAGTAGATGAAAGTTTGCGTGAAACTTTGTCAATTTTAAACCGATCGGACTGAGACTTTGCTTCCATAAAGCTACTATGACGTAGGCATCCCCTAAGAAAGGATTTTGATAAATTCCACACCTAAGGAGATAAATTAACCGCGGACAAAAGCTAGTATAATATATAGATAAAAAAGTGTATGAACATGTCAGATCGTCGCATTTACGATGTAAACAATTGACAAGGCTTCTGACTATCCCCTTGTGGATTGCCGTCGTTAAGATAGACATTTAAAGTTGAGAAATCTAACTTATAGAAGTTGGCAACGACGCAAGAACGTTCAATTCCGTACGTAGGTAATGAAAACGAAAAACTCGCGTCGAAAAGTTCGGGTCGATTTCAATTTGAGATGACCGGATGCTGTAGGTGTACAGATTTACTGCCCTTGAAGTATGGGTTCTGTTCAAAGTTTTAATAAAGACAACTTGTGCGTGTAATTGTACGATTTGTGTTGGAAACTTTGTAAATCTAGATAAACTTGAACGGTAGTTCAAAAATATACGTGTTCATCTAACAATTTTTATTGTGGATTCGGTTCTGATATATATATACTAGATGTGCCCGCGACTTCGTCTGCGTAAATTGTCGATACTTCCATATAACCTTTTATCTCCTTTCAACCCCTTACAAACCTTTTTTCGAATTAAAATATATATCCTTATAGGCATCCTTTCTCAGGTTCTAGACCATCTGTATACCAAATTTAATTTTAATCGGTTCAGTAGTTTTGGCGTGAAAGCGAGACAGACAGACAGACAGGCAGAGTTACTTTTGCATTTATAATATTAGTAAAACAGTAAGAATTATTGTAAAGTATCATCAAAATCTGTTCTGTAGTTTTTGCGTGAAAAAATAGCAAATATCCATCCATACTCACAAACATTCGCGTTTATAATATTAGTAAGTTAGTAATCATAATAATCTCAGGACAATTCACACAGCGCCATCTAGACCTAGCTAAAGCTTCTGTTATGGATACTAGATAACTGATACAAATACATAGATTGTTTTTCGTAAATACATACATAAATAAATATATACATAGTAAATATCCAGGCCGGTACAAACAATCATACTCATGAATAAAAATGTTTGAGCCGTGTGAGGAATCGAACCCGCGACTATAGCATGTAACTGCTAGACCACCGAGGCCGTTGTGTTATATACACTTAATAGTGTAATCAAACCATCATATCTGAAAGAGAGCAAAATCATCGACAATAGACTACATAAATAAACAGTCATTCAGAAGCTATATATTAATATTGAACATGTGAGAAAAAATTTTAATGTGCATCCTTATGTAAAGTAAATGACTGTAACTACCATATATGTCCAGACATGTGGCGGCGTGGTGGGCCGGGTCATTGGGCTCCCTAAAATATGGTCGAGCGCAGTGATGGCTGGCTCATCCGTCATACTCGTGAAACGAGTGCTGCTTGTAGGGACTGGTCTGCTCTTATCACTACGACTGATTTAATCTTATTGCATATTTATATTTGACCCAAAAATTAGTGCTTGTTGGTAGTTTATACAAGGATTATTTAAAAGAGCAACACACAATTCGTTCTTCTTGTGATGAGACAGCATAAAGGTATATATAAAATTACAAGGTGTTCCATCCAAAGAATATAACAGAGATCCATTTCCAGGTCAACAGAAACCGCGCAATCAAACTAGTCACAGGTCGGACCGCGGCGCAACTCTCAAAGGAGGAAATTTTAATTAAAACCTAGTCCTCCCGAGTTATAACACCGCTGGCTCGATTAAAACTTTCTGGAAATAATCGTTGAAATTTGCACACTATTATATGTGGGTACTTCGTGGAAACTTCATTATTACGAAGTGCAGACTACTTTGATTCCCGGTCAGGTCAATTTATGAAATAATAATATCCCAGGACAATTCACACATCGGCATCTAGTTCCAAGCTAAGTAGAGCTTATGTTATGGGTACTATAACGCTAGACCACCGATATAAATACATAGATACGTTTCTTTGTAACTATATACATAATATACAGTTGGGGGGAAAACGGATTGTTGGTACTGTGGACTCATGACTCCATTACTAGCAATATACCATGTCAGGAAGACCTCCACGCGGTTCCCCCTGGAAACCATCGTGATAAATTCCTGATGAAATTGTCACGATGGGCTAACTGACCTGACCTCATGTTCATCTTATCATCATCCACTGGTGCCCCGCCAGAGTAAACCGTTAGCGCAGGCGGGTGCACCATTCCATTATCATACACAAAAAAAGTATATACGCAGTTCTAGAAACATGTAAGTTTCTTGCTCGTTCTTCTTGTGATGAGATAACTTCCCGAATGAGCGGTGGATTAAAAAAACAAATATAATTATTCAAAAGTGCTAACCTTTTTTATTTGAATAAATATCTATTGTATATCTTAATATTATTATAAATGCGAAAGATTGTAAGTATGGTAGTTCGTTATTCTTTCACGTAACAACTACTGAAACGGATTTTAATGAAACTTTAAAATAATATAATGCAGAATAACACATATGCTATATTTTATATTGAAAATTAACGCGCGTAAAACCGCGTTCACAGCTAGTTCTAAATAATACTATTATACTATTCCAAGAAAAAAAAGGTACTATTTACCTGAAAAGAGTACCGGATAGAGAAAATCGGAAACAAATCACACAGTACACAACACTAACCAGTAAAGGTGTGAACATACTGTGCATAATAATGATACGACTTTAGCAATTAAAAATTATTTTCTGCTACTTCAACTATTGTATGTAGTAATTAGATTATTGCTTTACAATCTTTACAACCCCTGTTTTAATGTAGCATTTAATTATTAAAAGCCTATGTTCTCAGGGTTTAGACTATCTGTGTACCAAATTTCATTCAAATCGGTTCAGTAGGTTTAACGTGAAAGCAAGACAGATTGGCAGAGTTACTTTCGCATTTATAATATTAGTGAGGATTACCGATCATTTAGAATTCTTTGAGAGTAGAGCTGGGTTCAAATCACAATACTTTACCAGATTTTGCTTATCAGAATGGCCGACACTCAATATTCAATTAAAGCATATTTATTTTTGTGTAACATGTATGAATATACAACACGATATCTATGTATTTGTATCAGTTATTTAGTACCCATAACACAAGCTTTAGTTAGCTTAACTTGACTCTAGATGGCGCACAAAAAAAAAGAATAAAAGAAAACTTATTTAAAATAACATTTATTCAAAAGAGCAATACAGAAGTTTCTTACGCATTCTTCTTGTGACGAGTCTGCGTTCCGAACGAGTGGTGGAATAAAAAATATGTTTATTCAAAAGTGCTTGTATTAATAGAATAAATTAGAATTAACTCAATTTGCCAGAAAAAAAATCAATTGTGTTATAAAATATTTTCTTTGTAAAAAAGCTTATTTAAAGAAAGCTTTTTGTAGAAAATATCTACGCGCTATATCTGCGCTGACAATGTCATATGATTGAACAGAGATTAAGTGCGTAGCGGCTTCTATGTTGATTGTAGCATGCCTATTCCTTGTTTTTAATTAAATATAATTAAATCAATATTTATTTAAAAGAGCAACACACAAGTTTCTTGCTTATTCTTCTTGTATGAATAAGCTGTAGAATCAAAAAACTTGACTATTCAAAAGTGCTTATATTAAGTTTATTTGAATAAAGATTATTTCTATTTCTAAAATAAAGAATATTTCTATTTCTATTAGTATTAAGAACGATTTTTAATTTGTTTTGGGAAATTGCTTGTGGAGGTATTCAATAGTAGTCCTTATGCTCATTTTTAAACTATAAGTAAGCTTCTGTTTCACCATATTCGTCAATTAATTTCACCCTCAAATTGATTTAATTTATAACTTCTTTTAGCGCACTATCTGTGAAAATAACTATTACTCTAACTACATATATTTCTTTTATGACCATGTGATATTGTATAGAGAGGTCATAAAAAGTCGTATTTTTTTTATTAACATTATGACTGCGGGTTTACAATGAATAAAATCTGGTCACGTCCAACACAGCTGAAGGTGGAAACGGCCAATAAAAATGTATAGAAGGATTTGTATCAGGAATAAAGTATATTCCGCAACCAGAGTTAACACTTATGGACTTTGTTACTACACTATAGAGGTGAATATTGTGTAGTATTTGGATAACTTTGTTGTTAGTCTGTACACGATATGAAGTGGTAACGATGTTGACAATTAGTAAATCAGGTAATGTTTTAAAGGATCTCGATTAGATCCTGAAACCTTTAGAATTGTCATGTAGTTTTGTTATAAGAAGGTTAATATGTGAAAATGTATAACATTAAATGTAGCAATTTGAATATTAAACGGAAAATATTATATGTATAGGCCTATACACAAATAAATGCAAATCTTATTCATATTATATGTTGATAACTCCAACAAAAATAATTATAAAAATCTCTTTAATAATTTATTTTGTAATTTTCAAATAGAGAACGCTGCGTTCTCAAGACTACGTTTCTCTTTTGTTTCTGTTCTTCTTTAATATTTTGTTACACCGCTGATTATTTGGAAATTATAATCTTATATATAAAATTCTCGTGTCACAGTTTTCGTTCCCAAACTCCTCCGAAACGGCTTGACCGATTCTCATGAAATTTTGTGAGCGTATTGAGTAGGTCTGAGAATCGGCCAACATCTATTTTTCATCCCCCTAAATGTTAGGGGTAGTCCACACCTAATTTTTTTTTTATTTTAAGGCAAAACAACGTTTGCCGGGACAGCTAGTAAAATTATATAATTGCAATTTAATTCACAATTTTGCTGTTTTATAATTGGTTACAACGATCACATCCACGCAACTCGTGAGTTTTGACACACAACAAAATTTGTGAGTAAAGTTGGATATATCGATAGATGGATGTTTGTTACTCTATCACAAAAACTACTGAACGTATTTTGATGAAACTTTACAGTGATATTGTTTATACATCAGAATAATACATAGGTTATAAATTTCGAGTTAGTAAAAACGCGGGCACAGCTAGTATAAATTAAATTTCAAATCAAAGATATTGTTTTGTAATAAAGTGACTTATTTACTGAAAATAAACAGTTATTTTTAAACTTTCGTGTTTAATATACATTATTTATATTATTAACCGGGTCTTAACACGAACTAATTTTATGGCAAATAAAGGTATTTACCTCTCTCGACGTTTCGACTAGGTTGCACTAGCCGTGGTCACGTAGCTCGTGACCCATAACTGTGACCTTTATTTGCCATAAAATTATTCGTGTTAAGACCCGGTTAACAATTTAAATAATGAAAATAAACACATAAATTAACATATAATTGTTAATGTTAGTAATGTTAATGTAGTATAGTGTTAATGTTAGTATTAACATATAATTGTTGTTGTTAATTAATTTCATATTCTCTGTTAACTTTATAATGCCTTTATACGTAGTGATGTAATTTTTTAAAGAATTAGTCTATTGTTATTAGTGAAAGCCTGTCAGTGGCTTATTATGATGTATATATTGATTTTACTTTAGATGTACTTGAATAGCCTTGGTTTTCCTTTAATAAATAAATAAATAATTCTGACCATAATGGATGGGATAAACTGAGTTTCTAGATTATGTTGATTTCCAGAATTTTTCTCAGTGTACTAGATGAATAAAGTTATTTTGATTTGACTTGTTACTCACAACCCTGTGTAATCAACGTCTAATAGATTGAAGAAGGATATAGAAATCTTTAAAATAAGTTCAAGAATAAACATTACTACAGCCGAAAAAAAAATGATATTTATTTAATTTTCTTTACTTAATGTATTTAAATTACTTTGTTTAATTTTGCTGAGCATGTGTGAGACCACAAATATTCGGTGTGGAAACTTGACTACCGTTACATCCTTCTCTAATGGTGATCAAATTCCGACATGGATATAGACTCATTAACGTAAAAAAATTCTTTAACCTTTATGTCTTATGTATTTTGATTTTTTTTTATTAAGTCTACACACATATAAGACATTTATACATAATTTAAGAACTGTGCTCTTGTCGGTGGAGCTCCCGCCACCTTCCACGATCTTCTATCAATCTTTTTAGCTGTTGATACGACACGACTCCATCTTCTTCTTTAACCTGCTTGCTATAGCTGTGTCTCGGTCTTCCCCTTCCTCTCTTTCCATCTATTTTTCCTTCGATAAAATTATTAATAAGTTCGTCGTGTCGTATCAACATTTCCCTCGCCTATTCTCAATAATATTTATGATCTGTATTATGTGATGTAAGACATAGACTTAATAAAAGAAAATCTTTAACACAGCTGAAGTGTAAGCAGTAACAAAGACTGTTTGTCGATCCTTGTTCCCTGCAGGCGAATGTCAGATTAACTCCAACCATTTTTTGTTCATTACGGGCCAATCCCCTAGCGCCGGCGTCGGTCAGGTGAGTCTGTGTCCAATTTAAGGGATTTATGTTTAATCCCCACTGGAGTTTTTGCGAGATTCGATTTTAGCTGTACATCTAGACACACAAAATTTTTGGAAACTTCTGTGCATGATATTATATTAAACTAGCTACTTGCTCCTCGCTCGGGTGTACATGTATTATATATATAAACCTTCCTCTAGAATCACTCTATCTATTAAAAGAAACCGCTTCAAAATCCGTTGCGTAGTTTTAAAGATTTATGCATACATGTCCGTATGTATGCTTAAATCTTAAGACAGCGACAGCGACTTTGTTTTATACTATGTAATGATGATGGGCATGATCTTCGTCTGTCTAGAATTACAGTAATTTCTTTACTAGAACGTGTATCTAAAGCTCCTACCAGATTTGGCCGGGCAGGGGAGAAACATAAGCGTGAAAGTGAGTGCCACGAGTCTTGGAAACTGCTCGAAGTTTCCCTCTCTGGAAATAATAACCCTGGATTATAAGCACAGCGCTATCTAGTTCCACTGTAAGCATTTTTTTAAATACATAATATACATAGACAATATCCAAACCGATACAAACTATCATACTCATGAATACAAAAGTTTACATCGTGCGAGGAAGCGAACCCGCGATCATCAGAAGAAAAGCGGTGTCCTATACCACTGGACCATAGAGGCCGTCAAATAATAAATATGCAATTGAAAATAAATGAATCACGTTTTGTGCTTAATAACGGCATTGCACCGCTCATACCTCAAGTATTCCTTTATTCAAGCTTATGATAAATCCTCTACGATATCAATCCGTTTTACTGTCAAATTCAAAGGGCCATTCTAGACCCTTAACCACGATGTAACTGCATTCACAGACCTCTTTATTACTTGAGTAATAAGGTTGGGCTTTGTTAAATTTTTGAGGATATAACGTGGTAGAAATTTCGATACAATCGTCTATAGATCGCGAAGGTGAATCAATCAATGTCTAGGCATCAGTGTATCCCCGATCCCTCATCTGCGGAGCCTATAATCCCTGCACCTTGAGAGGTAGCCCATTATCATTATGTGCGATTAAATATTTCCACTGTTAGTCAAATATATAGCAATTAGTTAAATGATATTAGTTGACGCCCTCGGTGGCCTAGCGGTTTAGCATACCGCTTTACTTCCGATGGTCGCGGGTTCGATTCCTCGCACGGTGCAAACATTTGTATGCCTGAGAAAGATTGCTTGTATCGGTCTGGATGTTTTCTATGTATTTAGACAAAAATGTATGTATGTATTTATATCAGTTGTCTAGTACCAATAACACAAGCTCTGCTTAGCTTGGGACTAGATGGCGCTGTGTCAACAGTACAGGTATATTGTAATATACTAGCTGCACCCGCGACTTCGTCCGCGTGGAATATAACTTTATTTTTCTAATATAAAAGGAGCCTAAGTTCCCGCCCTATTACATCAGCTACCTGATGATAGATAGACAAAAATTGTAAAAAATGTTATTTTGGTGTATGTACCGTATTTATATTCATATGCATGTAGTAAAAAACGGACACTCCAATTTTATTTATATGTATAGATTAACTGTCTGTATCTACAATTAATTATATATGCGAAAACATTCCCATAGATTCCAGAAAAGCGAGAGAAAACATATGAGATATAAAAAAGTCATAGATTAAAAAAATGGATTTTCTTTCCATATTGCATTGCATTGCATAATTTATATGCCTAATAGATATGAAGCTTTATCTAGATAATAAACCAATCTTTTTCTTTTAGTTGAAGAAAGATCGTATGATATCTATGATCATCTAGACATCCTACAATGGATCCTTGTAATACTGTCTTTCTTAATTTCAAATTTGAATAAGATATCTTCAGCAGGACCGATCGTCGTGGAGATCTTTGGGGGAGGCCTATGTCCAGCACTGGACCTCTTCCGGGCTGCGATGATGATGATGATCTTCAGCAGTTTAATCGACTGGCAGACAGATATACAGTTTTATTATATATATTAGTATAGTTGATATAAACAAATTATAAATTACAATTAACAATAATATATCAGATCAACTCAGATGGCGGCATCTAGGTTCAAGCTCAGCGGTGTGGGTACTAGATAACTGAATCAAATTCGTAAATACACTTTTTTTTGTAAATACTTACATATTAAGTTATATATAGAAAACACCCAGACCGATACAATTATATTCTTGAGTACAAACATTTGTACTGTGCGAGGAATCGAACCCGCGACCATCAAAGGTAAGGCGATGTGCTAAACTACTGGACTACTGACGTCGTCAAGTCGCTTATAAATATTAAAGAAATTATAATTAATCAAGCATCCACAGCATCCGGCCATTTTATTCTTTAGTGTTGTTTAAAACCCTTGCAGAATTAATAAGATCCGCGCAGTGCCCCTCTGTTTTGAATGTTTCCATTTGTTTCAAGTTGTAGTCAGTTTGTAGAGACATCATGAATAATTCATTGGCTAAGATAAGAGTTTGCAGGTAGCTTAAGATTTTGTCTTTATTCGGTAACTTGCTTTGGGGACGAGAATGTTTAACTGTTGTATTCTGTGTTCTGATTACGCGTTATATTAATTTATCATAATTTTCTTAAAGATATTGTTTACATATAATAAAATGGTAGTATTGTAAAATGTATTGTAAAACCAAATAAATTTTAATTAATAAGTAATGCATGAAAGTGGCACCGATGTCGGAGAAATTAAAGAGTAATTGTCTATCGTGGTATGGACATGTAATGCGTAGGAATGAAGATCATATCCTAAGGACGGTGTTACATATGAATGTGGATGGTTATAAGGGTAGAGGAAGGCCGAAAAACTACTATAACATTAGTGTGACTTCTGGTGTTGCAGGTTAGATGACAGATAATTTATATCAGGGTTGTACGATGTTACTTTTAGCAAAATGCATGCTGAACTGGATTCATGTGTCAAACGGTTTCTAACCGAGTTCTTAATGTTATTCATCTCTGAAAATAATAACTCGCAGGCATAGGTAGGTGAAAATATTGTTAAAATAACATGAGCCAGCTTCTTCAAACAGTTTTATGATCGACGACGTGCCCAAAATATTGTGTCGCGTGCCGTCAATGGCACGCGTGCCATTGGTTCGCCTACCCTGTTGCTAGTATATTATAAACTACACATTTTATGTGTTCACATTCATAGATTGGAAGAACATAAAGAAAATTCTTACGATTCGAAAGGAATAGTATTCTAATTGAATTGATTCGGTTCACGGCGAGCGCAGGGTGTGGGGTGGACGTCTCGGCCAATATAAATGTAAATGTACTTGAGGTACAGCGTTACTGGCCACCATCTTCACACAGAACTGTTGGACGCAGATCTGCAAAATAGGCATTATACTTTTTGTCATGCTAATGAACTCTGAGAGACTGTAATGTATATATATATACGTCTCGGCCTATGTAAATGTAAATATATTTGAGGTACAGCGTTACTGGCCACCATCTTCCTACAGAATTGTATTACGCAGATCTGCAAAATAATAAACTACATTATCTTATATATACTTTTGTCTTGTTAATGAACTTTATACATAAATTCATACACATTATGAGTCATAATATATATATTATGTATAATGTTTATGTGTATGTAATGTGATTGGCATTGTTATTATTATGAATTATTTGCCATTCTTTTCTAGCGACACCTACCACCTTTTGTTTTTTTTCTGCTACATACATTAAGGCTGTCTGAAAGAGATAGAATAAGCGATAAGGTTGCTTTTTGTACCATATTACTCTATTCATTTTGATTATCTGGTGCAAGAAAGAGAATATAGCACACTAATTACATTACTGGAATGATTGACAAAAATACAAATTTTAAAAATAGACTTTACAGTTAAAACTTTAGAGTGGATTTTTCAATATTCGTAATAGTAACAGGTCATACAGTTACGATACAAATTTTAATCTATTGTATAAGAAGTATAAGACCGAAGGGGCTATCACTGGAGCGATATTCTTATGCAATTACTATTTAATAAATAAAAAATATATATATATATATATTTGCTTCGAAAAAAATCATATTTAAGAAGACAAAATTGGCATATAAATATAATATCAAAATAAGTGATATAAATATTTATTAAAAGAATCATAGACAAGCTACCAGCAATAGAAGATATAATCATTAAAAAAAACGAATAGAGAGTCAAATATACTTTGGCACAGTAGTAGTAGCAGCAGGTACATTTACAGGTAGATTTATTGATTTAAAGTTAACAAACAGACAAACGGCATTTATAATTCCCAGCTCTGTCTCCTCTGTCAAATATTAGTCTATGGTCTCACATATCGGCGACGTGCGTTCCGAATCACAAGAGCTCTCATGCATAAAGAAATTGGACCGCAATGGCGCATCATCGAGCCACCTGCACGTCAAAAGCCTGAATATTTCATTTGGATTGAGTTCACAGGACGTGACTTCAGTTCCGAAATTTGGATAACGTTATGTATAAGTTTATGGGACGCTTTTGTAACGGACGCGTGCCTACTGTAATTTTCATACCTGTTTTGCTTGAATGTTTATAATAAAACATGCTTACATAAATAGGTATAGGTGTACCTTATATATTATTACTAGCTACTCGCACCGGCTTCGCTCGGGTGTACATGTATTATATATCTCTTGAATCACTCTATCTATTTAAAAAAATCCGCTTCAATATCCGTTGCGTAGTTTTAAAGATTTAAGAATACATAGAGACGGACAGACAGCGACAGCGACTCTGTTTTATACTATGTAATGATTACATTGCATAGTATAAAACTTTCATGCACAAATACAAAAATAAAGGTGCATATGATGGACTTAATACCGTATGGCATTGTCTCCCAGTCGACTATAGAGCAAACAGAGATTAACGGGCGGTAAATTTAAGTAAATAACATGAAATAAAAATAATAAAAGGAAGTAGGTGGTAGGTAAATGTAATATTCTATTTAAACGCCTATAAATATTCACATAGCAAATATGCAACAATACACTTTATTACTCAGGTTCCGGGTGAAGTTAATATTTTTCTATAATCTGTTGTCAATTCTTTATATTCTAAAATAATAAAACAAAGTTACGATTGACTAGAAGACATTCTACTACTGCGTCTGGCTGTTTGTTCTTGCTAATCTCTGAACTGGTTGGACCGATTTTGACTGGAATTTCACTCGCAGATAGTTAATGTCAGAAGGAGAAAAATATTATTTTAATAAACAAAAAGTTACACGTGGCCGAAGTCACGGGTAATAGCTAGTGATTCATAAAACGATCGTCCGCACACGCTGGAACCTAAGTTTTCTTGGACAGTGCGGTTTCAGAGGAGCTTCCTCCCGCGTACACTTAGATTGTGGAACTATCATTCCCAATCTAAGTTAACGCGGGAGGATGTAGTACCTACTGAGGTTTTTTCTAGAAACTCCATCATGGGGTTTTTCCAAGCATATTAAGATTTCTTAATGGTCGGTATAGGCTTTCTGGCGTCCATAAACTACCGCAACCATATACCATCACATACCATATGCTAGTTTGCCCCTATCGTAACATAAACATCAACTGAATTTCAAGAAAGGTTTCTTGAGTCGCCAATGCGCATGTAACATCCCTGGTGATACAAGCGTCATAGGCTACGTTAATCAGTTACCACCAGATGCTATGCTTGTTTGCCACCAACGTAGTATAAAAAAAATAAGCAACTAAATTAGAAAGGTTTGACAAGCACGTGACAAGGTCTCACGAGGTTACAGCATGGAGTTTTTCAAGAAGTTCTAAGAAACCCCTACCGGCTACGGAAACCGTTTATCATCAGATGCTATAAACTCGTTTGCCACCATCGTAGTATAAAAAAATCTACTGAAATCTGCATGACGATGGTAATGGATGGCAAATAAAAACAAATGAAATCAGAGATATTTGATGAGAGCATCCACCTGAGTGGGCCACTTGTTTTAATGAATACTTTATTCGACCCTCCAAGTTGTGGAGTTTCCATGATTTTTATATTGCGAAGTTTGGTCCGCATTACCTATGCATTGTCTCCGGGCCGGAGTTGACTCTTATTTAATTTTACGGTGCGACCCGTGGGGGCAGGGCATCTGTTTTTAAAAGTTTCCAAAGATTTTTAAATTTGTTACGGAATGTTCGGGATCGTAATAGAATATTCTGATCGACTGTACAATAATATCTCTGTTGGTTATAATTGCAATCCATTTCTTTTATAGAAATGAAAATAATCTTTATTATAAAATATACTTAAAATGAGCACTGTTTAATATTCATATTTATTATTCTACCGATGATTCGGAAAACAGTCTCATCATTTGAAGAACGTGCAAGAAACTTGTGTGTTGCTCTTTTAAATAAATGAATAGAATAGAATAGAATATAAAATCATTTATTCAAATAAACTTAATTTAAGCACTTTTGAATAGTCAACATTTTTTTAAATCTACCGCTTATTCGGAAAGCTGTCTCATCACAAGAAGAATATGCAAGAAACTTGTGTGTTGCTCTTTTAAACAATCCTTGTAAGTTCACATTTTACAAGTCGAAACGTGTGAATACAAACTATCAACCAGCACTAATTTATTTAGGCTCAAATATAAAAACACAATAAGATTAAATCAGTCGTAGTGATAAGATAATGTTAAGATAATGTTATTCATAACTATGTTTTGAAGATTTTGTGTAGCTAAGTCAAGCTAAGCTTGGTGTCTTCACCTGGTCTCATCATTCCGTGTACGTTATGTGGCCATTGTTACGTACTCCAGGATCATGTAAGCATGGACGGATCGTGAATTTGTAGGGCCCTGGACTAAATCTACTTAGGGGGCATATATATATTACTCAACTAAAAACATACACCGACCAGAAATTCCTCGTTCCTTTCGATAGACGCGCACTTGCATGGTTTGATTGATCTCAGGGTTGCCAACCTTATGAAAGGTTTTTTAACATTCTATATATTTTTTATACTCTAAATATCGTTTCAGTGGGGACTGGGGGCCCTTTGTATCCTCGGGGCTCTGGGCTGCAGCCCATGCCAGCCCAGCCAAATGTCCTTAGGTAGATCCGCCCCTGCATGTGAGCGGCCGTTTCTTCCGCTTCAAAGCAGTTCCGACCAAGTGTTCACAAAAATACCCAGACCAATACAAACATTCATTAATACAATTGTTTGTACCGTACGACGAATCGAAGCCGCTACAATCAGAAGCAAGGCGGTGTACAAAACCGCTAGATCACAGAGGACATCAATGAGTATGTAAGTCAATCTTTTACATAGATTGTATGGTACGACGAATCGAACCTACAACT
The DNA here is from genome assembly GCF_030625045.1 of Achroia grisella. NCBI lineage: Eukaryota > Metazoa > Arthropoda > Insecta > Lepidoptera > Pyralidae > Achroia > Achroia grisella. The sequence goes on from NW_026712915.1 coordinate 664,349, forward strand.
AGCAGAAGTAAGTCGGTGTACCGCTATACCACAGATGTCATGAATGAGACTGTATGTATGTAAGTTAATCTTTTAGATAGATTTGATTAGATATAAGAGATATAACCGCACGTGTAACAAACGCGACTGATGAAGGCGTTCTCATCTGAAATGACTCTTTTAATATCGCGCCGCAAGCCCAGCTCAAATATTGGTAGCACACGTAACAAAAGGTCGAACGCTTTATTGAAATCCGCAGTTCGGCGGGCTCCGGCCCGATCATACCTAATAACGTCATCTGCTGCATGCTGTGGAGGCGGCTTATTTATCTTTTAACCGACTTCAATAAACGAGGAGGTATTTAAAGTATACATGTATTTACAAAAAAAATCTAAGTATATATATTATGTAGCTCGGTTGTGTAGATGGCGCTATGTTAATTGTATTAATACATTTAAATCATACATGTATTTACAAAAAAAATCTAAGTATATATATCAGTAGTCTAGTAACACAAGCTCGGTTGTTCGCAGGACTAGATGGCGCTATATTAATTGTATTAATGAGTATCAGTTTGGGAGTTTACGATGTATATTATGTATTGACAAAAAGTGGATTCTTTATGGATTTTTTGTGGATTCTTTATGGATGCTTGAAACACGTCCGCAATGCCCGCCCTTAAGAAACCTTAATGTACCCTTCTTGAAAAACTTCACGTTGTATACTTTACACCAAAATCTAAGTTAAAAAAATCAAACTTCAAGTACCTTTCAAGTATTTGTATTTGTAAATACATACATAAGTCCCACGTTAGGTTGATATCCACGTGGTTCCCTCGGCGAAACCATCAAGATAAATGTCATAAGTACCACGTTAGGTTGTCTTCCATGTGGTTCCCTCAGAGAAACCATCATGATAAATTCCTTGATATTTTGTCATAAAGAGCTAACTGACCTGACATCATATCCATCTTATCAATCTACACTGGTGCCTTTCCAGCGCAAAGCGTTAGCTCAAACTGGTGTACCATTCCATTATCATCTATTAAAAATATAGTGTTAATTATATGTATATTGTAGGATAATAACATTTTCATGTAATTCTATTGTACATTGATTTTATACCACGTAGGTGGCAAACAAGCATACGTCCCATCTGATGGTAAACGGTTACCGTAGCCTATGGACGCCTGAGACACTAGGAGTGTTGGGCACACATTATTTAATTCTATGTAGAAAAACACAAGTATATTCCATGTTAATGAAGCCAGAGTAAGTGATCGAAAAAAAAATGAGAGTATCAGGAAATGAAACATAGGTACAGACAGCCAGCCTTGTGAGTTCGCGCCACTGTCTACTAATTGCGATGCTCATATAACAATACCTTGCTTACATTCAGAACTGAGCAGCCAGAATCATTGGTAATCAACGTCTATGTGACAGACTCGACCCATTGGCTTTGCGGCAAGATATTGCATCTCTATGCATTTTCTACTGCATATATCACGGGGAGTGTTCTGAGGAATTGTTCGGATTAATACCAGCTGCTGAGTTCACCACCGTACCACTCGCCAGAAACTAAAATATCATCCTGATCATCTGGATGAATGGCGGTCCTCCACAGTGCGTTTTTCTATAAACTTTTTGCCACGCACAACCACATTGTGGAATCACCTACCAGCAATGGTATTTCCGAACCGATACGATATTGCAACCTTCAAGAAAAGAGCTTATTCCTTTTTAAAGGGCCGACAACGCACTTGCATTTCCCCTGGTGTTGCGGGTGCTCATGGGCGGCGGTAATCACTTAACATCAGGTGAGCCGCATGCTCGTTTGTCTCCTGCGTTATAAAAAAAACAGTTTATTACAAACTTTATCTTAATAGTGATGATAAACGCGAAACATTGTAAGTATGGATGTTTGTTACTCTTTCCCGCAAAAACTACTGAACGGATTTTGATGAATCTGTACAGTAATATAGCTTTTGCGTCAGAATAACATATAGGCTATATTTTTTATTGAAATTTAACGCGAGTGAAACCAATTTTTGTTGTATACAGGCTTAACTTAATAATTAAATTTTATTTGCTCTTTTTTTTTCGTTTGTTGTTTATTTTGTATTTTTTACATTGCACTGAATAAAATATTTTTCTTTCTTTCTTTCTTCTTCTTCTTTAAATTTGCTATGTGTTTATTCAGATAGTACAGCTTAACTGAATAAACAAATGGCATAACTACTATTTTAATATTATAGGTTATTTTTATAATTCTTTATTGCACCAATATTAAAAGCAGATACATAAATCTTATATATAAAATTCTCGTGTCACAGTTTTCGTTTCCATACTCCTCCGAAACGGCTTGACCGATTCTCATGAAATTTTGTGAGCGTATTTAGTAGGTTTGAGAATCGGCTAGCATCTATTTTTCATCCCCCTAAATGTTAGGGGTAGTCCACCCCTAAATTTATTTTTTATTTTTAGGCAAAATAACGTTTGCCGGGACAGCTAGTATATATATAACATTAAAGAGAGAAAAAGGTCCAGAAGGCGGTCTTATCGCTAACGCAATCTTTTCCAGACAACCTTAGAAAAGAGTGCTCAAATTCAAATTCAAAAATAATTTATTCATGTAGGACATTTTATGCCGCTTATGAACGTTAAATTTTTTATATTATAATTTTCCCCTACCGTCCAGTTCGGTATATAGATCCAATTGAGAAGAACTGTCAAAACAAATTCAATTGAATATATTTATTTTAAAAGCCAGTTTATTTACAATGCACATTTATATAGGTGTCTATGTCTAACATTAAATGAAAATCACGTGCATGAACAACTATTGCCACGCACGCTCGTCATTAAAGTAATCGTTTATTAATAAAAATAAAGTAATAAATAAATATTATAGTTTATGATTAATTACAGTAGTACACTAAAAATGTTATGTTGAGACTTAAATATTGTTATTTCTTCTTTTTTAATATACTCTGTTTTTTTTGGTAATTTATATTGTTTTATAAAATATATGCGTATATATCTGTTGATATATAATAAATATATATGTATATAATAAATTTATTACTCTTTATTACATTAAACGTTAAATATTCAAATGCAAATACAATGACAACAACAATTTCCGCGGCTGGTGTCGCCCATAAATAGCGCACCTTCCTGCCACTGAACGGCTCGTTGTTTCAGCACTGAAACATTGCTAATAAACTATTGGTAGGTATTCATTTATGGTTTACTCCATTTCGGTTTAGATGTTGTTTTATTTTGTTTATTTATAACATTACTCATTACTCATTTGGGATAAGTTCGCTATTGTACAACTTTTTTAAGATCGTTGTATCTTTAGTTAATTTAAATGTATTTACTGTACAATGAAGTGTTACAAACAAACAAATAAACTTTTATCAGTACATAGTATAAAACAAAGTCGCTGTCGCTGTCTGTCCGTCCCTATGTATGCTTAAATTTACAATTCAATAATACAATTTATTAAACAATTTTCTTTATTTTCTCTTTCTTTCTAAATCTTTATAACTACGCAACGGATTTTAAGCGGTTTTTTGATAGATAGAGTAATTCAAGAGGAAGGTTTATATATATAATATATGTACACCCGTGCGAAGCAGGGGTGGGTAGCTAGTTGCACTTAAAACATATTATGTTATAGAGAAATCAGCAATAGATGTACAGACAGTTACACTAATAATTACAAATATATACAATATCAGCTCTGCAGATTTATTTGTGGCATTATGCTGAGTTGGTGTTTTTTGAATTGATGAATAAAGACTTTATCTATCTATCTATATAAATCTATAATACTTTTTACTTTATACACTACCTTTATTCCTGTATGTATGTAACTATCTACAAATATAATTAAAATGTATATAGTATGTTCCTATATTTTTTTTATTGAGGAATTTGTGCTACTGTCAGATTTTAAGACCTGTAGCACTGCGACCTACATAGATCTATTGTGCTCGAACTTTTTCAATGTTTCTAGCTACTATAAAATCTATACTAGGAAAGTTCCCTCCATAGGTTTACCTATACTATACTATATATATATATATATATATATGTATACTATACTTTATATACTACTACGAAATTATATTTGCAAAGAATAGCTGGAGAATTCCTAACTATAGCTCACATTGGAGAATAACTATCGCCAGCAGTAGACTATCAGCTGATTAACATTCTTTGGGTGAAAGAATTAAAGTAGGTTATAAAACTAAAAGATTATATAACAATAATCTTTTGTGGCTAATTTACTATCATCGTGCGGCAACACCGTTGCTAGTTACGATAGAGCGAAGCCTGTCATTCGAGACCATTCTACTTAATTTAGAAATTAGAAACCGTATGAGTATTTAATATATCGAAAATCCTGCGGCTGAACAATACACACAAAATACGGGGCCGTGAAAAACATGTTGAATATGTATTCTAACAAAAACACGTATGCAATAAACTATTGCAAACGTGTATTCTAAGTTACGATACGAGTAAATAATAGTGCCTCAGAGAATACACGATACACTTTGAATACCAATCAAAACTTAGTGTGAAATACGTAGAGGTCCAGGGGAATGAATCACTTCATTCAGTTGAGTTAACAACCGCATTATACCCACGTTTACAGGGAAAACGAGTCTACGGCCCCCCATTATTCATCCAGTCCCGTTGTATTAATGACAGACATCTTGCCTGACTTACCTTTCTCTACCTCGGTGTGGTACAAGTCATAAACTTTTGGAACGGTAATAGAAACTAAAATGGATGCGATAGGTGTTTTTTGTGACCTTTCTAAGGCTTTTGATTGCGTTGATCATAATATATTGCTAAGAAAACTTTTTTGCTTTTGCAATAATACTAATAGTGCTGGTGGTCACTTTATTCTCCCAAATTTAAATTTATTTGAATCTGTATTATTACTTCATTGATTTTTAAAGTTAATGTAAAACATTTATTTGAAAAGAACAAAATGTGATTTTTGCTGAGTTCATAAAATTAAATGAGATCTCTCGAAATCATTCTTTCGAATCAACTGACGGTAGATTTGACATATCATAAGAGTCTGTAATGGACCTACATGAATAAAGATATTTTGAATTTGAATTACTATTATTATAAGTCGTGACTCATTAAGAGAAAATAGGGCTTCTCAATTTATATATTTATCTATATGTTCATAAAAATCTTGACTTATTTCCAAAAAACAGCGATATTCTAATATTAATGCTAGATTTAAAGACAAACTTTGTATCGTTTAAAAAAATTTAATAGGTCTTTTATGGGAAAGCAATAAGATACCAAAGGATATGCTAAATAAATTCAAAACATCTGCAAAAACTACTAAACGAACTTGATAATCATGAATAGTTTTTATACACATGTTCTTGGTTCTTCTCAAGGATCTATTAGAATGAACATAAAATGGAACATTTTGAATTTTGAAACATACTTTTATTTAAAAACAAACAAATATTAAAAAAAATATATATAAAATCAACGTTTTGCTACTTCAGCACCAACTAGCAGGCATTAATGAAGTTTGTTTGAAGTATATCTCTTGGATTAATATGCCTATATTAATTATAAATTAACTTTTCTAGTTTTAAGAAATTCTACATGCGAAATAATCTTATATATAAAATTCTCGTATCACAATGTTAGTACCAAACGGCTTGATAGATTTTTATGAAATTTTATATACATATTCAGTAGATCTGAAGATCGGCTACTATCTATTTTTCACACCCCTAAGTGGTAGGGGATATCCACCCCTAAATATATATTTTTTACTGTTTCGACATAATATTTTATTTTCATTTTATTATTATTTAGGATTAAAAAATATATACAACCCTAAATTTTCACTTTTTTATCCACCCCTATTTTAATTTATATGGCAAAACAACGTTTGCCGGGAGAGCTAGTTTTCATATATATTTTTCTTTACATAAATTTGGTCTATAAAATTCTTATTCTCAGTGATATAATGCTACCCGCTAATTTCTACTAACTTAATATTACTGTAATCGTGAGTATGCAGTAACGAAATCTATGCTTTCCTACCAACAGTATAGGGTCTTATTTTGATAAATGGTTCGTTAAAAAGGTTTTCTAAGCAGGTTGTTCCACGGCCCACTCTATTCGTTACAATTTTTCTTTGTCACAAAGGGATGGATTTGGGTGGAATTAATTTTGCGAGTGAATTGTTATTAAGTACTTTTTAAGGTGTCGGCTCTTGTACTCAAGAGTTTGCTCGATTAAGTTGAAATTTCTCGGAAAATGGATGAAAATAGAATTATCATAATGCGTATTGCTTTTATATATTTGAACGACTTAAATATTGATACCGATTTCATTTTTAAAATTATTTTAATGCTTTTGCAATAATCACGTGGGGGGATCCTTACTTTGAGGTGAATAATTTGACGTTCATAATCGGCTAAAATGTCCTACATGGATTTTAGAATTTAAATTTGAAAAAAAATTATTGTTCTTCTTATAAATATAGTTCTTTTATAAATATATATATTTTGTTACCTCTTCATTACATAGTATAAAACAAAGTCGCTGTCGCTGTCGCTGTCGCTGTCCGTCGGTCCCTATGTATGCTTAAATCTTTAAAACTACGCAACGGATTTTGAAGCGTTTTTTTAATAGATAGAGTGAATCAAGAGGAAGGTTTATATGTATAATACATGTACACCTGGACGAAGCCGGGGCGAGGTACTAGTTTTTTATATGCCACTTTTGACTTCTTTGTGAGTCATCTTGGAAATTATAATTATATAATTAGTAATAGACTATTTAAAAATGAAAATACTAAATGTTAAACGACTATTTCAAATATTACATATACTAAATCGTTTATAATTAAGTTTAATGGAAATATGTATAATACAATAGGCATTTTTAGATGTCTGTCGCATACAACAATTTTCGTTAGGTTTCTCATCAGCTAATTTGCTATTGTGAATTGTAAACAGCTGAAAAATAAAAGTCAAACATTTTTTTCTCGTTTTGGACTAAAATGTAGCTCATTAATCAAATTTAACATACAAACCTCAAATACCTAACTACGTCCCTGGTCCCTCATTCGAACCGGTTAATAGTGGTCCCGGATTAGCCGGGAATACCCAATACCGGGTATGGGACGGATATAAATGCTCTGGATATTGGTCACTGGCCCACTCGGAGGTGAATGATGTATCGACAGAAAATCGCAAGTTACACGATTTATTTGATTTCCGGGAAAGTAACTTCGGTACTTTTTAACTACCTTTTTTATATTTGACGGCCTCGGTAGTCTAGTGGTTTATATACCGCCTTACTTCCAATGGTCGCGAGTTCAATTCCTTGCACGGCACAAACATTTGTATTCATGAGTATGATTGTTTATATCGGTCTGTTTGGTCAGTATGATTTGTGTTTACTATGTATAATATGTATCTATTTACAAATATATATATACATATATATGTATATCTATGTATATCTATGTATTTATATCAGTTATCTAGTATCTATAATACAAGCTTTATCTAGCTTAACTACTTAACTTGGGTCTAGATGGCGCTGTGTGAATTGTCCTGAGATTATTATTATTATATTTTTTATTATAGAAAAATAATTAGATATTACTATAATCGTATTATTATGATTAATTTAAGCATTAAGTTATTTGAATAATTTTCTATTCTATATCACTTTCTTTTAAAAGTTTACCACAATGGTCGATCACGTGTTAGATATACTAATATTATAAAGCTGGAAATATCTCAGGAACTACTGATTCGAATGGAATAATTCTTTTTGTGTTGGATAGTCCATTTGTCGAGGAAGGCTTTAAGCTATATAACATTACGCTACGACCAATAGGAGCGGAGCTGCAATGAAAAATATTGCCTAGGTAGGGACATGAAACTCAGACGAAACTGCGCGTATCAGCTAGTCATCTAATAACGTGATGACCTTATTTAATGAAATGCAACAGTTATGGCTTACTATCAGGCGAGCCGTCAACTTCATTGCTGTTCAGATTACATAAAAAAATTATTCATGTTAAACAAATAATAATAAATAGGCGAGCCATCAGATTCATTGCTGTTCATTACATAAAAAAAATATTCATGTTAAACAAATAATAATAAATAGGCGAGCCATCAGATTCATTGCTGTTCATTACATAAAAAAAATATTCATGTTAAACAAATAGTAATAAATATAAAGATTTATTTCCACCGTCTAAGGAAAATTTGACTTAATACCGAGGCGTTTAAGACACAAAATTAATTGAAACAAGCTACCTGAAACGAAGCAGTTATCGCCTCTCCGAGCGTCAAATTAGTAATTTAACCACGAAGACTGGTGGAAAATGAAGAATTATCCGTTCGTTTCGTTCGACAATTTGTAATTCACGGCGACGCGGCTGCGGGACAAACAAAACCGGGTGGCGCGGTGCTGCCAGATAGGGTGGCCACAAATTGTGCTACGAGAAGGATAGAATTTTTATTCCAATACAGTGGTAGTATTTTTTATAACATCCTGTTGATATTATAATTTTTATTCCAATACAGTGGTAGTATTTTTTATAGTATTTTTTGTAACACCCTGTTAATATTATAAACTCGATAGTGAAGTGCGTATGAATGGATGTTTGTTATTCATTCACGCAACAATTACTGAACGGATTTTGATGAAACTTTATAGCAATATAGATTATACATTAGAATAATATATAGGTTATAAATTTCATGCTCGTTAAACTGCGGGCACAGCTTGTTATGACAGCTAGTTAGTTATGAATTGTAGTTATATTAGTACATATAAATAAATAAATAACCCTGGACAATTCAATTCAATTCAAATTTAAAAATTAATTTGTATTGTTGTAAACATGTATATTATTATTAATATTATTATCCGTCAGTATATTATTCAGCCGCTCCATAAGTCCTTTCTTTGGTTTGAAGTGCTATCTGCACTCGCCCCCTATCGTCCGGTGAAGCTGTAAAGGCCAGCTGCCAACAACATTAGAGTAGTCCGAAAAAAAACTTTATAGCGAGTATGACTGTATTCAATGCGTGTTAATTTAGGACGTCCTATGTATCTCCGGATGGTTGGACACCCGGACCTAAACACAATTAATTATATATTCCCAGCTGTACCTGAGCGTCGCCCTAGCGGCCACTAACAAGCCAGTTTTATTTACTACCTTTTTGTAAGACGTGTCGCATGAGTATCATTAAGGATAACCATAGTGGTATAGCGCATTAACACTGCCTCATTTGTTGATCATTTCGATTCGATTCTCGTCCAAGTAACTCTTTCTATTACATATGTATTCATATTAAAATGATGTATCGAAGTATTTCTAATACAGTTTAATAATATATTTTTAGTTCAGGCAACTTATTATTATAAGAATACTAGCTACTCGCCCCGGCTCCGCACGGGTGTACATGTATTATACATATAAAACTTCCTCTAGAATAGTTCAAATTCAAATTCAAATTCAAAATATCTTTATTCATGTAGGTCTATTACAGACTCTTATGATATGTCAAATCTACCGTCAGTTCGGAATGATATCGAGATGAGAAGAACTGACAAGAAACTCAGCTCGTATTTTTTCAAATAATAGTGGACCTGTTTAAAATAAATATAGCTTTTAAAATTCAAATTTGGGAGAATAGAGTGACCACCAGCATAAGTTAATTTTAAATTTTCGTGTTTAATATACATCATTTAAATTATTAACCGGGTCTTAACACGAATAATTTTATGGCAAATAATGGTATTTACCTCTCTCGACGTTCCTCTAGAATCACTCTATCTATTTAAAAAAACCGCTTCAAAATCCGTTGCGTAAGTTTAAAGATTTAAGCATACATAGGGACGGACGGACAGCAATCGCGACTTTGTTTTATACTATGTAATGGTGAAATGGACTTTGCCAAAATAATACCCAATTCAATTAAATATATTAATCATCAGGTGATCTTAAACTATATAATATCGGTGATTTTATAATAAAAAATATTCCTCTCTTTCTATATTTTTGTATTTCGTGTACAACTTAGTTAAAACTCCAAACAACATCTGAATATATCTAGATACTACACTTACATACCTAATACTTAGAAGCTCTTGTTACCTCATCTCCAACCTGCAGCGACATATGTCGATTGCACTCCACTTAATAATACATCATGAAGATATACGGTGGACAAGTGTCGTGATCCCGTAATCCCGGCGATCTGAACCCACCTGCGGGATTACTGTAATCCCGCGGAGATCCCGCGTCGCTATACGATACAGTTACCAATGATTTGGTGCGGAATTAGTTTCGGCGGCACTGTGAGTATATACATATGTATGACAGATGACCCTACGTAACAATAACAAACTGATTTTACCTAAATGTCGTTTGGCTAAAGTTAGTAATTCGTTTTATGGCAATTGCGTAAGGTTTTTCAATAAAATACCAGAGTCTGTTATAAATCTGTCAGAAAAAAGATTTAAATGTCAAATAAAACAGTTCCTTCGCAAAAAAGCTTACTATAAAATTGAAGAATTCGTTAACGATAATAATGTTTTTATAGAAAAACTTTAAATCTATAGCACTGACAATATTATCTGATTACATTAATAATGAGTGCGTAGCGACTTCTATGTTGATTATCGCATGCCTCTTACTTGTTATACTGTAATTATTTATATAAAAAAACATCTATTAGAAAGAGGAACACACAAGTTTCTTGCTCGTTCTTCTTGTGATGAATCTGCATTCCGAATGAGTGGTAGAATCAAAATATGACTATTCAAAAGTGCTTGTAATGAGTTTATTTGAATAAAGATTATTTCTATTTCTATTAATACATAGAGTTATTCAAGTGGAAGGTTTATATATATATAATATATGTACACCCGTGCAAAGCCGGGGTGAGTAGCTAGTATTTTATAATCTAAACTATGTCGGGGAAAGGGTATTATAAAATATTGTTAATAATGTGGACTCTTGACCCCATTGCTATCAATGTACTATGTGTCAGGTCGACCTCCACGCGGTTCCCCCTGGAAACCATCGTGACAAATTCACCTGTAATTTGCCTGACCTCATGCTCATATTATCACCCTCCACTGGTGCCCCGCCAGCGTAAACCGTTAGCGCAGGCGGATGCACCATTTCATTATCACATACAAAAAAAAAACTTTATAATCAGTTGCAAACTCAAACGAAACTCGAACTCGCTATCCGGAATTAAAGTGGTGTGCCAAACCGCTAGATCACCGCATTAAAATTTACGTGGACAAAGTTGTGAGTGATAGCTAGTATTATGTCCATGTAACTCCCAGGAACGTCTACCTCGAGTTTGAAAGAATCATTAAACTAAAATGCGCGGTGAATTGGGTACTTAAGAAAGTTCACCTGAAAGTTTGGAATTTTAATGAAAAAATAATTTCAATTTGTAAAGTCGGGCTCCTCCGCCGCCGGGGGCTCCGCTAACATCATTACCTCCGCATATTTGTCGACGAAACAAGCGAAATGTTTGCTTTTAGTGCTTCATTCTCACTTGTTAAACAACAATGGTCAAGAGCGAGACGTTTTTTATATTTTAACTAGTACACGCCCCGGCTTCGCACTGGTGTACTCGTCTTAATAATTATATACGCGAAAGTCTGTAAGTATGGATGTTTGTTACTCTTTCACGCAATAACTACTGAACGGATTTTGATGAAACTGTACAGTAATATAGCTTATGCAACAGAATAACACATATAATATATTTTTATTGATTTATATAATGAAAATTAACGCGTGTGTATTAATGAGTAGAATTATTGCTAGAATTTTTTTTTAACTACTTTAGCTACCCGCCGCGTCTTAGCACGTGTGTACATGTATAATACATATAAACCTTCCTCTTGAATCACTCTATCTATTGCTAAAAACTGCATTAAAATCTGTTGCGTAGTTTCAAATCATTTAATTATGTTGGAAATTTTAGCCGATAGTGAACGTTTAGTTTTTTATATTAATATACTAGCTACTCGCCCCGGCTTCGCTCGGGTGTACATGTATTATACATATAAATCTTCCTCTAGAATCACTCAATCTATTAATAAAATCGCTTCAAAATCCATTGCGCAGTTTTAAAGATTTAAACATACATAGGGACAGACAGACAGCGACAGCGATTTTGTTTTATACTATGTAATGATTTTCCTTGCCGTTTAAGAGTCCGGTTAAAAGATCTAAGCGGACAGATGGTCAAAGCGATTTCATTTTATACTATGTGAGGAATATGTAATACATTCTTTAAATTCTATATGTAATATTATCTTATCTGTGGTCGGTACATTCGAAACCGAATAAAAAGATTATAGCATAAAAAATATACCAGTTGAGTTTCTTGCCAGTTCTTCTCAACAGAAATAGTTCGTATAACTGGACGAATAAGAAACAGGGCGAAAGGAATTAAAGATATAATTATTATTTATTATTATTTGACGGCCTCGGTGGTCATAGCGTTCGCGGGTTCGATTCCTAGCATGGCACAAACATTTGTATTCATGACTATGATTGTTTGTATCGGTCTGGGTGTTTTATATATATAATATGTATGTATTTATGAAAAAGAAACATATCTATATATTTGTATCAGTTATCTAATATCCGTAACACAAACTTTAGCTAGCCTAACTTGGGTCTAGATGGCGCTGTGTGAATTGTCCTGAGATTATTATTATTATTACTATTATTATTATATATATATTTAACACAGAAATGTTCATGAATAAATTTGAGTTCAGAATCAAACCCGCGACGATCGAAAACTGCGACAGTGTACAGCTTTCCAAATGAATCTTAAATTGTTCAGTAACTAGAAGAGAAGACAACAAAGGTGCCGGTACAGGTGTTAATCTATCTAGCCGATGCGAACTCGGAAACAAGTTCCGAAGTTGGGACAACTCGCCCGAGGCTGACAGATGATGTTGGGGAAACCTCAGCCTGTATCATGAAAATGTATATATACAGCTAAGACGATAAAACATAATATATTGCAGTAAGAAGCGAACTTGAGTGGGAGACTGTACAAAGTAAATAACAATTTACGCAATGTGTGTTTTAAAAATACGGTACATACACCAAAAAAACATTTTTTACAATTTTTGTCTGTCTGTCTTTTTGTTCCGGCTATTCTCAGAAATGGCTGGACCGATATTGACGGGACTTTTTTTGGCAGGTGGCTGATGTAATAAGGAGTAACTTAAGCTACTTTTATTTTAGAAAAATAATGTTAAATTTTACGCGGACGAAGTCGCGTGTACAGCTAGTAAAAAATATAGAGTTACACAAACAATCATACTTATGAATACAAAAATCTGTACCGTTTGAGCAATCAAACGCGCGAACTCCCGTAAGTATAGCGGTTGCTAAACTGTTAGGGCTCCAAGTCAGTCGTATATATTAGGAACACCATCTAAATTATTATTAAGTTAAAATTTTGTTTTTTACCTCTAAAAAAAGGAGTCGAGGAGAATATAATAATATTGATCTTTCCAACAATTTGAAGTGCCGCATCTAATCCAAATTGAACTAACTAAATTTAACGGATAGATATCCATTATCCACCTCCGTATAAACTGGGGAACCTTGCAGCGTAAGTCTAAAATCGTGTTTGAGCCAGTTCTAACCGCTTTGGACCGGAATAATCCCGTCTACCTGATCCGGTGCGATCCAGTGCGACTTGTGGCTTCCCCGGCAGTCGGTGTTACGTGGAAGTTTCAGATGGTGGGAAAGTTAAGCTATTGCTATTTTTGTTTATTTAGTCCATCGGCGAAAATCCCCAATTTTAGATTTTGGAATAGATAGTATTGTGGAATATAGTAGAATCAGAAATAAACATCATATAGAAACAGAAAGTATGTACTAAAATAGAAGATTGCAGACGTAAGTAAAATTTATAAGTGGGTACAAATTTAATATTTTCGAGAAATAAACATTTCTACATCTCTATTCTATTGTTTTTAGTCTTTTTTTGTTTCTCCCACTCACTTTCTTTCTGTCGCACTAGTCAATATTTCCCTGTAGCCCACTCATGCATAACACGTATACACTTTACACATAATCAAGTACATACTTTATTCTGAGGTGATTAAAATTATCGCTTCTTGGTCGCTACTATCCTTCAATTTGACCCAGACGGATCTAGTGTTAGAACTTTGAAAAGTGACGTGCACAATAGATTTACGCAGGTTTTAGTGCTATAAGTCTTAGCAAATGACAACAGTCCAAAAACACCAATAAAAAAAAAACTGAGCTCACTTTTTTATTGTGCGTAGGTATATACATAGGTTTATACAAAAATATTATAGTATGACAAATATCTTTTCCTAAATCTACGTAATAACCTATCTATTAGCCAAAGTTTAACCAAATTCGTTTAAAAGTTTTTCTGTGATCTCCTTGTTCCTATTACGTCATATCTTTGAAGTCTCGGGAAATATACTGTACTTAAAGTCTAGCCTTATCTGAAGGGGTAGCAAAAAAGGCGAAGGGTTTCAAATACCTGTATAATTCATGCAAACGAATGCAAGCCAATTAATTAGAACAGTCGTAGTCTGTTCAAATCTGCTTGCGTCACAGGAAACTTGCTACTAAGGTGTGCACAGACGGACGGAGTGGCTATTATTTATAAAGCCTAGTACTACTAATAGTAGTAAAGTTAGACTAGTTTATCCTGATCGATTGACTGTCAAATAACGCACAACTTAAATGACATGGACACTTAAAGTTTTAACTTAAGAAAGGAATTTAAAAACGAAATTTTAGCCTGAAACGATGATGAAAGTAGAATGTAATTTAATTTAATTTGAATGTCATTTTTGTTGTTTATTTTATAGTTTGGGGCTGAATACTTAGAGATATTTGGACAATTTTATTCGTTTGACGACCTGGGTAGTATAGTAGTCTAATATACTACCAGCTTCTTCAAAATCCCGGATTCTATCCTCTTTAAATTCATGTACTTATAATATTGGGCATGAATATACATATTGGTTTAGATTCTAGATATTTTAAAAATAGTGCTAAATATTTATTTAATTTAGGTTACATGGCCCATATTATAATTACCTTAACATACATAAGAAATAATATTAAAATATAAATTCAAACTGTCTCTATGGTTACGGCACTAACGACGGCAATATGCCACGGAAGCGTCGATACACCACACCCTTCGGCCAGTAGTCCTCTTTTATGAAGGTGGGCAGCATGTTGGTGGGGACCCGGGTCACACTGGTGTATTTTGCACACCTCACCACCCTATAATCGCGATTCGATTCCCGCACAATATTTTGTCGCGTCGTTATTAGTTGCGTCATCCTAAATGTCAGGTTACTTTTGGTCCAGACATAGTCTACGATGTCCTGTTCTTTGGTGGCGTTCCTAAATTGAGTATTAATAACTTTTATTTCATTAGTACTAAATATTGTTAGGTGACAAACCTACTTGCTTGCTCAAAACTATAAATTTTATACCAGTGCTGCATACGAGTGCTGCTTGTGGGGACTAGTCTGTTTGGGTTGTGAACACTGATTAGACTATTTGCTTTTGCAATAGCATATGCTGGTGGTCACTCTATTCTCCCAAGTTTGAATTTAAAAATTAATCTGTATATTATACACATGTATAATATTAAAAGAATACGAGCTGAGTTTCTTGTCAGTTGTTCTCATCTCGGAATCATTCCGAACTGACGGTAGATTTGACATATCATAAGAGTATGTAATAGACCTACACGAATAAAGATATTTGGAATTTAAATATATTAATAAGTCTATTCGTATATTAAAACCACAGCGTCGAATGGATCGTCTGAAACACCTTTATCTCCTCTAATTAATATTGCAATATCTCGTCTTTCTGCAATGAGATTCACTAGATTAAGGTGTTCCATTAAAAAGATTTACCGTTTCCGCTGACTAGTGGTTACCGAAACTCGGTTTTGACTCTTTGAGGAAAGTAAGGTAATGTTTAAAAATATCCTATGCTGTCATCCATAAAAATGTATAATCACCATCTAAATTCAATAACAGATGTAAAAATGATAAGGAATATTAGAAATATTAAGACATTATTAATTACAAAATGGTACTATATGTTTATGAATATATAAATGACATACTTAATTGAATATTTTACAATTTTAATAATAGGGATGAACAGAAAGGGTCTTTCCGGGTTACGAACACTGATTAGACTATTTGCTTTTGACAAAATTGCAATAGCATATGCTGATGGTCTATCTATTCTCCCAAATTTGAATTTAAAATTGAATCTGTATTATTGTAACCATATTTTAAAAGATTACGAGCCGAGTTTCTTGTCAGTTCTTCTCATCTCGAAAGAATTCCGAATTGACGGTGGATTTGACATATCATAAGAGTCTATAATAGACCTACATGAATAAAGATACTTTGACTTGATTTGATTTATTAGATAAAGTCATTATGGCCATTAAGATTTTTTTTAACAATTATATAATTACAATATTTAAAAAAAACTCGTTCTCCTCTCTTCTTTTATGCTTGCTGTATTCAAGAAGATCCATAATTCTGCTGCCAGTAGCTTGTGGAAATAACGTAATAGCATTTTATGCTACATATAAAGTTATTCATGTATTAATAATTTAAGAGCTGGGCGCTTATCATAATTATAAGTATTATTTCTATATATGTTTTCATATAAATTGTCTATCTCAAAATTGTATTTTTAAATATGTAATATTCATTTTATTTAAATTATATATTTTAGTACTTCAAATCAGAAATGAGGACATCCGCAGAAGAACCAGAGTGACTGACATAGCCCGAAGAATGGCAAATGTGAAGTGGCAATGGGCAGGGCACATAGCTCGTAAGACGTAGCGTGGGAAGGCCTCCAGCAAGGTGGACCGATGATCTGGTTAAGATCGCTGGATGGCATTGGATGCGAACAGCGCAGGACCGATCGTCGTGGAGATCTTTGTTGGAGGCCTATATTCAGCAGTGGACGTCTTCCGGGCTGAGATGATGATGATATCGTTGTTATATTTGGACGGAGATGGGCACAAATAACTGCAATACAACATTTTATAAACTAATGTAGTTTACGTTAACATATTAATATGATAATATTGTATTGGTTTAAAAAAATTCTTTAATTTTTAAAAAATCCATTTTAGATGTTAAAAACGAAGCATTATCGTTGTACATTTAGATGTATACTATTTTCCATTTAAAACAGCGAAGGAGTACAATATATTTTCATTCCTCGGTCGAGTTCCCACTGATGTAATGTAAATAGTTCAATAATTCATCGATATTCGCCAGACACCAGACTGCATAACTCAACGTGTGTTGCTAGTGATGTTACGGTGTCGATAATTATATCGATAAAGTCCGCACCGGTTTATGAATGTATTTTATGTGATATCTATACGATTTTTGTTATTATTTTTTATTGCTTGTAATAGGGCTCTATCCGATGCATCTTCGCGTATGCCCCTGGGTAATATCTGACAAGCAGTGGTTGTTGCCTGAGCAAACAATACTCTGAGGTGCTGCCTTTTTTACGTTACTGTGTGAGTAAGCTAAGTATATTGTATTTTTTTTTCGGAAAAACTCTAATGCCGTTGGCCGCAGTTGGCCTTTACAGCATCACTGTACAATAGAGGGCGAGTGCAGATGGCGCTCCAAAGCCGCGGAAGGACTTATGGATCGGCTGAAGGCCAACTCCCGCCTGACGGATACGACTTTAGTCTGAGGGCACTAGGGGTTCGAACCTCGGCGCAGGCCATCGTAATTTCGATGTCCGTTTGAATTATTGAAGGGATATTATATATTGTTAACTGATCAATGTAGTTGTGTATTTATGTTGCATCTTTTTTCTTTATATGTATAATAGTACCTTGTGTGTGCCCTTTAATGGAAATAAAAGTTTTTAGCAATTTATCAATGTCAATTCAGTTCAATTTGTTTTGGACATTTATACAAATGAATATTTCTAACTTTCTTTATACTAGTTGTTTAGCTTATCCAATATCAATTGTTTGTTTACGTTCTCGTTTAATATTTGATAGTTATTTCTTAATCGATGTAATGAAACGAAATTACATTTATCGAAACTTCAAGATTTCTACCCTCCTTTATACTAGTTCGTGGGAACAATCTTAATTACTACTAAATATTTTGTGAATTATATTTCCTCTAGTCCTTTGTACTCTGTGAACAATATGTTATTTATTACTAAATTAATTTAATAATTAAGTAATTATATCTTTCTTTTTCTAAATAAATTAAATAGAATTTGTTTTGTACAAAATTAAACTAAAAATCGGCTGCCCATTTTATGTATAGAATAGAATAGAATATAATAGAATAGAATAGAAAATCATTTATTCAAATAAACTTAATTTAAGCACTTTTGAATAGTCAAATTTTTTTTTAATCTATACAATTACATATATGCGAGGAATTGAACCCGCGATCATTTGAAGTAAAACGGTGTACTAAACCGCTAGACCACCGAGGCTCTCGAGGTATATTATCGATATAGCAAGGTTCACAACACTAGTGACACACGGGACCGGTGACAAATGTTATGGAGTCAGTGGACCTTATGCGAGTCAGTTTGTCTCTAAACACGCGATTTCATTCTTATTTCGTGAACTAATGTCGCGGTGTATTTTCATATAGAATATCTTACTTTATCTATACACTTGATATATTTGGTGTTATTTTTTTAAAGCACAGTGGGGGATATAGAGCATCTTAGTGAGTAGAAAGCGTTATGGGACACAGTTAGCTAAGTACATCAATGTAATACTAGCATAATTGAGGCTAGCAAGACAACCTAATATTGTTGACTGCACTGCACCCCTCTCTTATCCCGCAACAGGCATCATAGCCGAGTTGTTTATTACTCGTATTTAAACCGAATGGTCGTCAGTTCGAAAGTTGTTGACACAATAAACTTTACAGAATGTTCATAAGTTCCAATCGACACAAAAAAGCTTTGTGTGTAAATGTGAATTTCTGACTATCATTCCATTGATGAAAACACCGATAACAAATAAAAAAAAATCTGAGAAAGCGATCGATTCGCCAGCTATGTTGCATTTATATATACCAACCTTATTTCTTTTTTTCAAGTGGCTCCACTGAAAATCAGCGCTGTAGCGATGATACGCAGGGACAGCAGCTGAGTGGAGGCCCTTTCAGCTCATAGCGAAATATTAGTTTTTATGTTTTCTTTTTTACTCTGCACTATGATGCTGAATAAATGATGATGATTATTATTATTATTATTAATTTAGGCATAGCAAGTGTTGTGTTCACTATACCGTCATTTTATAACAATGTCTCTGACACTCCCATCTAAGAAAACAGTTTTGAAGATATATTATTAGTAGATTAGATTAGGCCTCGGTGGTTTAGCGGTTTAGGAGACCGCTTTACTTCTGATGGTCGCGGGTTCGATTCCTCGCACGACGCAATAGTATGAATAAATGATTATTGTTATTATTAATTTAGGCACATCAAGTGTTGTGTTCAAACCGTCAATTTATGACAATGTTTCTGACACCCCCATCTAGGAAAATAGTTTTGAAGATATATTATTATTACATTAGATTAGGCCTCGGTGGTTTAGCGGTTTAGCAGACCGCTTTACTTCTGATGGTCGCGGGTTCGATTTCTCGCACGGCGTAACATTTGTATTCATGAGTATGATTATTTGTGTTGGTCTGGGTGTTTTATATCTATATTATGTATGTATTTACAAAAAAAAAAATATCTATTACATCAGTTGTCTTGTGCCCATAACACAAGCTCTGTTTAGCTTGGGACTAGATGGCGCTGTGCGAATTATTTAACTTTATTATTGTTTTTTTTAAAAATCACAAAAACACAACACCTAACTTCTTACAATTGGTAAAAAGCAGGAATGTCAATTTCACTTCCCATTACGCGACGGCCGTAGTCCCGTCCCATCGGATAAGGCGTACCTTGAAGAGTTGCCTTATCTATAATGATAATCCTGACTGCCATCCGTCTCCGTCAGGGCATCCGAGGGTCATTGTTGGTGGCTGTAATCTATATAAATACAATGAGAAATAGTTGATCTCTAGTGTACATAGTTTAGTATATAGTACTAGCTACTCGCCCCGGCTTCGCACGGGTGTACAATGTACATGTACTATACGTATAAACCTTCCCCTTGGATCACTCTATCTATTAAAAAAACGACTTCAAAATCCGTTGAGTAGTTTTAAAGATTTAAGCCTATATAGGGACGGACAGACAGCGACAGCGACTTTGTTTTATATTTTAGTAGCTACTCGCCCCGGCTTTGCTCAGGTGTACACGTATTATATATATAAATCTTCGTCTTGAATCACTCTATCTATAAAAAAACCGCTTCAAAATTCATTGCGTAGTTTTAAAGATATAAGTATACATAGGGACGAATAGACAGCGATAGCGACTTTATTTTATACTATGTAATGCCTAGCTACTCGCCCCGGCTTTGTACGGGTGTACAGGTATTATATATATAAACCTTCCTCTTGAATCACTCTATCTATAAAAAAAAACCGCTTCAAAATTCATTGCGTAGTTTTGAAGATGCATAGATGGGGACGGACAGACAGCGACAGCGACTTTATTTTATACTATGTAATGATAATGATATAGTCATTAAAATTGTATACCCCCTGTCTCCTTTCGATACAAAACTATAAAAATTTCTACAGTAACCAATTAATCGCGATGAAATTTCGGACAATGCAAGTAATATCAACATGAAACACTAGTTAGATTTTCTTTATACTTTCATGTTACTAGTAAGTAAGTGATAACTTGAAAAACTCTTTAATTTTCCACGTAGTTCAATTCCTCGTGGTACAAACAAATACATGAATGAATATAAATTCGTTAATATAATTTTTTTTTTCTCAGGACATTTCACACAGCGCCATCTAGACCCGAGTTAAGCTATCTAAAGCTTGTGTTACGGGTACTAGATAACTGATACAAGTACATAGATAATTTTTTTTAGTAAATACATACATATTATACATAGAAAACACCCAGACCGATACAAACAATCATACTCATAAATACAATTGTTTGTATTGGTGGCATTTTCTACGTATATTATGTATGTATTTATAAAAAAATATATTTTATATATCTAAGTATATATATCAGTTGTCTAATACCCATAAGCACAGATGATATAATATTACATACCATAACACAAGCTCTACTTACCTCGGGACTAGATGGCGCTGTGTCCACGACTATATAATTATCTTAGTTAAAACAGATCTCATCTACGTAGTTAGTAACCAAATTTTAAACCAATGTACGGACTTAATATTTTACATCGCGTTGTTACATTATAAGTAAAAAGTTGCAAGTACAAGCTTAAATATAATAAAGCTTTTCCTGAGGTACTTTACTGCAGAAAAACTGGGTCTGAAACTCACGTAAGCCATTACCTCCAAACTAAACGATCGCCGGACCTCATTACGTCGTCTTAGACTCCCCCCTCCTGTGGGGGGAGGGCTAAGTGACTCCGAACGGAAATAAAGGTGCACGCGACTGGAGGTAATGTTAATTGAATTTCTGCAGACGCTAGGTATAGTGCTGTGCATATATCGATAAATAAGTGTCGATAACCTCAAATTCAGTCAATAGATACATACCTTAATATTTTTTGTCAATATGTACTTCACTTCTGAATATCGATAATCTCTAAATTTGGTCAACATATTTACAGTCAAATTAACTTTGTCAATAAGTGTTATATGTCTGTATAGTTTGATTATGGTAATCAACCTGAACATGTTAATATGAGCTTAATTATATCACGTAAGCATATTTAGTTTATGAAGTATATTAAATTTTGTTTATTATTAATGAATATCTGTAGAATAATTCAATAAAACATATACATAGAAGAAAAGATTAGAAAATTCTACTAATGTAATAGGTATGAAAAATATATAATGACAGCGATAAATACATTCTAATTACGGTTAAATGATTTAATAGTTTTGTATGTTTGTTATTATTGTGGATCATATCTTAATGTATAATATCTGATTACTACAGCTAAGAAGAAAAAAGTCGATATTCCATAACATGATCGTCTTTTATTTTGATTTAATAGCAGGTAATTTTTTTTCGGACTACTCTAATGGTATTGGTCGCAGCTGGCCTTTACAGTTTCACTGGATGATAGGGGGCGAGTGCAGATGGCACCCCAAACCCGCTGAAGGACTTATAGAGACTTATCATGGGATTATAAACGTTTGATATCGATACCGACATATCGATATACCAATTAATGCAACAGCGCCCTACACTAGTCCTGGGCGGCAAGTGATACGCGCAGCGGCCGCGTCCTACGCAAGATTAAACGTCACAAACCTTCAAGAAATTTCCGTTACGACTGAACAAGAATCCTACTTCACCTATACACAATACACAACCTCTATACCGAGGATATAGAGTCGACAATCCCGTAGCGGAAAATCTAAAGAAAATTGGTAAGTAAACAGTCAACTTGCTCAAATAAAAACAAAATAAATATTTTATATTAACGTGTTAAAGTTTAGAATCGCATGGCAGAGTAGCTCGGGTATGTTGGTATGGAACGAAGTCACCTGCAGCGAACCACTTTTAATCTAATAATTATTGTGAAATAAATGGTATTCAAAATTGCTATGGCGCCATTGTCGACACCTAATTACTATTTGTTTGGAGTGTTTTCAAAATGAACTCGTAAATATTATTTCACTGTAAAATTAATATATTTGTTTATTTAAATAACTTCTATGCCAAGCTTTATTTGTAATAGGTATTTTTATATTATAGGTACATTGGTTTTTTACCTAGTCATCCCTCACAGTACTATTGGCAAGAAAAAGTGTTGTAATTGGCTAATCAAAAAAGTATATTTTTTATTCTAAATTTATAGTTTCTTTTATTGTACATTCTTCTTTATAACTTCCCATTGTTGTCAATACTATCCGAATATATATTTTCTCCGTATATCTATATAAAAAGTGCCATAACTGTCTTGACGGTTTGTTTTATTATTTCTATTACGACGTATTAATTGGAGCCTCACTTTTAGGTTCTTGTTTTTTTGCACTTCATGAAAGCAAAATAGATCTGGATGATTTCAGTGGGAGGAACAGCCTGAAAGCAATATGTATGGTCAAGTTAATACACATTACTTACCTTAATTAAAATTAGCTACATATTTGTTTAATGGATGGTAATGGAATGGTTCTCCCACCTGCACTAATGGTTGACATTGACGGGGCACCATTGGAGACAGATAAGATGAACATGGCGTCAGGTTAGTTAACCCATCGTGAGAAACTGACCAGAAACTTATCACGATGGTTTCAAGGGGGTACCGCGTAGAGGTCAATCTGACATGGTACTTACTAGCTGTGGGCGATAAAGGAAACCAGGGAATTGTAGGATATATATATATATATATATATATATATAAATATCCCCTTGGGCACTTTGTGGCTCAGACGTGCCGTATAGGTAGTTTTTTGTTGATCCTTTTTCACTTGTTGATCCGGAGGCCTTTTGTTGATCTAATGCCAGATGACCATATGTAAATGTTGCTCCGTTTTGAGCCACAACTGTCACGACGAGTAATAATAATAATTAAGTGATTTATACACGATTTTATACAAATCCACCTTTTTGGCATACGAGCACTTCTTGATCCAATTCAAACGGGCCAATCAGGGTGCAGCATTTGCCAAGGGCTTCCTCATTGGCACGTTTGGGCTACTACATTATGGCTACAGTAACTTAATAATGTCTAGCTAGTATTTCAAGAATAATAGTCTATCTAATCTAAATATTTATAGAAATCAGTCTGGAGTAACGTGACTCCAGATCAAACCTCAATACTTGTTATTTTTTGGACGGGAATCTTTTCTTTTGTAACAACGTTACTGAGCGAATAAAGAGAAGACGCAACGGCGGATCCAGGGGGAAGCGTCATGGAGGTCATGGGAGTCATGGGGGCGTCATGACTCTCCCCCCCCCCCCCCCCCCTTAGCCCAGAACTTAGGTAGACCACTAATTGAACTAAAAAATAATGAAACAGCAAATTTTTTTGCACGATCGGAGTGTTGGTGCAGTAGTATTAATTATAATTAAACATTGTTACTTAAAACATAACAGTTAAAGTACTATAACACTAAAAGCAAAATAGGTATTTTCAAAATACTTTTTCAAAATAAATTACCCTTTGAGTTTTTGTCCAAACCTCAGATATTTTATTTATTTTAGGTATATCAATCAATACATAGTATAGCATAGTGCAGTCTGTCTGTCTGTCTGTTTGTTCCGGCTAATCTCTGAAATAGCTGGACCGATTTTGACGGGACTTTTTTTGGCAAGTAGCTGATGTAATAAGGAGTAACTTACGCTACTGTTATTTTAGAAAAATAAAATAAAATTTCACGCGGACGAAGTCGCTGGGGCCAGCTAGTCTATAGATATACCGAGATTTAATGTTTAAGTTGCTATTATGTTATTGACAAAATTTTACTGTAATGTTTACTACATGCATATGAATATATATAAGGTACATATACCAAAATAACTATTTTTATAATTTTAGTCTGTCTGTCTGTCGGTCTGTTTGTTCCGGCTAATCTCTGAAATGGCTGGACCGATTTTGACGGTACTTTTTTTGGCAGGTAGCTGATTTATAAGGAGTAACTTAGGTTACTTTTATTTTAGAAAAATAAAGTTAAATTCCACGCGGACGAAGTCGCGGGAACACCTTGTTTTTAATAAAAACATCTTTTTTGTGGTACTTGAGAATGTTGAAGCCTGTTGTTTGTAATATTGAAATAACCGAAATACTACTTGCATATGAATATAAATACGGTACATACACCAAAATAACATATTTTACAATTTTTGTCTGTCTGTCTGTTTGTTCCGGCTAATCTCTGAAATGGCTGGACTGATTTTGACGGGACTTTTTTTGGCAGGTAGCTGATGTAATAAGGAGTAACTTAGGCTACTTTTATTTTAGAAAATAAAGTTAAAAACCACGTGGACGAAGTCGCGGGAACAGCTAGTGTATAATATATTAGAGATACCTACGTGTTTTTTTATTGATGACTAGCTGTACACGGGATTTCGTCCGTGTTGAATTTAACTTTATTTTTCTAAAATATAAGAAGTTAAATTCCACGCGGACGAAGTCGCGTGTACAGCTAGTTGTCGGTAGTCTAGCGATTTAGCTAGCACACTGCTTTGATTCCTGCTTGGTGGTCGAGGGTTCGATTCCTCGCACGCTGCAAACATTTGTATTCATGAGTATGATTGTTTGTAACGGTCTGGGTGTTTTCTATGTATAGATAATATATATGTATTTACGAAAAAAAATCTTTGTATTTATATCAGTACCCATAACATAATCTTCAGCTAGCTTAACTTTGGTCTAGATGAAGCTGTGTGAATTGTCCTGAGATTACTATTATTACTATAATAAATCTTTTCAAATCAGCCGATGTTTATTTTTGCCATAATACGTGCTGTTACCATGTGATAATATTACGTACGTACTTATTAAACTATTAACTTATTATTAAATTATTAACTATTTATACTGTTTTAAATGTGATGCGTTCATTATTTATATTTCCTTTGAATTAAAGACAAATGTATATATATATATATATTTATATACACTTGCACACTTAGTTGATCCAGCCACGATCCGTAGATATTGCTGATCCACTGTCTCTCTCTTTCTATCACTATCTTTGTATTCTAATATGCGATGTTGCCGTTCCGGCCGAGACCATGCGTTGTTGCCAAATGTATTCGTCGATAGTAGTAGATACTTATACTCGATATATATTTTTTCAACAATTTCCTGCAATAGTGAATCCGTATCGGCATTTTTTTTAAATGCACAAAGATTTTTTGGCTCTGAATATATTTAAAAATCATTTACTTGTGTGTTGATGAATTTATATACTAGTACATGAAGTACCTAATACTTGTTTTGATTTGAATAGGTAGCGATATTATGAATTTATTATACGTAATCTAAAGATTTTGACGAAATAAAAGTAATTAGTTATCTGTTAACCTTGACTTCATGCTGGCACCAGTATTATCAGATGATGAACATACTCTTCGAAAACTTACAGCAGAAATATCGTGTTTGGACTCATTAGATAGGTCTCGATGAATAGAGTTTAAAAAACTTAAAATAAATGGTAAATTAGAAATAATGTATAAAAACCCCTTACGTAAAATTCAACCACTTTACATAAACTTAATAATAATAATAATTAGGAAAATAGAAAAGCTATACATGCACTGAAAGTAATTGATGCCTTCCACACAATATTTTCAGTATTAAACAACTCTGTTTGTTCAGTAAAAGTGTAAATACACTGGTAACCTTTAATCATATTTTATATGCAAACATTACATATACAAACACTAAAGTTTTATTTCAGAATAGCCAGTAGTTTTCAAGAAATAAGTCTTTGAAATTGTACGTGTAACTTATATATATACCTACTAGTTTTTTCACCATAACAAACAACACCAATATGACCTAGTTAGTAGTTTACCTGTGTACCAATTAATAATAATAGTAATCTCAGGACAATTCATACAGCTTCATCTAGACCCAAGTTAAGCTAGCTGAAGATTATGTTATGGGTACTGATATAAATACAAAGATTTTTTTCGTAAATACATATATATTATCTATACATAGAAAACACCCAGACCGTTACAAACAATTTAATAATAAGTTAATAGTTTAATAAGTACGTACGTAATATTATCACATGGTAACAGCACGTATTATGGCAAAAATAAACATCGGCTGATTTGAAAAGATTTATTATAGTAATAATAGTAATCTCAGGACAATTCACACAGCTTCATCTAGACCCAAGTTAAGCTAGCTGAAGATTATGTTATGGGTACTGATATAAATACAAAGATTTTTTTTTCGTAAATACATATATATTATCTATACATAGAAAACACCCAGACCGTTACAAACAATCATACTCATGAATACAAATGTTTGCAGCGTGCGAGGAATCGAACCCTCGACCACCAAGCAGGAATCAAAGCAGTGTGCTAGCTAAATCGCTAGACTACCGACAACTAGCTGTACACGCGACTTCGTCCGCGTGGAATTTAACTTCTTATATTTTAGAAAAATAAAGTTAAATTCAACACGGACGAAATCCCGTGTACAGCTAGTCATCAATAAAAAACACGTAGGTATCTCTAATATATTATACACTAGCTGTTCCCGCGACTTCGTCCACGTGGTTTTTAACTTTATTTTTCTAAAATAAAAGTAGCCTAAGTTACTCCTTATTACATCAGCTACCTGCCAAAAAAAAGTCCCGTCAAAATCGGTCCAGCCATTTCAGAGATTAGCCGGAACAAACAGACCGACGGACAAAAATTGTAAAATATGTTATTTTGGTGTATGTACCGTATTTATATTCATATGCAAGTAGTAAAAAACGGTTATTTCAATATTACAAACAACAGGCTTCAACATTCTCAAGTACCACAAAAAAGATATTTTTTTATCAAATAAACAGTTTTTATTAAAAACAAGCTGTTCCCGCGACTTCGTCCACGTGGAATTAACTTTATTTTTCTAAAATAAAAGTAGCCTAAGTTACTCCTTATAAATCAGCTACCTGCCAAAAAAAGTACCGTCAAAATCGGTCCAGCCATTTCAGAGATTAGCCGGAACAAACAGACCGACAGACAGACAGACAAAAATTATAAAAATTGTTATTTTGGTATATGTACCTTATATATATTCATATGCATGTAGTAAAAAACGGTTTTTTCTATATTACAAACAGACACTCCAATTTTTATTAAATGTATAGATGTATAGATTATTATTTATTTATTTATTTATTCATCCAAAATAATACAAATTGTGTAGGATAACGTAATAGTAACATTACAGTAAAATTTTGTCAACAACATAATAGCAACTTAAACATTAAATCTCGGTATATCTATAGACTAGCTGGCCCCAGCGACTTCGTCCGCGTGAAATTTTATTTTATTTTTCTAAAATAACAGTAGCGTAAGTTACTCCTTATTACATCAGCTACTTGCCAAAAAAAGTCCCGTCAAAATCGGTCCAGCTATTTCAGAGATTAGCCGGAACAAACAGACAGACAGACAGACAAAACTTGTAAAATATGTTATTTTGGTGTATGTACCGTATTTATATTCATATGCAAGTAGTAAAAAACGGTTATTTCAATATTACAAACAGAAACTCCAATTTTATTTACATGTATAGATGTATAGATTAAAAAAAAGTAACAGTCATAAGGCTAGTCGTATGCCTAATATATATAATAACGTAATAAATTCATTTAAACAGAAATTGCGGGAACATTATTTAAATTTGTAACTTTTTTACTGTCCTTCTCCTTTTTTCACATCTTTCTGTTATATCCATATAGTTCTCTCTATATTTTCTGTTTTTCTTACTTTCAATTTGAGACTGTACTTATAATTTGATTATCGGATCATTATGTATTTACTTATATATAATATTTATACATTTATGGGTTATATTTACATATATATTTATGTATGTATACTGTTATTTTTTTATAGAAATGTATATTTTGCTTATCTTTATTATCTTTATAAATCTTTTTTTGACATTTCTTATTTATATTAGTGCACCGCCAATAATCTTTCTCTGCACCACTCATGGTTGCCTGGTAAATAACGCGGCAAAATATTAAGTCCGCCACATGTACAAAATTTTTTGTGCATTAAAGTTAAAGAAATAAAAAAATACAATACTGTTTAATGAAAATGCGTGTTGTCTAGTGCTTTGAGATGTATCAAAATAAGGTCAACAAAAAAGTCCGTGATGGTATATGTCTATCTCTTAAGGATAACCAACAATAACCATTTTTTATCTTTTACATTTTACGGGATTTTTTTTATCGTATGTTTCCCTTAAAATCATGTAAACTATGTTATTATGTCATAATCTAAAGAAATAATAATATTTTATAGTGACATATCCACTATAAAATACCAAAAAGTAGCAATGTAATTCGTTACGCGCGAATCAGGTGTTATAAGGTCAAAGGTCGGTGCACCCCGCGTATTTGATAAATAATGCTTCTCTGGATGTCTTTAAGAGAAACTGGCAGTATGTACGTGTATATGTACAAGTCCTTAAGTGTTAAGTTTTTCAAATGTACAATAAAGAATAAATATTTTTAAGTACAGTACTTACGTACATTAATATAATACCTACTTTTTACTTGTATCTATTGTTATCAAAATTAAATTATAAGTTCTTAACTTGACCACGACTATGTGACCCTCTCTTGGCGCCAAAACGAGTGAAAAAATGAACAGCATACGACGACGACGCAGTACCTATAGAGTGGAGCAACTGCTTATTCAGTTTTATTCAACTATTTAGTCCCTCCACCGTTACAATGAATGGAGGCGGATATTACAATGTACGTAGCATTGCGAATATAAAATATCTAGATTAGGTATAATAAATTCATAATTGATAGGCCGTTACGGTATCAGAGCCAAAAAGTCTTCTTTCTTTGTACTGTTAGATGCGACAGCGACTTTGTTTTATACTACACTATGTAATGATTGATATACCTAAATTAAATAAAATATCTGAGGTTTGGACAAAAATTCAAAAGGTACTTTATTTTGAAAAAGTATTTTGAAAATACCTATTTTGCATTTAGTATTTGAAATACAAAACACAAAACTATTTTTGTTTTTAGAGTGACATTTCTATGAATTCACTGTCGATAGCGAGCGGTGCGATGGAAAAAGATAACCGTTTATAAAAATATAATAAATAACCCTGGACAATTAACACAGACTGATACTGAACTGATATAAATAGATATTTTTATTTTGTAAATACATATATAATATACATATAAAACACCCAGACCGATGAAAACAATCGATGACCGATGAGTACAAATGTTTGCATCGTGCGAGAAATCGAACCCGCGACCATCGGATGTAAAGCGGTGTGACCACCGAGGCAGTCGAAATATATAAATAATCTTATGAATTTAATTTATTCTAATTTGTTTATGTGCGCGGGGTGCGGTGTACGGTGCTCCCCCTGCCTCCACCGTTGCTGGAGCTTGCATGTATGGAGCATTGCGAATATAAAATATCTAGATTAGTAAATTCATAATTGATAGACCGTTACGGTATCTATATATATTCGGATTAAAATAAGTATCGCAGTAAGGACCAGTATATAAAGTGATCAACACAATTAACTGATTTTTGAAATATATATACAGAGCCAAAAAGTCTTTGTGTATTCAAAAAATATCTAATTTGTTTGTGTGCGCGGGGTGCGGTGTACGGTGCAGGGGGGACCCTGCCTCCACCGTTGCTGGAGCTTGCATGTATGGAGCATTGCGAATATAAAATATCTACATTAGTAAATTAATAAAGTCATAATTGATAGACCGTTACGGTATCTATATATATTCGGATGAAAGTAAGTATCGCAGTAAGGACGAGTATATAAAGTGATCAACATAATTAATTGATTTTTGGAATATATTCAGAGCCAAAAAGTCTTTGTGTATACCAAAAATTTAGCCGTTCGGAGCCATTCAGTCACGAATTATTAGTAAAAAAAGTGTCGAGTATATCGTACTATCGACGAATATATATGGCCACATCGCAAAATAGAATGCGACGTTGCCATACCGCCTGAGATATACGCGATAGGAGTCAAGTTATTCAGTGCAAAAGGTGGAATCAGCAAGTGTGTAGGTTGTGGCGTGATCAACAAAGTGCCCAAAGAGGTGTTTATATATATATATATATATATATATATTGTATATATTATTGTAAGAGTATATTATAAAGAAACACTACTAACTAGGGCCAGGAAGGGAAATCGAAAGGGGCAATAGATAGCAGTGACAATTTAGAATAGAATTTTGGTATTCGAAATATGAAGCATATAAAATAGGTTATAGATTTATAAGTGGCCAGTATTCCACACTAGCTATGTGCTTATTGATGTGACTAGGGCCCTCACAGGACACTGCAAATTAAACAAGCATATGGCTAAACTAGGCCTGTGCACGACAAGTATCTGCAGATTCTGCCAAACTGAAGAGGAAACGCCGCTTCACATCCTATGTGGTTGTAGCCCACTCATGCATAAACAAAATATCTCCTTTGGAAAGTTTACACTCTTTCCCGAGGAGATAAAAACGATCGCTCCTAAGAATATCCTTCAATTCTTGTCCCTGACGGGTCTAGGTAGCGAACTCTGAAAAGGGCGAGCACAATAGATCTATGTAGGTCGCAGTGCTACAGGTGCTACACATGTGACAATAGCCCAAACAATCCAATAAAAAAAAATGTGCTTATTTGTGGACTAATGAATCAAATTGCAAACAATCCCAATCCTCAGGAAATATGATATTAAAAAAAGATATAATTATTTCATATTCTAAACTTCCATTCTACTCTGTATGGTGGTTATGGCTGGGCTACCACCCCTACTGAGCGGTCAGTTATTTAATATGTCAATATGCTATTAATAAGCTTGTTTGCATCAACTATGATTCCTCGTTATTATAATATAATAATAATAATAATAACGCATGATGAGAACCTCGTGAAAGCCGAAACTGAGAAAAAGAGAAAATATCTCGACCTGGCTCACGAGGTGACCGAAATGTGGGGGGTGATGTCCACCGAAATCATTCCAATCGTTATATCGGTGAACGGTCTTATCCCAACCAATCTGGAGCAACATCTCAGACGGTTGGAATTCCGAGGCGGCTCACTCCCGGGAAAGATGCAGAAAGCGGTGCTCTTAGATTCTGCCCGCATTGTACGCCGGTTTCTCTCCCAGGGGCCCTGAACCCCGGCCGACTGTGCTTCTGCCGGGGGTATGTTGCCATCTCCTCTCCTTAAGAGGGGAGATGAGAATTTTTAGATAAAAATAGTAATAATAATATCTCAGGACAATTCACACAGCGCCATCTAGTCCCAAGCTAAGCAGAGCTTGTGTTATGGGTACTAGACAACTGATATAAATACATGGATACATTTTTTTTTGTAAATAAATACATATTATACATAGAAAACACCCAGACCGATACCAACAATCATACTCATGAATACAAATGTTTGTACCGTGCGAGGAATCGAACCCACGACCATCGGATAGTAAAGCGGTGTGCTAAACCACTAGACCACCGAGGCTGTCAAATTTTGTCAATTATATATGTAACACATAAAATATCCAAAAACAATAGTAACCGATCTTTTGAGGAATGTATATCCATGGTAGGCGAACAAATCATGAACAAGTTATTGCGGCCACTTGTATCGAGTACCCTCATATTACCTGCTATAATCGACCGTTATGCGTTCCGTACGTGCCTGCGATACGATACCTTCACTTAGTGGCGGGACGGGATGGAGTATTATCACCCCTCATGGGGAACTTTGAACGGAAATAATGTTTAAAAACCTTCCGATTTTATGGTCAGTTTGGTTGTATTGTGTTTCTTTTTATAGTACAGTCAACAACGAGCATGCGGATCACCTTAAGGTAAATGTTTACTACCCATGAGTACCCGTAACACCAAATAAACTGTAAGTATTTTGCCAGCCTTTAAATTCTGTGTATCGATATATTGAAGGTGTTCCATATGAATTGGATGGTTATAAGGGCAGAGGAAGACCGAAAAAGATATGGATCGAGTGTGTGAAAGATGATATGGTAAGAAAGGGAGTAAATAACGTGATGACTGCGGACAGGGATGAATGGACGAGAAAAACATTACGCCGACATTTTCCCGGCCAAACAGATTGTAATTGTAATTTGAACAGATTGTAATTAAATTTGACGTGCAGGCTGATTGTATGGTTACTGCGTGTATAACTTATTATTTATCTCAAGAAAGCAGATAAAGTCGCGAGAACAAATCTAGTTTCTGAATTTATTTATTTGTCGATTGGTCAGATTTCATTTTAACTTCATTAGATTCTATTTCTGGTTAGTTTATTTTTTCAAAATCACTGTTTTAAACTTTTTTCACGGTTGTTTCAAATTGTACACAATATATGAATAGGATTTTTGCCGTAATAATATTATTCAAGGGATTCCGATATCGTAACAGCGTCGAAATATCGGTAGTCCCAAGTCGAATAAATTAGAATATTATTTCAAACACCTCGTTAGCCATCCATATGTTAACTTTTAGATATTTACTCTTATTAAGAATTATAAATAATTCACTTAACACGGGAACTAAAAATATAACTTGTATAATGATATTTTGTCTACAATATTAAACCCATTGTAAAGAATTACCACTCTTCTTAAAATCTTAAGTATTTGTGGTATTTTTATTGTATTTTATTTAGGATCACAAAGAATTGTTACAATCATACTCATCTGCTTCTTCCTTATCCCATTTATTTGGCGTCGGCGTAATATGTTTTTCTCTTCCATTCATCTCTGTTCGCAGTCATCTCGCTATTTACTCCCTTTCTCACCATATCATCTTTCACACAGTTTCCTCTACCCTTATAACCATCCACATTCATATGTAACACCGTCCTTAGGATATGATCTTCATTCCTACGCATTACATGCCATGGTACAATCATACTATTTATTTTTTTACATGTAATGGGTTATGATGTAAATGCACAATTATTTATAGACAAACACGGCATGCAAAATTCAAAATTTTCAAAATTCAAAATATCTTTATTCATGTAGGTCTATTACAGACTCTTATGATATGTCAAATCTACCGTCAGTTCGGAATGATATCGAGATGAGAAGAACTGACAAGAAACTCAGCTCGTAATTTTTTTCAAATAATAGTGGAACATGTTTATGATAAATACAGTTATTAAAATTCAAATTTGGGAGAATAGAGTGACCACCAGCATATGCTATCGCAAAGAACAAAAAATTTAATCAGTGTTCACAACCTGAACAGACCAGTCCCCACAAGCAGCACCCGTTCACGAGTATGACGTATGAGCCAGCCATCATTGTACTCAACCATATTTGAGGGAGCACATCGACCCGGCCCAACACGCCGCCACAAGTTTGAACTTTATAGCGAGCATGACTGTTTCAGGTTACTCCACTACGTCAATTATATTATTTACAGCATAGGCTGTACCGATCACAGTTTTCACCCATTACAATATTAAATTTACATTATTTAATTTACAATATGTCATTACAAAATTTATAATAAGTTTCTTTATTGTTATTACATTATCCATGTCAATGGGAAAAATTATATGCCTCATAACAAAAGTTAAAAATTGTAATTAAGTCCACACATTGTAGTCATTTAAGTAGTCGTTTATTTTATAATAAGCTTTAGAGCAAAGTGTTTTTTTTACATGTATCTTAAATTTGGCTTCACTTAAATTTAAAACACTATCTGGCAATTTATTATAAAAACGTATACAATGTCCCATGAAAGATGTACTTACTTTTTTGAGACGATAACTAGGCATATTTAATTTATTTTTATTCCTTGTATTAAAAGCGTGTAAGTGACTATTTTTTGGAAATAAATTTAAGTTTTTGCGTACATACATAATATTTTCATATATATATTGAGAGGGAACAGTAAGAATACCTGTTTCTTTAAAGCGTTCTCTAAGAGATTCGCGACACGGTAAATTATAAATTGAACGAATTGCTCTTTTTTGTAATATAAAAATTGATTCTACATCAGCCGCTCTTCCCCACAATATAATACCATACGACATTATACTATGGAAGTAACTAAAATACACTAGTTTCGCTGTTGCAGTA
This sequence comes from Achroia grisella, assembly GCF_030625045.1. Lineage (NCBI taxonomy): Eukaryota > Metazoa > Arthropoda > Insecta > Lepidoptera > Pyralidae > Achroia > Achroia grisella. Next base: position 699,359 of record NW_026712915.1, read on the forward strand.
TCAGTCAACTGTCTAATTTTTCTGATAGCAAAAGCAGCCGAGCTTAGTCTTTTGGCTAGTGTGAATATATGTGGACCCCACTGCAATTTATTATCTATAACAATACCAAGAAACGAAGTCTCATCAACAAAGTCCAAAACATGATGATTCATACTAACAGTTGTCGTTACTTGTTTTACATTTGGTAAAGAGAATTTAACACATTTTGTTTTCATTGAATTAAGCGCTAGATTATTTGATGTAAACCAGTTTAGAACATCCTCAAGAGCAATATTTATATTATTAAAATCCTTTGTATTTCTTTTCACTTTGAAAATAAGTGATGTGTCATCAGCAAACAATACTATGTCAAGTATGTTTTGAAACTGGTATGGTAAGTCATTTATATAAACAAGAAAAAGAAATGGGCCAATTATAGAACCCTGGGGTACACCCATTTTTATAAATGACCCCTTGGACTTGCTTCCTTTAATGTCTACCACTTGAATTCTATCGCGCAAATATGATCCAATGAGTTCTGAGGATTTTTCTCTAATTCCATAATGCTCTAGTTTGCGTAATAATATCCTATGGTCAACGCAATCAAACGCTTTAGAGAGATCACAGAAGACACCAATGGCATCCTGTGAATCTTCCCAGGCACCGAAAATACTTTGTATTAAGTTAATGCCTGCATCAGTAGTAGACCGTCCACTCATAAATCCAAATTGCTGTTTATGAAATAAATCATGTGTATTAAAATGAGCTAACATTTGTGTAAGTAGTATCTTTTCAAAAATCTTACTAAATACTGGTAAAATTGAGATAGGTCTAAAATTTGATATATTGTCTTTGTCACCAGATTTAAATAGCGGTATTATTTTACTCACTTTCATTAGATCTGGAAAAATACCTTGATCAATGCTCATATTAAATATTTCAGTTAAATGTGAAGCAACTTCACTTATTACAGTTTTCATGACTCTAACTGACATACCCCAGATATCCTCAGTTCCTTTTAGATTGAGAGCGTTGAACGTCTTTATCACACAGGAGCAACTGATATGATGAAAAGTAAAGTCATGAACGCAAGGATTTATGGTATTTTTTAATAATGTTTCAGCTAAACTAGGTGACGAGTTTAAATTTTCCGTAGCTTTGAGAGGTATTGTTGAAAAGAAATTATCAAAAGTTTGAGCAAATAATATACAAAAGGAAAATCTTAAATTAACTCGTCTTTATTTTGTATGTGTACATGTGTATGTGTATTTGTGTGCGTGTTCAGTACTAAAATAGTAATAAAATATAAACTATCACTCCTCCAATGGAGCTATTGAATAATGGTGTATTTTTTATGATAAGTACTCATTACGTGAAGTGGATTTTGTAATACGAATTTTTCTGATGGTTACTTGAAATTAAAAAATAAAGAATTTAATATACAACATTAACTATAAACGTCGTAGAATTCTACAAAACACGAATGCAAGATAAAATAGAAATGAAATAAAAAAAAAAACAACAGTTGTGTTTCCCCTCGGCAACAAACCCTCGATTCTCCCCAAGTTAAACACCTGAGCTGTTTGCGGACCGTAAAAGGTGCTATCCGGTTGCAGTCTCCGGTTACACCTAAATGCTGAGACAATACAAACAAACACAAAACAATTATATATATCGATAACAGATCGTGAATCTGTGGTACATATACTTGAAACAAACTAACAGACGAAACGATAATCTAGAAATCATTGATAACGTATGGATTATGTAAACTGCATTTGGTATCGTGAGTGGAATCGAACTTGTGACCATCGGAAGTAAGGCAGTCTGGTAGATCGCCAGATCAGCGAGTCCGTCTAATATTCACTTGTGAGTACTCATTTTTGTTTATTGCTACATTCGGAATGCAGGTTCAATCGAGTAGAAATTTTTCCCTTCTTTCTTTCTGGCCTTTTTTCGGAGATAAAATTTATCTAAAAAAAAGCGTCTTCGTGACTTCCTACTCCTATATGTTTTTTGTTCAAAAACAAGTTAATCTCTGAAATGGCTGGACCGATTTTGACGGGAATTTTTAGGCAGATAGCTCATGTAATAAGGAGTAACTTAGGCTACTTTTATTTTAGAAAAAGTTCAATTCCACGCGGATGAAGTCGCGGGTATATCTAATATTGAATATAATGTAATAGACAATCCATAGTCATATATAGACTCTATATATCACTATGGATTGTCTATGGAATATATCTATATATCACGATAGTCTATGGTATGTAATGTCTATGGAGAGTTGATATGTCTACTAATAATTGTACGTTAATTGGTTTGATCGATCAAAGGTCGACATTGATTGACGCGCTAACGTTACTTTATTTGCGTTCATTTGTTTTTATTTGTCCCCAATGTCCCACCGCGGTGCTTTGAGATGAAGTACGCAATTAGTCATAGATATAATTAGTTCATTGTATCTATGACTCATTAGTTATTTGTATATGTAGGAACCAGGGATGTTATGGATATGAAATTTCGGATACGGATAGGTTTCGGACATAGTAATGATTTTTATACCGGATACGGATATGGATACGGATGTGATTTTTTTCGGATTATCCGTTAGTCTCGGATAATTTTTTAAGGAATTTCAAAAGTAAAATACATGTAGCTAATAAAATTGTTAAATAACGTGTCTCAATTACGCTCCGCCCCTATCCGATATTATCCGAAACTTTTATTTCGATTCGGTTACAGTTAGGATTTTTTTTTTTTATATCGGATATCCGATAATTTCGGTTACGGTTACGGAGCGCCCTAACATCCCTGATATTGACGACGGTCCACCATCGATACAGTCCACTGCTCTCCCTGACGAGCTGTCGTCAACACCTGATGTGTGCATAAGTCCTGTTGTATAAATATGTAATAAAACTATTAATGACTTTTACAGTACAAACAGAAACAAATTCTTAATATAATAATAAATAACCCTAGAAGAGCGTGATCTCCTATCACAAGTGTTTAATTATGCTTACAAGGAGATCCCAGCCCCGGCTTAAGGAAATATATAAATAAGAATAAGTGATCGTTGTAATGTAAAAAAAAAAATGTAAAACATCTATGTGAATGAAATAAATAAATAATTATTATTATTATTATTATTAATGACTGCAAAATTTATTTTAATGGTATGGTAGATAGAGAACGTGACACAATATAATAATTTGTTTTTATATTTTTGATTATAGAATAGAAAAAACCTTTAAATATATTAATATCAAAAGAGTTTTCTCAACAAGTCCTCTCTTCTAGGTTGTCTGTATGTAATTTATGGTTTATAAGTGTGCTATAATAAAACTACCTTTTGTTAATACTTTACCTTTACTGTTTTTCTTATTATATTCTTCTGCGTATACAATAAAGAGTTTATATTAATAATAATATAATAATAATAATCTCAGGACAATTCACACAGCGCCATCTAGACCCGAGTTAAGCTAGCTAAAGCTTGTGATATGGGTACTAGATAAACTGATATATATACAGATATTTTTTTTAAATAAATACATTACGGTTACTAGATAACTGATACAAATACACAGATAATTTGTTTGTTCGTAAGTGATATATATATTATACATAGAAAATACCCAGGCCGATACAAACAATCATACTCATAAATACAAATGTTTGTACCGCGCGAGGAATCGAACCCGCGACCATCGGATGTAAAGCGTGTTAGCACTGCTAGACCACCGACGTCATCGTCGCGTCGTTATTATTATTATTATTTAGTAATAGAAATAACATTTATTAAAAAAAATCTTAATATAAGTACTTTTGAGAATAATATATTATATTGCGGTATTGCTACCGTTTTCTAGAGTAGTGACCGTGAATTGGCAAATGTAGCGTAGCACACCTCTTTGCTTCCGATAGTGTCGGTTCGATTCCTCGCACGGTACAAACAATTATATTCGTGACTAGCTTTTGCCCTCGGCTTCGCTCGCGTTAATTTATCCCCTTAGGGGTGGAATTTATCAAAATCCTTTCTTAGGGAATGCCTACGTCATAGTAGATTTATGCATGCAAAGTCTCAGCCTGATCGGTGAAAAGTTGACAAAGTTTCATACAATCTTTCATCCTCTATTTTATCCCCTTGGGGGTAGAATTAATCAAAATCCTTTCTTAGCGGATGCCTACGTCATAATATCTACCTGCATGCCAAATTTCAGCCCGATCCGTCCAGTGGTTTGGACTGTGCGTTGATAGATCACTATGTCAGTCACCTTTGAGTTATATATATATATATATATATATATATATAATAGATAGATATAATACACATATGTATATTATGTATGAATTTACAAAAAAAAGTATCTAAATCCAAATTAAGTCGAATAGAGAACCTCCTCTTTTTTGAAGTTGGTCAAACTGATTGCAATGAACCTGAAACTAACCATACGTAGATAGTAACAATGACCACCGTACTTCGCTACACGAGAACAGTTTTATATAAGTCGAGCAATTTCCCGACAGAGGTAACAAAGTCTAAGGGAGTGACCAACCTCCATATATAACTTAACTGGCGAAAGAAATGAATGGATATACCCCAATTTCTGTTTTTGACAATAATCCTTAGTTCCTTTGCCTTTATAAGTGAGATGTTTTACGTTTTGCAGGATGAGAAAATTATATATTACTTTCGACTACCACATAAATTTTATATTACTTAATAGATTTATATCATATATCATTAGCACGTGTAAGATAACAAATATTCAGTACGAACAATGAACTGTGAATAACTGTGCTATTTATAGATAATTTCATTAACTACCATAACTTTTTAAATTATAATAATTCGTATGCACAGATAATAAAACAGATAGAATATAATCTATCTGTACAATTCACACAACGCCATCTAGTGCCAATATAAGCAGAGCTTGTGTTATGGGTACCTAGTATTTATGATAAAACTTGTCAGTTGTCTAAACTGATATCTTTTATCGTAAATACTAGGTGACTCACGCAACTTTGTTTGCTTCACACTTGATATTTATCATTATTTATTTCCAGATAATTTACATAATGTATGTCATTTTGATGTAAAAGCTATATACCTGTAAAGTTTGAGCCGAAATTACGACGGCCCGAGCCGTGGTTCGAACCCCTAGCGGTGCCCTCAGACTAAAGTCGTATACGTCAGGCGGGAGTTGGTCTTCAGCCGCTCCATAAGTTCTTCCGCGGATTTGGATCTGCACTCGCCCCCTATCGTACAGTGAAACTGTAAAGGCCAGCTGTGGCCAACAGCATTAGAGTAGCCCGAAAAAAAAAACTCGCCCCCTATCGTCCGGTGAAGCTGTAAAGGCCAGCTGTGGCCAACAGCATTGGAGTAGCCCGAAAAAAAAACCTCGCCCCCTATCGTCCGGTGAAGTCGTAAAGGCCAGCTGTGGCCAACAGCATTAGAGTAGCCCGAAAAAAAAAACTCGCCCCCTATCGTCCGGTGAAGCTGTAAAGGCCAGCTGTGGCCAACAGCATTAGAGTAGCCCGAAAAAAAAAACTCGCCCCCTATCGTCCGGTGAAGATGTAAAGGCCAGCTGCGGCCAACAGCATTAGAGTAGCCCGAAAAAAAAAAACTCACCCCCTATCGTCCGGTGAAGATGTAAACGCCAGCTGCGGCCAACAGCATTAGAGTAGCCCGAAAAAAAAAACTCGCCCCCTATCGTCCGGTGAAGCTGTAAAGGCCAGCTGTGGCCAACAGCATTAGAGTAGCCCGAAAAAAAAACTCGACCCCTATCGTCCGGTGAAGCTGTAAAGGCCAGCTGTGGCCAACAGCATTAGAGTAGCCCGAAAAAAAAAACTCGCCCCCTATCGTCCGGTGAAGCTGTAAAGGCCAGCTGTGGCCAACAGCATTGGAGTAACCCGAAAAAAAAAACTCGCCCCCTATCGTCCGGTGAAGCCGTAAAGGCCAGCTGTGGCCAACAGCATTAGAGTAGCCCGAAAAAAAAAACTCGCCCCCTATCGTCCGGTGAAGATGTAAAGGCCAGCTGCGGCCAATAGCATTAGAGTAGCCCGAAAAAAAAAACTCGCCCTTTATCGTCCGGTGAAGCTGTAAAGGCCAGCTGCGGCCAACAGCATTAGAGTAGCCCGAAAAAAAAAACTCGCCCCCTATCGTCCGGTGAAGCTGTAAAGGCCAGTTGTGGCCAACAGCATTAGAGGAGTCCTAAAAAAAGTCACCTTATGGCGTATCCTCATTATACTTACGTGGGGTCCATCGGTAATTGGAGCTATCAGAGTCCCGGGCAGCGGCCATAAAGAGGTGAAGCGAGGTGGGCAGCCGATCGAGCGTGAACGAACCCATATACTGACACATAGCTAGAAAAATGCACCCACCTATCTACACTATAAAGTATATTTTATTACCTGACTTGGATTTTGAACTTTATATCTTTGCGTACTAAGAGCAATTTTAACACACTGTTTACGCATCTACATGCTTTGTAGACATTATAAAGACACCTTCATGGCTGTTATCCGCGATGGGGTAGTCAGAGGTATTGTCAACTATTCACATCGAGGCAGCACTTGATATGCTCATATTTCGCTAGTTATATTTGTATCCAATATGTTATCGGTGTTTCTATCACCGGAGAGTTAGTAAGAATTATATACATAGAAATTTTTATAGTGTCGGCCATATTCGAACTCGCGTTCTTTTGGGTTGAGTCGGCCATGAGACCACTAAACCATACTAGACATTGTGTAATGTACAGTTTGTATAAAACCATTTATTTTATTGTATTTTATGCATTCATGATATACATTGAAACATTGCAGACATCATCCAGACCAATGCCAAGAATCATACTTCATGGATACAAATATCTGTACTCAACCAGAAATCGAACCCGCGACCAGAAGTAAAGCGGCTAAACCACCGCGGCCGTCAAACCTGCACGGCATATTAAAATATGCAGAGTAATTAATAGATATAGAATATTAAACCATAGATGTGTAATCCCAGAAATTAATATTTATTAATATGGTTCCGAAAAACCATGACTAAGTGATGGGTATTTCCATGGCTAAAGAGTGTTTCACTAAACGTTAAACACGTGTGTGACTCACAATACTAAGAAAACTGTGTCCCCTATTTGTGGCTAAAACGACCCCTGCTTTCCACCTTCGCTAAAAGCCGCCCGTGTCCTCTAACCGGACGATTTGTGGGGCCAATTGACTATCAATGAATGCCCCAAGCTGAGTGGTTTCCGTTTTTATTGCACTGGGATCTGTAATATTGGGCACTCAGGTACTGGGATCTGTAATATTGGGCACTCACCTTTTGAGGTACGATTTCCCAATTGGTAGAGTTAAAACGATTTAAGTTTTACAGTAGTAAGTGGACTGGGGTGAAATTATTATATTGACAGTCGCGGTCCAGCTGTTTAGCGCACCGGTTTACTTTCGATGGTTGCGGATTCGATTCCTCGCACGGTACAAACTTTTATATTCATGAGTGTGATCGTTTGAATCGGTCTGGATGTTTTCTACGTTATTTATTTACAAAAATATATATAAGTTAAGTAAAGTAAAGTCCTCGAGTGGCGACCACGGACCGGAAGACGCAGCGTGGGAAGGCCTCCAGCAAGGTGGACCGACGATCTGGTCAAGATCGCTGGAAGGCATTGGATGCGAGCAGCGCAGGACCGATCGTCGTGGAGATCTTTGGCCTATGTCCAGCAGTGGACGTCTTCCGGGCTGCGATGATGATGATGATGATGATATAAGTTCATATCAGTTGTCTAGTATTCATAACACAAGCTCTGCTCACCTTTACTAGATGGCGTTGTGTGAACTGTCCAGGTGTATATGTTTGTTTTTATTCTCGAAGTTTCAATAGTTTCGATTTACGGGTCACACTGACCCGTAGTCATTCTTAAAGTCAGTCGCAGTTTTTATTCGACTTGGAAATATAATAGCTAGAAATCTAAGCCCGTTAAATTCTTAAACAAGCAAAGAAACAACTGTGGAGTATTGAACACATCAAACCAGTCCCGGGGGTGCAGCCAGCGGTGAGCGCTCCACTTAATAATATTTTTCACCTTGTTTCGTTTTCCAATTTTCCGCAAGTCACTCTCGTGGGTAACGGCCCGTGTTTTGATTCTGAAATGCTCTTGGATTTCTTTTTTACAGCCTCCGATACGATGATACCTTTACGATTGTCGTATCGACGGCGAGACAACATCTTTTTTCATTTACTACCGCATATATCTCAGGGAGTGTTTTAAGGATTTGTTCGGATTAATACTAGCTGTTGAATTTAACCATTGCACTACAGTCAGAAACTGAAATACCATCCTGATCATCTGGATGAATGGCGGTCCTCCACAGTGCGGTTTTCTAGAAACTTTTTGCCACGCACAACCACATTGTAGAATCACCTTCCAGCAATGGTATTTCCGAACCGATACTATATTGAAACCTTAAAAAAGAGCTTATACGTTCTTAAAAGGCCGTCAAAGGACTTGCAATTCCCGATGTTGCGGGTGCTCATGGACAGTTTCTCTTTTCAGGAGTGTTGTCTGAAAATGACATACTAATGGTGCTGTTATAATTGTTGAGAAATATTGAGAAATAATGGGTATATTATTTACGATCAAAAAGTAATTATAAAACAGATAACAGATTGCCCAAAGATGGTGCTGAACCTCTATACCACCGACCCCGCTGACATTTTTGCAAATAAAGTTTTGACTTGAGAATGTGAGCATTTCATAATCTTGTATAACGGTCATGGTTTATTATTATTACTCTCAGAAGTGGTATTATTCCTCTACAATAGATATTTCCTGTACCTACCTATTTCGTTAAGCAAGCCAGAAATAATTTCATATTTCCTCTCGCCATTGTCCATTTCGCCACGTTGTCGCTTGACCCCACTTGTGCCAATCTAATTTTCTCCCTACACGTCTAGTGTTGGACAAATGTTTGTCAAATGAACATATATTAGATTTTGTATATATTTCTTTAAAAAAAATACTATTTACAGTATTTTTATAGAAATATATTCAAAATAATACTATTTACATATGTAAATAGTTTTTGTTTAAAGAATCGAATTCAAATTCCAAATATCTTTATTCATGTCTATTACAGACTCTTATGATATGTCAAATCTACCGTCAGTTCGGATAGATTTTGAGATGAGAAAAACTGACAAGAAACTCAGCTCGTATTCTTCATCATTAGATAGTATAAAACAAAGTGGGTGTCGCTGTCTGTCCGTTCCTATGTATGCTTAAATCTTTAAAACTACGCAACGGATTTTGAAGCGGTTTTTTATAATAGATAGAGTGATTCAAGGGGAAGATTTATATGTCTAATACATGTACACCCGTGCGAAGCCGAGGTGAGTAGCTAGTTTTATATAAATATAGTATGTATTTACAATAATACAGATTTAATTGAAATGTAACTTTGGGAGAACAGAGTGACCACCAGCATATGCTAAAGCAAATGTCTAATCAATCATTTGATCAAACCGTATACAACAAACATTTGTACAAAGTGTTGGTCATAACTACGCCATCGTATTATGGGAAGGGGCGAAGATGCAGGTAACTCGACGGAAAATCTAATTTACTAAATTGAATTACACTGTCCACTAACTTCAGATACATTTCTGTGAGAGTCCTCTGCTGGCGTGTTATTGTATGAAATGTCGACGGGGCCGAGATGGATCATGATGTAATATGATATTTTACGAATTGTTCTATCGCAGAAATTCATATCGATATTCTAAATACATACGAAAGTATTTGTGTTTATGTTTGTCAATTCTCAGGACTAAACCACTGAACGGATCTTAATGAAATTTGCTGTGAAAATAGGTTTCAAATTCAAAATCATTTATTCATGTAGGACATTTTACTGCCAAGAAACTCAATTGAATTACTTTTTTTTAAAAACCAGTTTATTTACAATGTATATTTATATCGGTGTCTATGTCTAACATTAAGTGTGTTTCCTGAAGTATATGATGTAGACTATATATTAATTTAGAAAAAGAAAATATATAAAGAATATATAGAATGAGAAGAATATATATGTATAATAATGTATATATATACATAATCAGTCAACATTTTTTTTTTATTTGTTGACCGGTTTTTTTTATTTGTTTTAGACATGATGAAGTGGTGGACTCGCTAACGGTTTACGCTACCTACGCATCAGTGAAAGATGGAAAAGATCATGAGGTCAGATCAGTTAGCCCATCGCAAATTCACCAGGAATTTATCACGATGGTTTCCAGGGGGAACCGTGTGGAGGTCATTGATATGGTACATTGGTAGTAATGGGGTCAACATTCCACATTACTAACTATCGTTGTTGTATTGAAATTTCCTGTGTGGAACTAGAAAATTATATAGTTATGTGTGTATATAGACCTCCAAATAGTGATTATAATTTATTTGAAGAGGTAATGGAGGATATTTTAAAAAGAGTATTTAATATTAACAAAAAATTTATAGTGTGTGGTGATTTCAATGTTGACATTTTATCACATAACACCACAAAAACTAAATTAATGAGTTTATTTCAATCTTTTGACTTGAGTAATGTCTTCCACGAACCCACTCGTATCACAGCCACGTCTGCTACTTGTTTGGATAACATATTTAGCAACAGTGAATATTTAGATAAAATAATATTAAACAACCTTCCTTCTGATCACTGTGGTCAATTAGTAATTTTTCCAAATCACGTAAACAAAATTAGGAAAATTAATTTATTAAAAAGAGACTTGACTAGTTATATGATAAATAAATTTAAAATATCAGTTCGTAGTAAATTAGATTTTTGTCCTCAATCTGATGAACCAAACAAACTTTATACAGATTTCTTCAATATTGTTTCTTACGAATATAATAAGGCTTTTAACAAAAAAACTATCAGTATTAGTAACAAAACAAAATTTTCAGAATGGGCTACAAAGGGAATTCTTAAAAGTAGAAATATATTATTTGATTTATATGATCAAAAAAAATACCGTTTCGATAGTACATTCGTAAATTATGTAAAAAGATACTCAAAAACTTTTAAAAAGGTATGTAATGTAGCAAAGTCTAATTATCTAAATAAAAAATTAAAGAATCCAAGGATAAGATTAGGACAGTGTGGAATATTATTAATAAAGAAACTGGCAAAGTTAAAAGTCCATATAATGATTTTACGTTAAATTATAATGATAAACTAGTAACGTCCACAAAAGAAATAGTCAATATTTTTGAAAAATTTTTCTCTAGTATTCCAACTGATATTACGTCCTCTTTGGACTCTTCTCCAAGTACAGCTAAATCATTCCTTATTGACAATGTTGCTTCGTGTCCGGTTACATTTAAATTTACATTTATTGACATTGCTACAATTACGAAAACATTTAAACAATTAAATTTAAAAAATACTGAAGACCATTGGGGCATGTCTGTTAAAGTTATTAACACCGCTATAGATGTTATTGCTCCATATTTAGTAACTATCTTCAATAAATGTATTTTTGACGGTGTTTTTCCCAATTTAATGAAACATAGTAAAATAACTCCACTTTTTAAGTTAGGGGATAAAACTGAAGTAGGTAATTATAGGCCCATTTCTATCTTACCAGTACTAAGTAAAGTGTTTGAAAAAATTATGCTCAATCAGATGCTTCACCACTTTAAAATAAATAGACTGCTTCACAGTCGGCAATTTGGTTTCACGGCCGGTAAATCAACTACTGACGCTGGTGTAGCTTTAATGAAACACATTTTTGACTGTTGGGAGAGGTCACAGGATGCTATCGGTGTATTCTGTGACCTCTCAAAAGCATTTGATTGCGTTGATCATGAAACACTCTTACTCAAATTAGAATATTACGGTATTAGATATGAAGCACTATGCATGATGAAATCCTATCTAAATAATAGAATGCAAGTTGTTGAAATAAATGGTGTAAAGTCTGAGGGAACTAGTATTAAAATGGGTGTTCCTCAGGGCTCTATTCTAGGTCCTTTCTTATTTTTAGTTTACATAAACGATCTTCCTTATATGGTAGAAAAGATAGCTGACATAGTTCTGTTTGCTGATGATACTTCATTAGTATTCAAAGTCAATCGACATATTGATGATATGGACGAAGTAAACGGTTCTCTCTCTTATGTTTTAAAATGGTTTACGGCAAATAATATGCTACTAAATGCAAATAAAACTAAATGTATCAAATTTACTCTCCCCAATGTAAGGCCGGTAGATTCAAAAATCGTATTGGACAATAAATCTATTAATTTTGTTGACGATACTGTATTTCTAGGTATCACATTAGATTCCAAGTTGCAATGGGGTGCTCATATTACTAAATTGGCGAGTCGACTTAGTTCTGCCGCTTACGCGGTAAGAAGAATTAGACAATTAACAGACGTGGCAACGGCTAAACTTGTCTATTTTAGCTATTTCCATAGCATTATGTCGTATGGTATTTTGTTATGGGGCAAAGCAGCTGATATAAATACAATATTTACTTTACAAAAGAGGGCCATTCGCTCCATTTATGGTATGGGTTCCAGGGAGTCATTGCGAGAGTGTTTTAAGGAATCAAATATCCTCACCGTTGCTTCTCAATACATTTATGAAAATATCATCTATGCCAGAAGGAATATAGACAGTTTCAAAAGAGTTAGTGATTGCACTAATAAAAGCTTACGTAACAATAACAAACTGATTTTACCTAAATGTCGTTTGGCTAAAGTTAGTAATTCGTTTTATGGCAATTGCGTAAGGTTTTACAATAAAATACCAGAGTCTGTTATAAATCTGCCAGAAAAAAGATTTAAATGTCAAATAAAACAGTTCCTTTGCAAAAAAGCTTACTATAAAATTGAAGAATTCGTTAACGATAATAATGTTTTTATAGAAAAACTTTAAATCTATAGCACTGACAATATTATCTGATTACATTAATAATGAGTGCGTAGCGACTTCTATGTTGATTATCGCATGCCTCTTACTTGTTATACTGTAATTATTTATATAAAAAAAAACATCTATTAAAAAGAGCAACACACAAGTTTCTTGCTCATTCTTCTTGTGATGAATCTGAATTCCGAATGAGTGGTAGAATCAAAATATGACTATTCAAAAGTGCTTGTAATGAGTTTATTTGAATAAAGATTATTTCTATTTCTATTTCTATTTCTATCGCCTTCCCCACATATGACTGGTTTTTTTTGGATGGTAATGGAATGGTGCACCCGCCTGCGCTAACGGTTTACGATGACGGGGCACCAGTGGAGGATGATAAGATGAACATGAGGTCAGGTCAGTTAGCCCATCGTGACAAGCTCACCAGGAATTTGTCACGGTGGTTTCCAGAGGGAACCGCGTGGAGGTCAACCTGACGGATTGTTAGTAATGTGACACTAACAATCCCATTTCCCCCTCATATGACTGGTTTTTTTTTTTGGATGATAATGGAATGCTGCACCCGGCTGGGCTAACGGTTCACGCTGGCGGGGCACCAGTGGAGGATGATAAGATGAACATGAAGTCAGATCAGTTAGCCCAACGTGACAAATTCACTGAAAATGTATCACGATGGTTTCCAGGGGGGACCGCGTGGAGGTCGATCTGACATGGTACATAGGTAGTAATGGGGTCAACATTCCCCATTACTAACAATCCCCTCCCCAACATATGACTGGTTGAGGAATTTTAAAAAATTATGAAAACATACCAAAAGGTTACCAACAAATAGTATTGTTTGTTCGTTTTTTAATATTTTCGTGTTATTATTGTTGTTTTTAGTAGCTTATATCTATTAAATAAAGCTGGTAGTTTATTTAATCTAAATATATATAACTCAAGGGTGACTGACGTAGTGATCTATCAACGCACAGCCCAAACCACTAGACGGATCAGGCTGAAATTTGGCATGCAGGTAGATATTATGACGTAGGCATCCGCTAAGAAAGGATTTTGATTAATTCTACCCCCAAAGGGATAAAATAGGGGATGAAAGTTTATATGAAACTTTGTCAATTTTAAACCGATCGGGCTGAGACTATGCATGCATAAAGCTACTATGACGTAGGCATCCTCTAAGAAAGGATTTTGATAAATTCCACCTCTAAGAGGATAAATTAACGCGAGCGAAGCCGCGAGCAAAAGTTAGTTGTTGTATATAGCTCTATTATTACATTATACACAAAATTGTCTCGAGCCACAAGAGAAATTAGATTTTATTTTTAAATATCAGGTAGTCATAATATATTTGAATGAGCTAAATATTGTAACCCGTATATGATACGAACAGACAATCAGATATTGTTCTTTCTATAATTATATAGAAGTTAACGCTAATGGTTGTAATTGCGGTTAAATTTTGATCAGGCGTTTCTAATACGAAATCGTAAAAAATGTTTTTATAAACTTTTTCAATCAAAATGTTTTTATAAACTTTTTCAATCAAATGCCCTTTTACATTGAATGTAGAATCTATATTTTTCTTATAATTAGGTTTTTATATCACCTATCATTCTCTCATAATTCGCTCCGATGTTGCTCATGATTTTAATGTCGTGTGTTGGTACTTTAATACAATAATTTATTACAAACAAAAAATTACTAATATTATAAACGTGAAAGATTGTGAGTATGGATAGATAGATGGATGGATCTTAATTATTCTTTCACACAAAAACTACTGAACTGTTTTTGATGAAACTTTACTGTAATATAACATATACATATATAATATACATAGGCTATAAAATTCATGTAAGTAAAATAGGGAGAACAGCAAGTAAAAATATTTCTAATTGGTGTTTGATATAAAATATTTTGTCGCCAACAATTTGTGCGGCAACAAAGAGGCAGTCGGCCACAGGAGTGCGGTTACGGCAGTTAAAAGTAAGAGATGCCACGTGAGTTAGCTGCAATTTATATGTAAATCAGCCGCGGGACCATCTAGGCCAGGAGACGACGGTAAAACAGAACGCTGTACGCTTTTTAAAGAAATATTTACGTAGCAAACATGAATTAAATTTAAAAAAGTTTTTTTGCATTATTTCTGATTTTATACGTAAGATTTCAAGAATATTCGTATAGAACTAACAATGTACGTGTACGTAGATGTAAAATGTTATTTAAATGACACATCTATTTTATATTAATAGGTAGATAAGAGATAATTGTTTTGACATAACTCAGGAGAATTCAAATCTTAATAAATCGAGATATCTTCATTGATATATCATAAGAATTTTTTGTTCTGATACTTTATTTATTCTCCTGTTGCTTTACTAGTAACAGAATAGAATAGAATAATATTTATTACAAACTATTTCGCAGCTGCATTATAATAATGTTTTTTACTATCCAAATCTACGTGTTTTCGTCATTTAGACACCAATACAGTCATACGATCCGTTACAACCTCTATCCATATATATAAAAATTAATTGCTGTTCGTTAGTTCCGCTTAAACTGGAGAATGGCAGAACCGATTTGACTAAATTTAATGTTGAAACATTCGTGGAAGTCTAGGGTCCAAAATTCGAAGAAATTGCATGGAGCACAGTAAAACCAACAATTTTATTTTCCCACACAAACTGTCAAACGCACCCTGCGTCCTCCACTCCGATAGATCCCCCGGCCAATTCAAACGGGGATCGATATTGCGACGGCCGGAGGGGAGGTTCGAACCCCTAGCGGTGCCCTCAAACTAAAGTCGTATCCGTCAGCCATCAGCCGCTCCATAAGTCCTTCCGCGTGTTTGGAGTGCCATCTGCACTCGCCCCTATCATCTGGTGAAGCTGTAAAGGCCAGCTGCGGCCAACGGCGTTAGAGTAGTCCGAAAAAAAAATACCCTGCATTCAGAAATTTATTCTGAGGCGGAACGGAGTTCGGGTGTCAGCTTGTTTATTATTAAATATATATATTAAAACCTGTTTTATCATATTAATAAAGACGGCAGTCATTTTGTGTGGTCGTCTCTGTGACTACAAAGTGGCGACCGCGTCAGTCTCCCGAGACGAATCTAATTGCATTTTCGCTGAGGTGAGCGCTGCACACTTCACTTACTTTTTACTGCTACCTACGACAGATAATCAGATAATCTTCTTTCTCTCGACGAATATTTCGTTTGTCTCCAGTTGGTCAGCGGAATTGTCGAAAAATCTAGAATATTCTAGGAGCAAAATTCTTCTTGCCTAAATTTGAAATGCTGAAAATTAAAGAAGACTCTCTCGAGAAAAACTCTGGTAGTTCATTCCATTCAAATGAGTTAGTAATTACACTAATAAAAGCTTACGTAACAATAACAAACTAATTTTACTTAAATATATATACAATTATATATATTTACATGCAATTTGTCACCTAACAGAAAATATTTGTATTTTTTGTATGTTTGTAACGAATAAACTCCAAAACTACTGAACGGATTTCAATTTTTCCCATTAGAATGCTACATTGTCCCGAACATAGACGGTAGAATATTTTCAAAATTACTACGGATCCGTATGAAAACTTTGGTAACAAAACCGAAAAAAACCTTATATCTCTTTTTTATCTACGGTTTGGGCAAAGAATTTATAAAATATTCAATCGTCTATATTCGTCAGGGATGTTCTTATACATATAGTATATGTTGTAGAAATTGTTGTAAATACAGTAAAGAATTCATTTCTAAATCTTTCATATTAAAGGCAATAAAATCCTGGAATGATTTACCTCTTGACATAAAATCCAGGAGTACCAAATTCATATTTAAATCTAAATTACGCCAATATTTTTCTCAAAATCAGAATAATTCCTTCTCTAATGTTAAATAACAATTTTCTTACTTACGCATCTGAACATTCACCGTTGATTTAACTAGCTTTGCCTACGGCATCGCTCGCGTTAATCCCCTTAGGGGTGGAATTTATCAAAATTCTTTCTATGGGGATGCCTACGTCATAGTAGCTTTATGCATGCAAAATCACAACTCGATCGGTTTAAAATTGACAAACTTTCATACAAACTTTCATCCCCTATTTTATCCCTTTGGGGGTAGAATTAATCAAAATCCTATCTTAGCGAATGCCTACGTCATAATATCTACCTGCATGCCAAATTTCAGCCCGATCCGTCCAGTGGTTTGGGCTGTGCGTTGATAGATCACTACGTCAGTCACATTTGAGATATATATATTTCGATTTTAGATACATAGGTTTTTTTTGTAAATACATACATATTATACATAGAAAACATCCAGACCGATACAGAATCTATCATACTTATGAATACAACTTTTAATACTTATGAATGAAATTTTTGTACCATGCGAGGAATCGAACCCGCGACCATCGGTCGTAAAGCGGTGTGCTAGACCGCTAGACCACCGAGGTTGTCGATAAATAAATAAATACTTAAGGTAAAAAAAAACTTAAGGTGGATGTAAAAAGAAATCTATATGTTTAACATAAAATCCAAAAACAAATGACCACCCGTGCAAAACCGGGATCCTCTAGTTCATACACATGTAACCATACCGTCGCGTCGTAAGCTTAACGTTGAAACAAAAAGTGACAAGTAAACTATCGTAGTCGTCCGACCAGTGCCGGGGATTATGCGGGTAGTTCATAGATCTGTCTGTGACACATGTCACCTGGTATTAGCCAGGGAACTGAGGCGACGTGAGTGAAGCCAACTTAATAGTTAGCAAAAAATGAGTCCGGACCTCTGACTATTTTATTATTGTTTCAGACTAACTATTGTTCATCGTATATATATATATATATATATCATCAGAAAATACAATAGGTAAGTTTACACAGTATAAAATGAAGTCGCTTCCAGTTTCGATATTAATTAATGTTATTCTGAGTACAATGAGAATTAAAGATAGATAGATAAGTTCTTTATTCAACAATTCAACATTGACGACCTCGGTGGTCTAGCGGTCTAACACACCGCTTTACGTCCGATGGTCGCGGGTTCGATTCCTCGCACGGCACAAACATTTGTATTCATGAGTATGATTGTTTGTGTCGGTCTGGGTGTTTTCTATGTATATTAAGTATGTATTTACGAAAAAAAATATCTATGTATTTGTATCAGTTATCTAGTACCCATAACACAAGCTTTAGCTAGCTTAACTTGGGTCTAGATGGTGCTGTGTGAATTGTCCTGAGATTATTATTATTATTATTATTACAATTACAAACACATAGCATACATGAGATACATTTTATAAATAGAAATAAAGTTTACAAATTTAATAATACACAAATATAATATTACAAAATAAAATAAAAATGGAGGTGGCTTTATGTGTCGCAATGACGAAGAGGCAACCAACTCAGCATGAAGCTACAGATAAGTCTGCAGCGCTGATATTCTGTTGAGACAATTGTTGAAGACAATGATTTATGCGTACACTTAGATTATGGGATGAACTTCCTGCCGAGGTTTTCTCACGAGACTACAGCATGGGGTTTTTCAGGAAAGGTATGTTAAGGTTTCTTAAGAATCAGCAAAGTGCACGTGACACCTCTGGTGTCTCAGGCGTCCGTAGGCTATGGTAACCATTTACCATCAGATGGGCCGTATGCTTGTTTGTTAAAAACGTAGGTGTCGTCTTCATACAACAAAAGTTGTAGTACAAATACAAATACGGTATTGAGTGATGGATATATATGAATAATCATTATATAAGATACAAATTCAAATTCAAATTCAAAAATCATATATTCATGTAAAACATTTTAGCAGCATATGACCATAATTTTTTTTATATTCAAATTTTTCCCTACCATCCAGTTTAGTATATATATCCAATTGAGAAGAACTGATAAGAAACTCAATTGAATTACTTTCTTTTTTAAAGCCAGTTCATTTACAATGTATATTTTATATAGGTGTCTATGAAAATCCTGTGCATGAACAACTATTGCCATGTTTTTTTTTTAATAATTTTATTTGTTTCTCTACAGTTTTAATTATCTCATTTTTTCTTCTTTTTTTTGGTTATAAATATATTATCTAGTACTTCAGCCGCCATTTACGGCCAAAGTTTTAATTGCTTAATGTGTTCCTCTGGAGGGGATGCTCAATTATCGAAATAAATACATATATATTATATTATATTACAGTTATATATATACGTTAATTCAAATATAATAATGTTGTGATTTTGTATATTATTATGTTTTGTTGAGACTATCGCCATGTTAGTTCCTTAATATTATAAATGTATTATTTTTTCTATACTAATTGTTACTCACTCGTCCGCGTGGAATTAAAAAATTGTTAGGCAAAATATGACTGGCTTCAGCAGTTACTGGCAACTTCGCGACGATATAAAATAAATAAAGTTTATAAAATAAAAGTAGCTTAAGTTCTGTCTAGTATCCTTAACATAAAGTCTGCTTACCGTGGGACTAGATGGCGCTGTGTTAATTGCGCAAGGTTATTTATTTATTATGTATGTATTTACAAAAAAAAAAATATAATAAATAAGTATTTATATCAGTTATCTAGTACCTAGTAACACAAGCTCTGTTTACTGTGGGACTAGATGGCGCCGTGTTAATTATGCAGGATTAATAATCATTGTTGTAAAAAAAAGAACTTAATAGTGTATGCATATAATATATTATAAATTAAATTGAACTACAGAAATATGTATTTCAGTACAGTAATAGTAATTCAAACCGGGTTGAATCATTAGTTATCGATAATTTTGAGCCCTGAACCGATTGATAAAGGTCCCTGTACCTTATTAGTGTATGCAAGCACCCTAATATGATACAGTACATTATACTTTATGTTATCAATTTTAGCGGTAGTTACGTCAGCACCAGTCACCTTGATCTCTCGTGGCGTCCCGCTGGGAATCTTAAGGGGGTCTAGCTGAAATGGTAATTTGTAAATTTTAATTAATATATAGATAATATTACTAATATAATAAATGTGGAAGTTTTGTAAGTAATCCATCTTTAAAAAACAATTTTCTTTTTTTCATTATAATTACCTTAGCTTCCTGTTTGTTTGAACGTCAAGTTGTTTTTTGTTTCAACAATATCGTACCTGTATACCAGTTCATTGGGAGAACTTTCACCTGAAAGTGTAACATAATTAGTATTTTAAAAATTAAGATTCTATATATAAGTTTTAGTATTTTAGCTATTCAAAATTGTATCTTATTAACATGTACTAAAATCTTTTATCGTGACTAGGTAAAAATTGCGTAGGTGCGTATTTATGAAATAGAAATAGAAATAATCTTTATTCAAATAAACTCATTACAAGCACTTTTGAATAGTTATATTTTGATTCTACCACTCATTCGGAATGCAGATTCATCACAAGAAGAACGAGCAAGTTGTGTGTTGCTCTTTTTAATAATCGTTTTATATGTAATTACAGTATAACAAGTAAACGCCGTGGGATATTACTAAATGTATTATATTTATAGATATAGATTATACTAATAAATGATAAATATATCAAGGTCACTGTAAAACGCAGACGAAGTCGCGGGCACAGCTAGTAACAAAACATATTACATACTGCTTTACGACCGATGGTCGCGGGTTCGATTCCTCGCACGGCACAAACATTTGTATTCATGAGTATGATTGTAGTGTCGGTCTGGGTGTTTTCTATGTATAATATGTATGTATTTACAAAATATATATCTATGTATATGTATTAGTTATCCATAACACAAGCTTTAGCTATCTTAACTTGGGTCTAGATGGCGCTGTGTGAATTGTCTTGAGATTATTATTATTATATTTGTAAAAGCTATTCAAGTAAATAATCGTATACGTAGAACTAATTAAGAACTAAACATTTTTGTTTTGTTAAGATAAGCATGTATAAACAATTATTAACCTCAATAAAGACTTTGTATAAGATAACAACAAAGTTGGGAATAACATGATTGTTATATGTACTGTATATGTGTTACATTGTTATATGACTCTGATTCCTATAATCTGCCACCTATATAATGGAAGATTGCTCCAAAAAACAGCTAATATTCTTTATTCAAAGGTTTAAAGACAAAATTGCTTACTAAGTATCTTTTGAAAAAATCAATTATATTTATGAGGATTCTACATTGATATAAAAATTGCAATTCATCAAAGAATAGAATTACCTTTAAAATATTATTATTAGTGTATTTTTATTTAAAAATATGATTATTTTTTATATAATTTAATTCACCTATATTCACTACATACTAATTTATCTATTGCAACTCTATTAACGTCCTGTTTTTAAACTGAATTGATCCTGAGTCATACACACTTCAAATGACGGTTTTTAAATGATAAATATATCAAGGTCACTGTAAAACGCAGACGAAGTCGCGGGCACAGCTAGTAACAAAACATATTACATACTGCTTTACGACCGATGGTCGTGATGAATTCTAGTGAATTTCGATGGGTCCTCGACCTCTTACATCACATTATGTATTCATGAGTATGATTGTAGTGTCGGTCTGGGTGTTTTCTCCCCAAAAATGTATAATATTATGTATTTACAAAATATATAAATGTATATGAATAAAGTTATCCAGAATATACACAAGCTTTAGCTATCTTAAAATGAGAATGCATCTAGATGGCGCTGTGTAATTGATTTATCAGATATTATTATTATATTTAAAAAGCTATTCAATCAAGATAATCGTATCGTAGAAATGATTAAGAATAAAACATTTTTGTTTTGTTAAGATAAGAATGTATAAAAATATTTATTAATAAAATAAAATAAAAATAAAGCACATCTGGTTTTAGATTCCACGTATTAGATAATGTAAAAACTGTATATGTGTTACATTGTTATATGACCCTGATTCCTATAATCTGCCACCTATATAATGGAAGATTGCTCCAAAAAACAGCTAATATTCATAATTATTAATACTAGGTTTAAAGACAAAAGTCGTATCCGTCATCGTATCTTTTATAAAAAATCAATGTCATTTTATTAAATTAAAGTATACGATGTTTGATATAAAAATTACAATAAGATACCAAAGAATATACTGGAATTACCTTTAAAATATTATTTTTTAGTCAAATATTTTTATTAAAAAATATGATTATTTTTAACTACTGGAATTTCAATTCACCTATATTCACTACATACTAATTTATCTATTGCGACTCTATTACTACGTCCTGTTTTTAAACTGAATTGTCCTGGTCAAACACACTTCAAATTCTGGTTTTTAAATGGTTGACCGTAGCCTATGGACGCCTGAAACAACAGGGATTGTTAGTTGGGAACTAAGAAACCTTAATATATTGTTAGCAATGTTCCATATAACTTAAAAACTCCCCCGTCTAATTCAAATGCTGATCGAAATTACGACGGCCTGAGCCGTAATTCTAATCCCTAGCGGTGCCCTCCTCGTCTAATTCAAATGCTGATCGAAATACTCATCTGATCATCCTCAACTGGTGCCTCATCGTCTAATTCAAATGCTGATAAACAACGTGAGCGCAGGCGGTGCCCTCATCGTCTAATTCAAATGCTGATCATCCCCGAACCTCTAGCGGTGCCCTCAGTCTATTCCAAATAATTGAAAAAAAAATGTAAGTGAATAAAGAACAGAATATACCAGAGCATGACCTTAAAAATGAGAATGCATCTCCTTATCGTCTTAATTGATTCTTTGAATCTATATAAGATTGGTCACTGTATCACTTTTGAATTTAAAAAGATTGTATTGTTGTAATCAAGTATATTATTATTATTGTATATTATTAAATGATAAGAATACATGATAAAGTTACATTCAGTTGTTCTCATCTCGAAATCATTTTAACTGACGGTAGATTTGACATAAAAATATTTATTAATAAAATAAAATAAAAATAAAGCACGTTGTTTTAGATTGAACATCGTCAATCTTTCAAACAATCACGTTAGTTACGCTATACAATGAGTTCAATTATTTACTATACTTGATGTAAACATAATACATACATTGCAAAGTTTACCCAATCTAAAGAGGATATTAAATATTGAATATCTATCAGACAAGATTTTTTGTTAACTTTATTAACATTTCTGGGATTTATGACAGCATCGGTGTAATGGATCGATGGACTGTATGGGTTTTTTTTATGTGATAATGTACTGGTGCACCCGCCTGCGCTGACGGATTACGCTGGCGGGGCACCAGTGGTGGATGATAGGATGAGCATGAGGTCAGATCAGTTAGCCCATCGTAACAAATTCACTAAGAATTTATCACGATGGTTTCCAGGGGGAACCGCGTGGAGGTCAACCTAACATGGTACATTGCTAGCAATGGGGTAATTACTCCACATTACTAACAATCCCCTTTCCCCCGACTGCATGGGTGTT
This sequence comes from Achroia grisella, assembly GCF_030625045.1. Classification (NCBI taxonomy): domain Eukaryota; kingdom Metazoa; phylum Arthropoda; class Insecta; order Lepidoptera; family Pyralidae; genus Achroia; species Achroia grisella. The sequence continues at coordinate 722,756 of NW_026712915.1, forward strand.
TAAATGATGAAAACACGTAGTTTATAATAATACAATATACTAAATTATCCCATACTTCCTCTTTCTACACTAACTCATTCTCTCTGCGTGCTGTGCGACTGTGAAACTCACTACCATCCTCCACACGGAGTGCGCAATCACTAACCATTTTCAAGAACGCTGTGAAATCGCACTTTCTCTCTCAGTAAATAGTCTTTCTGCTGTCATTTCTTATTACTAAATTGTTGCCTTCATAATTGCATATATGTTGCTGTGTATCTATACTCGTATATATTTCTATATTATTGTATATTTATTTTATAAGTTATGTATTTATATATTATGTAGAATGTATATGTTTATAATATGTATTATTTTATATATTAATATTATTAATGTTTCTACTCCATCATTCGCCATCTACCACCTTCTGTCTTTTCTCCTCTACCCAAAGGTTGTCTGGAAGAGATCGCATAAGCGAGAAGATCGCCTTTTGTACCCATATACTAAATATTGTTTTCTTTTGTATATATGTGTTTTGTTATTATGGTGCAATAAAGAATAATAAAAAAAATTAAAAAATAAAGTGCAGTTGCGAACTATGAAAAAGTCAATATAAGGGATTAATACAATAAATTGAAGGATATCAAATAACACGACACATATAAAAGAACTCTTCAAAAATATTAATTAATAATAATATAAATATCAAATGAGTTCGGTGGTCGGTCGCCAACAATCGGTTATTTTTAATCTAAATTTATTTTGGGGTTATCAGTGATCTAGAGGTTTAGCACGATAATTAACTAACTACCTGCCTCGGCTTCACATGTATGCAATTAATGTGGGAATAACCAATTTCTTTAGTAATAAAATGGAATGTCACTCGTACAAAGTAGTTTTGTATGGGTGAAGAATGTTTAAAATCTGTTAATGATATTTTGAGTTTATTTATTAGAAACAAACAAAATATTTCTCTTTATAATATTGTAGTTTAAATGATTGGGAACACCATTATCAATATAATAATATGATTGTAGTAGGAAATAGAAATAAACTTTATTCAAATAAACTTAAATTTAAGTGCTTTTGAATATTTGCTTCATTTAATATACCACGCATTTGGAAAGCAGTTACAGCAGAAGAAGAACGAGCAAGAAATATGCCTATTCCTATATTATACAAAAAATACAATACAAACATTTTTTTTTATTTTACCACTCATTTGAAATGCAGTTCAGCACAAGAAGAACGAGCAAGAAACTTACCAATTCCTCTTTTTTAACACAACTACAATAAAAACTAATCAACAAATGCCCAAATACATTAGATTCAATGTATTAATTAAATAAGATGAGATTTACAAGTGTAAAACAAATGATTGGTAACAAGTATTTGTTCAAAAAAAAATTCAGGTTTGTATAAACTTAAAACGATAACGCTCACGCACTTTGTCTATTATATCTTGAATAGAATAGAAAATCATTTATTCAAATAATCATACATTGAAGCACTTTTGAATAGTCATCACATTTTCTTTAATCTACCGCTCATTCGGAAATCTGTCTCATCACAAGAGAAACGAGAAAGAAACTTGCATGTTCATCTTTTAAATATTATCATTATATTTGCTATTGTGTTGCAAATTAAACTATTTGTACTTGTACAAGAATTCATGGAACCCATGGATGTCCTAGCAGATTTAGAATAGAATTTAGTTTTAGTAATAAAATCAAAAGAATACTCACCACATATCCAAGTACTGGATCGTTCGAGTGGATACTTTCTACTCTAGACCAAGTCAGCCCAATGGAATCATCGTTAGCCACCAATTCGGTAATTATCGGAGCTGATAATTCTTTAACAGGCTGTGTATTCACTAATAAAGTCTGGGTGAGGGCGACCAGTAACAAATACTTCATGTTTAAAGTTGATTGCACGACCGTCCAATTTGAAGTCAAGTGACTATTTGTGGTGGACAATTGACATGCGGGCTTGTTTGTAAACGAGTTTTAGTGTCACGATTGGTCGATTGCTATTAGTCATAGTGATAAGTCGTTACGATAGGTACTTATGATTAAGATTTAAGATAGGTATAATGTATAACTAATGCGTCATAGTATCATTTTGTGTGTGTAAAAATTAAGTTATGCATGCTGTGTCTACATCTAGTAGGACCCCTCCGATGAGGCAGTCACCCAAACAAAAAGCCCCGGAGAAAAAAAAAATTTCAATTCAAACGGAGATCGATATTACAAAGGCCTGAGCCGAGGTTCGAATCCCTAGCGGTGCCCTCAGACTAAAGTCGTACCCGTCAGACGGGAGTTGGCCTTCAGCCGCTTCATAAGTCCTTCCGCGGGTTTGGAGTGCCATCTGCCCTCGTCCTTTGAAGCTGTAAAGGCCAGCTACAGCAATAGAGTAGTCCGAAAAAAAATTTTGTATGATGTATTACTTAGATAGTATATTTTATCTATGTAAAGTTATGTACTCTATAAAACATCCAGTTTTGTAGACCTAATAAATAAAAAAAAATAGAATAGAATAGAAATAGTCTTTATTCAAATAAACTTAATATAAACGCTTTTTTAAACGCTAAAACAACAAAATGTGTGATCGAATGACGAGCGTGCATGGCAACAGTTATTCATGCACGGAATTTTCATTTTAATATAAAACATAGATACTTATATAAATGTACTTTGCGAATAAAGTTGCATTAAAAAAAAAAAGAAATTCAAATCGAGGAATCGAATCTGTGACCAACTGAACTAAGGCGGTGTGGTAAACCGCTAGACCACCGAGACCGTCACTATACTATGTTTATTATTTAGTATCAGTCCAGTAATAACTGAGTTTGTATCTTTTGTTATTCTAATATATAAAACTCTCGTGTCACAGGTTTGTGTTTATACTCCTCCGAAACGGCTTGACCGATTGTGATAAAATTTTATTTGTGTATTCAGTAGGTTTGAGAATAGGTTTATAACAAATTTTTATAGCCCTATCTGTTAAGGTTTTTTTTCACTATATCGATAAATATTTTATATTTTTATTAAGTGGCAATAAAAATTCCTACGACTCCAAATTTTCACCCTTCTACCATCAACCCCTATTTTTTAATAGTGATTTTAATTTACATGGCAAAACAACGTTTTCGGAGTCAGCTAGTTATTTTATAAAACATTTGTTTAATTATAATAATAATAATCTCAGGACAATTCACACAGCGCCATTTAGACCCAAGTTAAGCTAGCTAAAGCTTGTGTTATGGGTACTAGATAACTGATCTCCGAAACGGCTTGACCGATTTCGATGAAATTTTATATGTATATTCAGTAAGTCTGAGAATAGGCTTATTACTAATTTTGATACCCTAAGTGTTAAGGGTGACTCTAACCAAAAATTTTATCACTTATTTTACAAAAAAAAATATGTATGTTGTTTTTATTATATGGCACTACAAATACATAACCCTAAATTTTCACCTTTCTATAACCAACCTCTATTTTTTTTTTTATTCTATATATAATCCAATGTGTTTATAGGCCATCAAAATGATTAATATTGTCAATTTTATTTGGTATTAAGGAGAGAATATATATCATAATTTAAATATTTTGTTTTTTTGCACCTATGGGGGTGGCATATTTGGAGTCGTAGGAAACGACTCCAAATAAACCCTCAATATTTAAGTGATTTTAGATTAAAAAAAAAGTCTCTAGTTATTTTTAAACATTTGTTATTAATTTATATAGCAAAACAACGTTCGCCATTTAGACAGTTAAGTATATATATATATATATATATATATATATATATATATATATATATATATATATCTGTATATTTTAGGGGAGAATATAATACTTTCTACAGTGCGGGCCTCAACCAAAAATTTTGTGGATGAGTTTAAAACATGCACGAGGATGAAGAATGTGTTGCTAGCAACAAATAATCATTTTATATTTATGTCTATGGTAATACCATTGCATGAGTGCTAGAGGGTGGCACCATTGAATTCCTTGTTAACTCACTTTCTTTCACGATATTGTCTAACAGACGCTATACGTTGCTCAGTGTAATTAAGTTATTGTATAATTTAAATATAATTAGTTTGGTCCAGCAAAGGTGTTTTTATCATCAGCTACCTACAGTCCACGCTCTCAACAGAATGTGATGACAAAAAAAATCCCTAAATTATTATTATTATTTATTTATTCTCTGTAATTACAATCTGTGAGTGATTCTACTGAGTATGAGATAATTTGATTTCAGCACGGTCTGACAGCTCTCCTTCCTGAGTGCTTGTGTACGCGAGCACCCTGATGTGATACAATACGTCTATCTGTATGTTGTCTATAAGGGTGGTGGTGACGTCAGCATCGGCCAACTTGATCTCTCGTGGTGTGCCACTAGGTATCTTGGTTGGGTCCAGCTGAAAATATTAAAAAAATAGAAAGTTTCTAAAATAAAAGTAGCCTAAGTTACTCAGTAAAATATTAGTTATTTGCGAGTGAAAGTACCGTCAGTAAAATAATTTGTTGTTTCAGAGATTAGCAAGAACATGCAGACAGACATATTTTTTTAAATAAGAATAATATCCCTGGACAATTTATACAATGTTATTAACATTGTGTGAATAGTGAAAATAATTATTCAAAAGTGCTTGTAATGAGTTTATTTGAATAAAGATTATTTCTATTTCTATTTCTATTTATTTATTTAATTCTTATCACTTAAGGGTATCAAAAATAGATAGTACCCGATTCCAAAACCTACTGAATGCGTATAAAATAAAAAAAAATCGATCAATCCGATTCGGTGGTGTATGGTAGCTAACATTGTGACACGAGATTTTTATATCATTACATAGTATAAAACAAAGTCGCTGTCGCTGTCTGTCCGTACTAATGTATGCTTAAATCTTTAAAATTCAACAGAATATAAAGCGGTTTTTTTTAATAGATAGAGTGAATCAAGAGGAAGGTTATATATGTTATTATATATATAATACATGTACACCCGTGCGAAGCCGGGGCGAGTAGCCAGTAGAAAATAAATCTCTGTTTGCACAATGGTTGACTGAGAGAAAATGCCTCAAGATGTTTTCCTTCATATGCATAAATAAATATAACATACTTTGGGTGTTTTCTTCTCTTCGACGACCACAGTCTTCCCGTCCACAATTTTATAATGAGACACGGTTTCATCTGGAATCTGCCACACTACTATAATATGAAATTATAAATTGTATTTTCAGCTACAATTCATTCATTCAATTAAAATTGTCCTGATAATATATATGATTGCACAGAGATGGTTTCTATGCCTAATCCTCGTTAATACTTAGTAAAGAGAAATTCACGCAACCTCAAACATAAAATTAAAATTAAATAAACGATATTAATAATAGTAAAAATTAAAAATATAAAAAGATAATAAAAAATGAGGTTTAAACTACTTAATGAATAAATTGCTATAAGCAATAAAATTATACAAAGATAACAAAAAATGAGGCTTAAGCTACTCAGCGAATAAATTACTCAATAAACAAAACACTGTTTTTCAATAGTTGCTCTAGAGTAGTGGGAATACGTACAACGAATCATTACGCAAATATTAAACTCAACAAATAAATATAAAATTAACGATAATAATAATAAAAATAAAACTCAAAGTAATTCAATTGAGTTTCTTAACAGTTCTTCTCAATTGGATCTATATACTGAACTGGACGGTAAGGAAAAAATAAAAAATATAATGAAAATAATTTGACGTTCATAAGCGGCTAAAATAGGACATTTTTTTACATGAATAAATGATATTTTAATTTGATTTTGAATACTAATAATGAAATAATTAATTCAAATTTAATATACATTTCGTTATAAATATTTGAGTAACACTTACAATGTATCCTTTAATTGGGTCATTTGAACTGACACTCTCGACTTTAGTCCAGGATAGCTTGAGAAAATCATTCTGAGCTACCAACATGGTAATCGTTGGAGCTGGTATTCTGGTTGGCTGACCAGCCACTAACGCCTGCATCGCAGCTAGCAGAACGAAGATCTTCATGATGATGGGGATAACTCGACCGGCCGCTCGAATGTCCACTAACGATATGTGATAGAGAAATGGGTTGTTTGTTTATAAAGCAGAGTCTCTGAGTGATCTAATCATCTGATTGGTTGGCTGTTTAGTCATAGATAAATATTGATAGCGACGGCCCGGTGGTATAGTGGTTTAACACCGCTTTACTTCTAATGATCGCAGGTTCGATTTCTCGCACGGTAGTAATATTTGTATTCGTAAGTATGATTGATTATAGCGGTAATAGGAAACACTAGGATCGCAGGTTCGAGTCCTCGCACGGTACTAACATTTGTATTCGTGAGTATGTTTGTTTGTATCTATCTGTGTGTTTCCTACGAATATTTATTATAGCACAAAAATGTATTTCAGTATTTATATCATATGTCTAGTACCTATAACACAAGCTCTGTTTAGCTTGGGACTACACAAATATAACTGTGGACAGGTACCCCGTTGGGATAAATGTTTTTTTTTCTTACGTCAAAAAAAAAAAAAAAAGTTTTTTTTCTTACGACAGAACTAATCGTTATACTATTTGTATAACTATTAGTTCTGTCCCCTTTCGATCGATCTCCCGTCTCCTTACTCAGATCGATCGCCCGTACAATCAAAATAATAATTACTACAGTCTGATCCGAGGTTCGAACCCCTATTGGTGACCTCGTACTAAATGTTATATCCGTCATGCAGGAGTTGGCCTTTAGCCACTGCAGAAGTTCTTCCTTTGGTTTGGAGTGCCATCTGCAATCAACCCCTATCGTCCGGTAAAGCTGTAAAGATCAGCTGCTGTCAACAGCATTAGAGTAGTCTGAAAAAAGTGGTTAGTTCCTTTTTTTTATATAACACAGGGGACAATCGAGTATGCGGCTCACCTGATGGTAAGTCATTACCGCCGCCTATGAGCACCCGCAACACCAGGGGCAAGTACGTTGTCGGCCTTTTAAAAAGGAATAAGCTCTTTTCTTGAAGGTTTCAATATCGTATCGGTTCGGAAATACCATTGCTGGAAGGTGATTCCACAATGTGGTTGTGCGTGGCAAAAAGTTTCTAGAAAACCGCACTGTGGAAGACCGCCATTCATCCAAATGATGAGGATAGAATTTTAGTTTCTGGCGGGTGGTACGGTGGTGAAACTCAGCAGCTGGTTGTTGCAATAGTTTAATAGGGAGTAAATAACGAGATGACTGCGAACAGGGATGAATGGAAGAGAAAAACATTACGACGACCACAAATAAATGGGATAAGGAAGAATCAGCTAATGATGATATTAGTCATTTGCTATATTGTTTTCACTGATTGTAAGTAAATATAAAAGACACATGATTACGCGCTCATCAATGATTCACCTCCAAATTAGAAGACAAACAATTTGTTGCCATGTAGAAATAATAGTAAACAGGTAAATTGATGACAGTTGTTTTTTAACCGATGATAATGGAATAGCGCACCTGCCTACGCTAACGGTGTACGCTGGCGGGGCACCAGTGGAAGATAAGATGAGAATGAGGTCAGGATACTTAGCCCATCGTGATAAATTCTCCAGGAATATATTAATGTTTTCCATTAGGAACCGCGTATAGGTCTACCTGACATAGTACATTGCTGGCTATGGAGTCCATATTCAATATAAAAAATCATTTATTCATGTAGGATTTTTAGCCGCTTATGAACGGCAAACTTTTTATATTATAATTTTTATTTTTTCACTAGTCCAGTTCAGTATATATATATCCAATTGAGAAGAACTGGGAAGAAACTCATTTGAATTACTTTTTTTTTAAAGCCAGTTTATTTACAATGTATATTTATATAGGTGTCTATGTCTAACATTAAATGAAAATCCCGTGCATGAACAACTATTGCAATGCACGCTCGTCTTTCAAATATATTTACTTATACTACATATTACTAACAATCACTTGGATTGAGGAATGACCTACCTACCGAGATTTTCTCGTCATACTCGTGAGCGGGCGCTGCTTGTCTGTGAGGGACTGGTCTGCTCTAATCACTATGACTGATTTCCTCTTATTAATTGTTTAACCAGTTGGTTGTGTATTCAATATTTTTTCTATTTGAGTATTTAATTGAATTAGTGTTAATCGGTAGTTTGTATTCACACACTTAAACTTAAAAATGTAAAGTAAGAATAAAATTATTTAAAAGAGCAACACGCAAGTTTTTTGCTCGTTCTTCTTGTGATGAGACAGCTTTCCGAACGAGCGGTAGATTAAAAAAAATGTAATGACTATTCAAAAGTGCTTCAATGTAAGTTTATTTGAATAAATGATTTTCTATTCTATTCTCGAGAGACTACAGCATAGGGTTTTTCAAGAAGGGTATACTAAGGTTTCTTAAGGGTCGGCAACGTGCACGAGACACCATTTGTGTTTCAGGGGTCCATAGGCTGCGGTAACCGTCTACCCTCAGATGGGCCGTATACATGTTTGCCACCTATGTGCTACAAAAAAAACTCCTTTCCCCCAAGTCGCTGATAGTTTTTTTTTTTTTATGGATGATAATGGAATGATGCACCCGCCTGCGCTAACGATTTACGCTGGCGGGGCACCAGTGGAGGATGATAAGATGAGCATGAGGTCAGGTTAGTTAGCCCATCGTGACAAATTCACTAGGAATTTATCACGATAGTTTCCAGGGGGACCACGTGGAGGTCAACCTGACATGGTACATAGCTAGTAATGGGGTCATGAGTCCACATTACTAACAATCCCTGTCCCCCCTAGTCGCTGATAGTTATCTATTTGGACTCTAAACATAGCTAGTAACAGTTTAATCAGCTTATCATTATGACTAGTATTATTAATGTTTTTGAATGGAAAAATAGAATTACGGTTACTATGATGACAGCTTCTAGGACAGGCTTTGACTTGTCCCTTTTTTTATAAGATGTTGGGAGCAAAAATGCTATATGCGACAAGTCCAAGCCTGTTCGACCTCGTGTTTCAGAATGGGGCAGTTTTACAAGCAATTGCCTTTCTCCTGGTAAATGTGTACCGTAGCCTATGAATGCTACAGTCAGTTTTACCAGAGTTGTAACGTCCGATTTGCTCTAAACTCAAATAGTTATTTTTTAATAACGAAAATACCATATTTATTTATACGTGGAATTAGGAAAAATCACGGGATCTTACTATCTTCTGTTTATTTTATTGAGTTCCCGATATTTAACGTGGTAAGATCTGAGAAGAACTGATAAACTCAACTGGTAGATTTTTTCATGTCATAATAATAAACTTGGGCAATTAACACAGCATCATCTAGTCCCACGGTAAGCAGAGCTAGTGTTATGGGTACTAGAAAACTGATATAAATACTTAAATTTTTTTTCTAAGTACATACATAATGTACATAGAAAACACACAGACCGATACAAACAATCATGCTCATGAATGCAGATGTTTGCACCGTGCGAGGAATCGAACCCGCGACCATCGGAAGTAAAGCAGTGTGCTATACCGCTAGACCACTGTAGCTATTAATATTATTATTATTATTAGACAGTTTTAAGGAACACAGCATACAGATAAACAGATTAGAATCACAAAGCTACCACCCATTATCATTAATCCACAGCTAATCATTTCTAATCAATCTGTATCAGTACATCTAACCAATCAAATTAATAACACCAACAAACTCTCTCATTTATAAATGGGCAATCCACAATACATAGCACATCATCACTTGATTCTAAGTTGATTGGTCTTGTTACAATTTTCTTTTCTTTTCTTGATCAAATTCACCATCAACCATGAAGCTCCTTCTGCCTTTGTTTGCTGTAACGCTGGCATTAGTTGCTGGTCTTCCAACCAGCACTATACCTTATCCAACCATAACTCTACTGGTGGCCAGAGATGATTCCATCTTGGTGCATTGGACTAAAATCAAGAATGTGAATACAGAGGATCCAATTATTGGATATATTGTAAGTAACCGTTTTTTATGTAATTGTAATAAACATATTTTCAGCATTTTCTATCACTTGATGGATAATGGTGGAAACTGTCGCTGAACTACTTGACTCTTCATGAATAGTAGCGGAGTTAAACAAAATAATATAAATACATTAGGTAATGAAATGAACTTCCGTAAAATAACACCTAAATATATAAAATATATGATTCTTATTATATATTTAACACTTCGAACTGTAACACTTTCAAAGCAAGATACTAACGGTATATTTAGGCGAGAGAGTGACACTTGAGCAAACAATTTTTACGAAAGATTATTTAATAATTGTTTTTCTTTTCAGGTGAAAGTATGGGAATTTCCTGATGTGATCGTATACAAGTACGACATTGTCGACGGAGAGGTTGTAGTCACCCAAGAAAAGACAGAAGCTAAGGTGAGTAATATTGTATGTTATTACTTGAATAGAACGGAATTTTCTATATAGTATATATGTTTGATAAATAGGCTCATAGGTATATATCATTACATAGTAAAAACAAAGTCGCTGTCACTGTCTGTCCCTATGTATACTTAAATATTTAAAACTGATTTTGAGGTTTTCAAAAGCGATTTTTTTATTAGATACAGCGATTCAAGAGGAAGTTTTATATATATAATACGTGTACACCCGTGCGAAGCCGGGGCGAGTAGCTAGTATGATATATAGTACAAGCTCTACTAAGTTTAAATTATTTTATTGTATTTATTTATTTATTTCCGGCTACTAATTGTCTATTAAATATAGGAGTTGTATAATAAACACTCAGAGCGATACAAACCATCATACTTTTGAATACAAAGTTTGTACCGTGCGAGGAATCGAACCCGCTATCATCGGAAGTAAAACGATCTAAACCTAGACCATTGAGACCATTAAATATATAATCTTAATTTATAATTTCAGGTGGACCTGACCAATATACCGAGTGGTAGACCGCGAGAGATCAACGTGGCAGGTGGTGATATCACTAACGCCATCATTGATAACACAAGGCCCAATGTGTTGTACCATATCAGGGTACTGGCTTACACGAAGACACAGGAAGGCCCTCTGTCACCAGGCTCCTCTATCAAGCTCATAAAGGAAGATTAGAACAGCCTGTACATTATAAATAAATATTAAACTATTGCATTACATTTCACATGAATTATAAAATTACTATTTATCCTAAATATTTATTTATTTATTTATTTATTCTTTTGCACACAAAATTGTATACAGGGCGAACTTAATGCCTGATGGCTTTCCCTACCAGTCAGCCGTCGCGTTGATCAGAGATAGTAAGCAATATCACTACAAATATCAAACAGATCCATGGAAATCATTTAGTTTTATTTAATATATTTGATTATTATTAGAATAAAACATAAAATAGAATTGAAAACTTTTTGTATAAATATTAATACACGTATTTAAATATGTATATTTATATGTAAATAAATAAATATTTTTTTTATAATTTAAAACTTTTATTAATACAAAAATGCAGAATATAATGCACAAATCAATGAGTCGAGCCCTACCTACCTATATTATTATACTAGCTGATCCGCGCAACTTTGTCTGCACACTTGTTTGACATTTATCATTATATTTCACCAATTATAATATCTTTTTAAACTATAACCTATGTGTTATTCTGATGTATAACCTATATTGCTGTAAAGTTTCGTCAAAACATGTTCAGTAGTTTTTGCGTGAAGTAACAAACATCCATCTTACTCACAAGCTTTATTCACAAGAGCATTCTGAGCATAATATTATATTATATACGAGTATGAGAACACTTCGAGCGGATTGTAACTTACAATTAGATGCAGTGGCTTTAACAGACTAATTATTTTTCTATATATGTGTATTATATGTACCGATTTTATTATTCATAAGTTATCTGTAGAATATTCACAGACATTATTCTATAAGTAGTATAACATTTTTCTATAAGTAGTTTTTTTAAGTTATGTATAAATATTTGTTATGTATATTTATATAATATATAAATATTTCTCTATTTCGGCCTTTCGCTGCCCCTATAACCTAATCCACATTCATATGTAACATCTTCCAAACCTAACCTTGAAAATACACACAATAATATACAATTTAACACATAATAAAAACAATTATTCTTTATTCTTTATTGTACACACACAGGAAAAAAAAATAGCAGTAATAAAATAAAAGTAATGTACAAGGGCGAGCTTATCTCTAAAAAGAGATTTCTTCCGGCAAACCTAGAAAATTTTATAGGATAATTTGGTCATTAGATCAGCCATACATACGTGTACGAGAAAATAGAAGAAAAAAAGGGAAAGGAAGACATTAAAATTATATAAATATTAATAAGTCACACTATAAGAAGGAATAAACATACACAAATAAATAAATATATAAATACGAATTACAAATATTATATTTTTATAACTGGATCGGCAACTAGATACGTGCGAAGACATTAAAATTATATAAATATTAATAAGTCACACGGAACACAAATATATAAATATATGAATTTATAAATATTATACTTATAACGATGAGAGCTATATATGAGAGCTAATAATCTCACGTTATCATGCAAGTAACATAATGAAAGTACCCCTTAGGCGTAGTCATTTTTATTATTAACTAGCTGTGCCCGCCATTTAATCCGCGTGAAATTTATAGCCTATATGTTATTCGGATAAGCTATATTACTGCAAAATTTTATCAAAATCCGTTCAATAGTTTTGCGTGAAAGAGTAACAAACATCCATCCATACTCACAATGTCTCGCGTTTATAGTATTAATAAGACTAGCTGTGGCCGCAACTTCGTCTGCATATTATGGTTAACAATTTATAATAGCGACCATGGTTAACAATTTATTATACCGCCCTTTTTATTTTATTTTAAAGGATTTTTTTTTTAATTTTGCATCTTATATTATTATATATTTTTTCAAGAGCCTAAAAACTAAGTTTTAAGCTTCTACCTTTAAAAATGACGATATTTCCATATAACCTTTCATCTCACCTTCCGACCCCTAACAACACATTTTTCGCATTAAAAAGTAGCCTATATAAGTATATAGGCTACTTATTTTTTCTCAGGGTCTAGAGTTTAGACTATTTCTGTACAAAATTCACTTAAATCGGATTAGTAGTATTTGCATGAAAGTGAGACAGACAGACAGTGTTACTTTCGCATTTACAACATTAGTAAGGACATATAACCTTTCATCTCCCTTAACAACCCTTTTTTGCATTAAAAAGTAGCCTATGTCCTTTCTCAGGGTCTAGACTATTTGTGTACAAAATTTCATTAAAATCGGTTTAGTAGTATTGGCGTGAAAGCGAGACAAACAGATAGAGTTACATACATTCTCATTTATTAATATTAGGTTTAACAGTATTGAAAGCGAGACAAACAGACAGAGTTACATTCTCATTTATTAATATTAGTAACGATAAGGATAATAATGTAACGGTGTAACTGCCTGTAACGATTTACCCTGGTGAGGCACCAGTGGATGATGATAAGATGAAGTTTCTGCCAGGTCAATTAGCCTCGTAACAAAGAAAGCAGGAATTTATAGGTTATAGTTTAAAAAGATATTATGATTGGTGAAATATAATGATGAATGTCAAGCAAGTGTGCAGACAAAGTTGCGCGGATCAGCTAGTACAATAATATATGTAGGTAGGCTCGACTCATTGATTTGTGCATTATATTCTGCATTTTTGTATTAATAAAAGTCTTAAATTATATAAAAAAAATATTTATTTATTTACATATAAGTATCCATATTTAAATTCGTGTATTAATATTTATACAAAAAGTTTTCAATTCTATTTTATATTTTCTTCAAATAATAATCAAATATATTTAACAAAACTAAATGATTTCTATGGATCTGTTTGATATTTGTAGTGATATTGCTTTCTATCTCTGATTAACGCGACGGCTGACTGGTAGAGAAGGCCATTAGGCATTAAGTTCGCCATATATACAATTTTGTGTGCAAAAGAGTAACTAAGTAAATAAATATTTAGGATAAATAGTAATTTTGTAATTCATGTGAAATGTAATGCAATAGTTTAATATTTATTTATAATGTACAGGTTGTTCTAGTCTTCCTTTATGAGCTTGATAGAGGAGCCTGGTGACAGAGGGCCTTCCTGTGTCTTCGTGTAAGCCAGTACCCTGATATGGTACAACACATTGGGCCTTATGTTATCAATGATGGCGTTAGTGATATCACCACCTGCCACGTTGATCTCTCGCGGTCTCCCACTCGGTATATTGGTCAGGTCCACCTGAAATTATAAATTAAGATTATATATTAAATGGTCTCAGTGGTCTAGGTTTAGATCGTTTTACTTCCGATGATAGCGGGTTCGATTCCTCGCACGGTACAAACTTTGTATTCAAAAGTATGATGGTTTGTATCGCTCTGAGTCTTTACTATACAACTCCTATATTTAATAGACAATTAGTAGCTGGAAATAAATAAATAAATACAATAAAATAATTTAAACTTAGTAGAGCTGGTACTATATATCATACGAGCTACTCACCCCGGCTTCGCACGGGTGTACACGTATTATATATATATAAAACATCCTCTTGAATCACTGTATCTACTAAAAAAATCGCTTTTGAAAACCTCAAAATCAGTTTTAAAGATTTAAGTATACATAGGGACAGACAGTGACAGCGACTTTGTTTTATACTATGTAATGACATATACCTCTGAGCCTATTTATCAAACTTATACACTATATAGAAAATTCCGTTCTATTCAAGTAATAACATACAATATTACTCACCTTAGCTTCTGTCTTTTCTTGGGTGACCACCACCTCTCCGTCGACAATGTCGTACTTGTATACGATCACATCAGGAATCTCCCATACTTTCACCTGAAAAGAAAAACAATTAAATAATCTTTCGTAAATTGTTTGCTCAAGTGTCACTGTTTCGCCTAAATATGCCGTTAGTATCTTGCTTTGAAAGTATTACAGTTCGAAGTGTTAAATATATAATAAGAATCATATATTTTATATATTTAGGTGTTATTTTACGGAAGTTCATTTCATTACCAATTGTATTTATATTATTTTGTTTAACTCCGCTACTATTCATGAAGACTCAAGTAGTTCAGCGACAGTTTCCACCATTATCCATCAAGTGATAGAAAATGCTGAAAATATGTTTATTACAATTACATAAAAAACGGTTACTTACAATATATCCAATAATTGGATCTTCTGTATTCACATTCTTGATTTTAGTCCAATGCACCAAGATGGAATCATTTCTGGCCACCAGTAGAGTTATGGTTGGGTAAGGTATAGTGCTGGTTGGAAGACCAGCAACTAATGCCAGCGTTACAGCAAACAAAGGCAGAAGGAACTTCATGGTTGATGGTGAATTTGATCAAGAAAAGAAAAGAAAATTGTAACAAGACCAATCAACTTAGAATCGAGTGACGATGTGCTATGTATTGTGGGTTGCCCATTTATAAATGAGAGAGTTTGTTGGTGTTATTAATTTGATTGGTTAGATGTACTGATACAGATTGATTAGAAATGATTAGCTGTGGATTAATGATAATGGGTAGTAGCTTTGTGATTCTAATCTTTTTATCAATATGCTATATTCCTTAAAACTAACTCAAAATAATAATAATAATGTAAAAAATGTGCCAGCACTCCCAAATTGAAGTCCTGACTACTTCAATTGGGAAATATTGAACTGAACCGTAAGGATATGAGGCCGGAAGGTCCATGTTTGTGTATTTTTTTATATATTTTTTTTAAATTTGATAATTTATATAGTGCTGTCTAGTCTCAAGGTAAGCAGAGCTTGTGTTTTGGGTACTAGAGAACAAATATAAATATCCAAATATGTTTTTAAATACACACATAAATATACACAGAAGACTCTTTTTTTTTCAAAATTC
Organism: Achroia grisella; assembly: GCF_030625045.1. Taxonomy (NCBI): domain Eukaryota; kingdom Metazoa; phylum Arthropoda; class Insecta; order Lepidoptera; family Pyralidae; genus Achroia; species Achroia grisella. The sequence goes on from NW_026712915.1 coordinate 738,754, forward strand.
AAAATTCAAAAATCATTTATTCATGTAGGACATTTTCGCCGCTTATGAACGTCAAGTTTTTACATTATATTTTTTTTCCCTACCGTCCAGTTCGGTATATAGATCCAGTTGAGAAGAACTGGCAAGAACTCTGTAGAGTAAAGTCACTAACCACCACCACACACACAACAAAATTCACCCATTAAATTGATGGAGATATTCAGTGGATTACATATATAGTAGTAAATATAATTTACTCTCGTTCCTCTACATTTAAATAACATACATAATATAAAAAAATACACAGAAGAGTAAACAATAGAACAATAGTAGCAAAAATATACCCAAAATTAAATCTGTTAAAATACTAATCGCTAATTATAGTTGGACCTATACCTAGGCCTATAACCTGATGGAGATATTCAGTGGATTACTTATATAGTAGTATTTTTTATGTGTATGATAATGGAATGATGCACACCCTGCGCTAACGGTTTACGCTGGCGGGCACCAGTGGAGGATGATAAGATGAACATGAAGTCAGGTCAGTTAGCCCATCGTGATAAATTCACCGGGAATTTATCACGATGGTTTCCAAGGGGAACCGCGTGGAGGTCAACCTGACATGGTACATTGCTAGCAATGGGGTCATGAGTCCACATTACTAACAATCGCTTTCCCCCTTCAGTAAATATAATTTACTCTCGTTTCGATGACAGTTGCACGTTATATATAAACTGTTACTTAGCAACATTACTTATTTTAAATGTGATAGATTATACTTTTTCTTCTTAAATTGATCATTGTCTCTAATATAAATAAGGCATGTGGTAATAGAAATTGTTAAGATAGACATCTGCGCAGGCGACTCTGTATACATACATATGTATATATATCTGTCTTTGTATATTTGTCAGTGTATATTTCGCCTCAACGTGACAATAGGGATAAAGTTAAAAAATATGTCAAAAGTGACAAAAAAATCGCTTTATTAATAAATCGTTTTGACAATTAAGTTTACATTTATTTTGCTTCTTTTGTATTGCCAATTAAAGGAAAGGGAAGGGACGTCGTAAGAAATGATGGATTGTGTGAAAGACGATATGAATAAAAGAAGAGTGTGTTCAGATATGACGACCGATAGAGAGCAGTGGAAGAGAATGACATACTGCGCCGACCACAAATAATAGGATAAAGGCAAGGCAATGATGATATATTGCCAATTAAAAAAATGGGTACAGTATATCGAAATTTAAATAATTAACCGGGTCTTAAGACAAATAATTTTATGGCAAATAAATATTTACCTCTCTCGACGTTTCGACTAGGTTGCACTAGCCGTGGTCACGAGCTGACTGGAGCAACAGCGATGTCAATGTAGATAGGTGACAGCAGTTTTTTCTTCATCTACCGTCACTAGATTGTTTAACGAAAGTTCGCGACACACAGCACTCACGGTCGAGAGAGGTAAATACCTTTATTTGCCATAAAATTATTCGTGTTAAGACCCGGTTAATAATTTAAATAAAGTATATCGAAATACTATTTGATTGAAATCTCAAATTATTAATTAGAACTTAAAATTTTTTTAGCTATTGATGCTTTAAAATTACCATTTTATTAGGTAAATTACTTAATAATCATACTTGATCATCTGAGTTTGCGATCGCAAATAGTCATATTATACATTTAAAAATCATAATTACATAGTACAAAATAAGGTCGCTGTCGCTGTCTGTCCGTCCCTATGTATGCTTAAATCTTTAAAACTACGCATTTAACATTTTGAAGCGGTTTTTTAATAGATAGAGTGATTCAAGAGGAAGGTTTATATGTATAATACATGTACACCCGTGCGAAGCCGGGGTGAGTAGCTAGAAAAATTATATAATTCAAATTTGTAAGGTCACGCATGGAACATCGATCTTATTTTGTTTTACTTTATATACATTTTTTTCAATTCTTCTCGAACATTCTGTAGAGTTACTATTAAATTCAGTGTACAATAAATTCATAACCATTTTTTATTTCAATATTATAACAAACTAGAGCTGTACCCGCGACTTCGTTCGCGTGGAATTTAACTTTACTTATCTAAAATAAAAGTAGGCCCAGTTACCTCTTATTACATCAGCTACCTGTAATAAAAGTCCCGGCAGAATCGATCCATTTCAGAGATTAACCGGAACAAACAGACAGACAGACAAAATTTGTAAAAATGTTATTTTGGTGTGTGTACCGTATTTATATTCACATGCATGTAGTAAAAAACGGTTATTTTAATATTACAAACAGACACTCCAATTTTATTTATACGTATAGACTAGCTTTACCCGCGACTTCGTCCGCGTGGAATTATACTTTATTTTTCTAAAATAAAATAATGTTTCTAAAGTAAAAGTAGCCTAAGTTACTACTTAATACATTAGCTACCTACCAAAAAAGTCTCGTCAAAATCGGCCCAGCCATTTCAGAGATTAAACATTGCAATATAATCCTCCAGCAAACAATCTATAGAGTACTAAAGACATAAAAAATTCTCTATGTAATGTCAAATTGTTCTAAAAAACGCAGAAATAAGAAACGCAAAAATTTACTTTAGGATTACTTCAGCATCTAAAGGTAACCCATACTGATAAGGCCTATCACTGATAAGAGGTCAATGTCGTATTCTTAATTTTTTACACAGAGCACCCATAAATCGCGGAATCGGCCCTCATCGGGCAAATTAAACATTATTCTTTTCGCATCGAAATTCCTATTGGGGACTTTTATTGGAATTTTTGTCGTTCGTGTACGTGCCAATAAATACTCTGCTAAACGTTTGTACGGCTCACACCCCAAGCATTTAGCTCCTTTATGTCAATCGGGAGTAGTGTTACCATGCCCACTTCTGATAATTTGGGACAATAGTGTGGACACTACACTACACTACACTACATAAAGTACTAGTGTGGATTTTTAACATATCCCATCTATATATATAGTGATCTATCAACGCACAGTCCAAACCACTGGACGGATCGGGCTGAAATTTGGCATGCAGGTAGATGTTATGACGTAGGCATCCGCTAAGAAAGGATTTTGATTAATTCTACCCCCAAGGGGTTAAAATAGAGGATGAAAGTTTGTATGAAACTTTGTCAATTTTAAACCGATCGGGCTGAGACTTTGCACGCGTAAAGCTTCGCGGCTACGCTCGCGTTAATTTATCCCCTTAGGGGTGGAATTTATCAAAATCCTTTCTTAGGGGATGCCTACATCATAGTAATTTAAGCATGCAGTCTCAGTCCGATCGGATTAAAGTTGACAAAGTTTCATATAAACTTTCATCTTTATTCAAATTTATTTCACTTTTGAATAGTAGAATACATCAAAATCTACTTTCTTATTCGGAATGACTCATCACGAATCATAACATCTACCTGCATGACAAATTTCAGCCCGATCCGTCCAGTGGTTTGGGCTGTGCGTTGATAGATCACTATGTCAGTCACCTTTGAGTTATATATATATAGATTTTTTAATTTTAGGTTTATTAGTTGTACAATTAAGTTATGTAAATAAATTTTCAAGAGAAATGCCAAAAACTAAGGAAAAAAAACTATTTGTTAATTAGTATTCATAAAGATATTATCTATGATTCATTTGCCTACAAATATCATCGACCACAACAGCATGATTCATTGTTATTTAGAAATAATAGTAAATAGGCAAATGGATCATAGTTATCTGGACTAAACAGAACCCTAGTAACAATTTAACTAATTTATCATAACGATAAAGATTAATCATGTTTTGTAAGGGAAAACAGTATTATTGTTAATTACCTATATATAATAAGTTGTAAAATGCGAAAGTAGCTCTGTCTGTCTGTCTCGCTTTCACGTCAAAACTACTGAATCGATTTGAATGAAATTTGGTACACAGATGGTCTAGACTCTGAGAAAGGACATAGGCTACTTTTTAATGTGAAAAAGGTTGTAAGGGGTTGAAAGGGTAGGTGCAACGTTGTATGAATGTATCGTCATTTTTAAAGCTAGATATTCAACAGTTATTTTTTTAGTTGTTATTAAAAATATATAAAAACAAGAGTTTTAAATGATTAACGGAGAAATGAATTTTGTTGTCTTTGGAATTTTTTTTGGATGTTTGAATGATGCACCCGCTTGCGTTAACGGTTTATGGCAATTCTGATGATCATCTATTTTGAAGCTAAAAAAAAGAAACTTTTTTATTTAGTTTTTCTTTTTTATTGGGTTAGGTTAAATATTTTTCATTATTTGGTCATGGTCAATATTTTACGCCGACGAAGTCGTGGGTACAGCTAGTGTTATATATATATAATTTATTAAGTAATTATTCATCTCTGATGAAAAAACAGACCAGTTATTTTTCTCAGAGATTTTGTTTTTTTTTTATATTTATGGATGATAATGGAATGATGCACCCGCCTGCGTTAACGGTTTACGCTGACCCTAATCGGCGCACACATGTGAACGATAATGAACAAATTCACACACTTAGCCCATCGTGACAAAATCGAAGATAGAACATGGAATCTAACGTGTATTCTGTTTACTGTTGCTTTTGTACCCCGCCCTATAGGTCTTGATCTTTGGTACTCGTAATGAGCTCGGTATTTATGACGTAATAGAAAGAATAGAATAGAAAATCATTTATTCAAATAAACTTAAGCACTTTTGAATAGTCAATATTTTTTTTAAATCTACCGCTTATATATATATATCATGAAAATCAGGGCTGCAATGACAAGCTACAGTTCCAGCTGAGTGGAGGTTCTTTCAGTTCATACCGCGATATTATCTTTTAAATCTTCAATATTACGCAACGTATTTGTGAAAGCTATGCTAAATAAATGTTTATTTCAATAAATGATTTTCAATTCTACTGTACCAGGATGCCAAAGTTTATATTATTATGTATAATAGATATTATATATATAGGATAGCTATACCAAACTTAACTATATAAAAACAAAAGAATTGACGTCCCGAGAATTATCAAAACAAGCATGGAGACCTATAATTTCGGACGCACACATGTAAACAAATTATATAGCATAAAAAGATTGAAAAACACTGTCCTAAAAAACATACTAAAAACCTGGATAGAAATGGAATCTAACAGAAAATGTATTCTGTTTAACTGTTGCTTTTGTACATATATAGTTTGATCTATATAAACTATATAAATGAACACACACACACACACACACACATAGAATACACACACAGACCCAAACCATTTATTCAAAACATAAACTTAATTTTTAAGCTTTTTTTGAATAGTCAACATTTTTTTTAAATGTACCTTTATATATATATATCATGAAAAACTGTGTTAAATAAAAGTTCAGTACAATCTAGTATGTCAAAAAGAATAGCGTCTCTTTATACATTTTTTTTTTTTGGATTCAAAAGTATTTAACTTTTTTTTTTTGTATTCCTTTATGTACACAATGCATTGTACCAAAAAATGTATTACAGAATGTGAGGGAACTGGCTTTACAGGTTTGCTAAAATAACTATATTTAATTGTACCGTGCATTTATTTTTTTATTATTATTAATTATTATACTATTTTGATGGCAACATAAATTAAATTATTATTATTATTATTATTTCTCTTACTATTATTAATTATACTATTTCGATATATTCGTTGAAACAATTTAAGTTACTTATATTCGGAACCATTTCCATTCGGATACATTCGAATTATTCGATTAAATTGTTACTTAAAGGATTTAAAAATCAATACACATGCGATAATGTAGATTTATTGTCAATAAAAACGTTATCACGATTGGGCAATCGAGTGTGTGTCGGTAAAATTTTAATAGATTAACAAGATTACTAGACAGATAATGAGTAGTCCTATTGACAAATATGTTTTTTGTTGTTGTGAAATATGTATAATATAATAACAAGATAACGGTTGTAACATGGTTAAGGAAAATTTGTTTTAGATAAAATCTAATACTTGAATTTCTCAATCCTTATATAAGTAATTTGAGCATATATTAAAATTGTTATATCAGATACTTTTGAAAATGTAGTAAAGTTTAATCGAGTATGTAAATGAAAGTCATTGACATTTGTTATACGAATTTGGCGCGCATTCACACGTGATGAAAACGTCCGAATACGTACGTCATTTACTGAGGAAGTTTCTAGATGTATTCTGATCTGATTTGTTAAATAATAATACCTGTATAATATGCTTTTGAAAAATTAAAGCACAATTGTTTATAGGTTAAAAAATGATCCATTTTTGTTTTCTACTAGTTATTTTCAACTGAAGTAGTTAGCCTAATAGGACGGACGAGATAATGGTAGAAAAGTGTACAATAAAAAAATTCGCAAATAATAGAATAGAATAGAATGGAAAATCACTTATTCAAATAAATTTAATTTAAGCACTTTTGAATAGTCAACGTTTTTTTTTAAATCTACCGCTTAATCGGAAAGCTGTCTCATCACAAGATGAATAAGCAAGAAACTTGTGTATTGCTCTTTTAAACAATCCTTGTATGTTCACATTTTACAAGTCGAAACGTGTGAATACAAACTACCAACCAGCACTAATTAATTTAGGCTCAAATATAAAAAAAACAATAAGATTAAATCAGTCGTAGTGATAAGAGCAGACAAGTCCCTACAAACAGCACTCGTTCACGAGTATGAGGGATTATCTGGACATTTTAGTGAGCATGACGACTCATTCCACTCGACCACGTCACAGCTACAAAAAAAATGTTGTTGTTAAATAATGTTGTCTTCATGTAGCTTATTTGAATTCCTATAAGCTATATAATTAATTAAGCTAAGATCTAAATATAAGTAGACATTTACTTTTGAGAAACATTGTCTTCCTTATTCAATTTTTTTTCGTGGTTTTTATCGTGGTTATGGTATTTATGAGCTCCCAATATTTTGAAGTTTTTAAAAATGTCCCATTAACTCACAAACCACATTTTTCAATGGTTTTTATCGTAATTAAATATTGATCAGAAACAAACTATAGCGAACAAATGCTATAGCATTTTTAGAAGTATTCTGACCAACGGATTGGATCATATCACGCAAGCACGGTAGTTATCCCGTTTATATATAAGTGGCTATAATTTAATTACTTAAAATAGCAAGTATCAAGACATTAGATCGCGCTACAAACTGACTAGATCCCAGAATTGTCCCTTTAACACGAGGCGGAGGCAAATAACAAAATAAAATACAATACAAAAAGCGTAAAAGAGAACGTATTGATTTGGAGGAATTTTTATTAGGAGGTGTTACCTCGCAGGAGGCGATTTGCCTGCGTTTTATTGTTTCCTCCTCAGATGTTCGAGTCGTGTGGAACTGACTTACTGGATACATGCTTCTCGCTGCATTTGTTCTTCTTTACCTTTATTGTTTTTCCATAGTTGCTTAGTGGTTTAGTACTCCGGTTTGTACAAATATATAGGACTGGTCTGTTCAGGTTGCGAACACTGATTAGATTTTTTGATTTTTTTTGATTTTTTTTTTATATAGCATATGCTGGTGGTCAAATATATAGCGCGAAAGTTTTGGGTTCGAAACTCGTGTACAACTGCCTTAGTGGATACATTCTTCTCGCTGTATTTGTTCTCCTTTACTTGTATTGTTTTTATAGTTGCTTAGTGGTTTAGTACTCGGTTTATACAGCGCGAAGGTTTTGGATTCGAAGCTCGTGTGGAACTGCCTTAGTGGATACGTTCTTCTCGCTGTATTTATGCTCTTTTATTATTATTATTTATGTCATTGTTGCTTAGTAGTTTAGTACTCTGGTTTATATGTACAGCAAGAAGGTTGTCGAAAATCGTGTGGAACTTGAGTTGGATACATGGTTTACATCGTATTTAATTCCTTTATTACTATTATTGCTAGCATTTTAATGATGGGTCGACCTCCACGCGATTCCCCCTTGAAATCATTGTGTTTAACTCCTGGTTATTTAATCACGACGGGCAAACTGACCTGACCTCATTTTCATCTTATCCTCCCCTGGTGGGTGCATCATTCACTACGAGCGATGGTAAAAGGTGGCCGTAGGCATCATGTCAAACAATTCATCAGAACACAGTCCGTTGTATTCATTGCAATGAAATAGAAAAAAAAATTAGAAATCCTATTCAATTTTGAACTCACCTACAATATAAATTAGGTGTGTAATTAAACGTTGGCAATTCGGAACACGGCGCGGCCCGGGGTGGGTACACACGAGTTACGTAATTAAACAAGCTTAATTTTCTTGTACAAGTTATATTCGAGATGTTCTGCGATATTTACAGAAAGTAACGGGTAAATATTGCGAGCGCTGAGGTGGGAATCTTACATGGCAACACTGTACGGAGATCACTTCTTTTTTTGTTACTGAAATTTTTGAAAAATTACATATATTGTTGTCTCACCTTTTTTTAGTATAGAGGACAAATGAGGTTGCGGCTCAGCTGATTACCGCCGCCCATGAACACTCGCAACATCAGTGGATTTGCATGAACCTTGCTGGCTTTTTCAGAAGGAATAAGCTCTCTCGCTCTGTCTTGAAGGTTTCAATATCGTATCTAAGAGCAAGCAAGCAAGCTTTTTGCTCGTTCTTCTTGTGATGAAACAGCATTCCGAATGAGTGGTTTTTATTACAAAATTAATTATGACTAACCAAAGTTCTTAAGTTTAAGTATATTTGAAAAAATTATTAATAATAATAATAATAATAATCATTTATTATTACAGATTTTTAATTCGCTATGCTGAAAAGGCTTCTCAGCTGGTGCCGCAGCGTGTCACTACAGCGCTGATTTTCTGGATGGAAATAGCATTCGTGATAAATTCAAATCAAAAATCTAAAATGAAGAATCAGTTAAATGGATGAATTATATGTGTGATAAATCTAGAAGAAAATATATAAGGATAAAAAAGTGTTGATAGAAAGACTTTTGTGTAATGTAATATAGCTTGATATATTTATTTATTTAATCAATATACATGTATATAAAACTACTGTATTTATCTGCCACGTTTAAAATTTTTGTACTTTGAGTAAATATTTTTTTAAATTATGTTTAAAAGACGAAACTGACTGAATAGTATTTTGAAGCGGGGGTGGTAAATTTTACATTTAATTTTTTTATTCTATTAATTTTTTATGGTGGGTAATATTGGAAAAAACGTGGTTGTGTGTAAGTTTGTAACAACAAAATACTTAGTGACTTATTTTAAACCAATTTTTTTTATTTTAGGTAACAAACAGTGTGTGCAAGGTAAATTGCTTTTTTCTTATATAGCCTAACTAGCTTTTGCCCGCGGCTTCGCTCGCGTTAATTTATCCCCTTAGGGGTGGAATTTATTAAAATCCTTTCTTAGGGGATGCCTACGTCATAGTAGCTTTATGCATGCAAAGTTTCAGCCCAATCGGTTTAAAATTGACAAAGTTTCATACAAACTTTCATCCCCTATTTTATTCCCTTGAGGGTAGAATTAATCAAAATCCTATTTTAGCGGATGCCTACGTCTTAACATCTATCTGCATGCCAAATTTCAGCCCGATCCGTCCAGTGGTTTGGACTATGCGTTGATAGATCACTATGTCAGTCAAGTTTGAGTTATACATATATATGTAGATGTACCACAAACACATTTAACCACAATATTCGTTTAACAACATCACTAATGCAGAGAGTAAAACGATACAATTGGCAACTAAAAATTTTAAGCAAATTAACTGATATCAATCCAACAATTGCAATATTTTTTTAAAAGTTACAACTGTTTAAATAATTACCGTAATTAGATCGAATATTGTGTAAATACATAAAACCGATTGAGAATTTTCTTCTTCTACAAAGTCGGTTAAAAAAGACAGTCCGTCTCCACCCAATTGTAGCCCGACCCCGCCACTTAATTTGAATATCAGCACAACGGAGTTTAATAAAACATCCAGTTGATTTACATGCTTACAAATCTGTACCTTTTGTACTTTATACAGTGTAAACACACCCTCAGAATCGTACCTTCCTTTTGGTATTTTACATTTGTGAATATGTAATAAATTCTAGAATTAGACGCCGCGTGGATTCAATAATTAAATTATTTCTTATGTATATATGTATATATAGCAGTAAATAGCGTATGTATATATGTACATGAATGAATATATAATAGCTGACCCGGCAAACATTGTTTTGTTATATAAATTAATATCACTATTAAAAAAGAGGGGTGTTTGGAAGGGTGACAATTTAGGAGTGTATGTATCGAATACGGGACGAAGTCAGTCCCGCCGGGACATTTTAAATTAAGCCTAAAATATGGGACCTCTGGCGACGCTATATAGGACTGACGTATCAAAAATCACGATTCGAATACGGGACAAAGTCAGTCCCGCCGGGACATTTTAAATTAAGCCTAAAATATGGGACCTCTGGCGACGCTATATAGGACTGACGTATCAAAAATCACGATTCGAATACGGGACAAAGTCAGTCCCGCCGGGACATTTTAAATTAAGCCTAAAATATGGGACCTCTGGCGACGCTATATAGGACTTACGTATCAAAAATCACGATTCGAATACGGGACAAAGTCAGTCCCGCCGGGACATTTTAAATTAAGCCTAAAATATGGGACCTCTGGCGACGCTATATAGGACTGACGTATCAAAAATCACGATTCGAATACGGGACAAAGTCAGTCCCGCCGGGACATTTTAAATTAAGCCTAAAATATGGGACCTCTGGCGACGCTATATAGGACTGACGTATCAAAAATCACGATTCGAATACGGGACAAAGACAGTCCCGCCGGGACATTTTAAATTAAGCCTAAAATTTGGGACCTCTGTGCGACGCTATATAGGACTGACGTATCAAAAATCACGATTCGAATACGGGACAAAGTCAGTCCCGCCGGGACATTTTAAATTAAGCCTAAAATATGGGACCTCTGGCGACGCTATATAGGACTGACGTTTCAAAAATAAACAGAAGAAACTAATAATGTATAAAAAAACGAGGTAATCCTTACTTTGCTATATTTTCCCACATTCATAAGTAATTACCATAACCAAAATTTTGTGTTTGATAAGATTGGAGATTTCAAAGTTAATTTAATTAAATATTCACTAAGTTTATCATAGGTAGGAGCAGTAAGAGTTGCTTATGCAGATAAGCAAAATACAGCATTTCGCAATTAATTATTCACGGTCATTAATAAGTACCAGGCGAGCAGAACTCGACCGGAGCAAACTTCGTATCTGCTTCCTCTAACTACTAAAAGATGGTAATGAAGCGCACTCACCTTAATATACCTGTCTCTTTTGAACTTTAAATTGCAATATCTCGCCGTCTCACTCGCCGCGGCTGTCACAGCCACAACGGCCGATCCAGACGGTGACAAGAAATTAATTAGGGGAAGCTCGGGAAAATAATGGTGTGCCGTGATTTTTAAATGAAATTTATTTTCTTCACTTCATTTATTTCTCGGCGACATGACACTTCGGAAATTATTAGACTTTACAGGGGCCTTTTCCGTAGGTAAGGTTTCAACTTGTTTACCTTTGACGAGAAGTAATTTATTTTTTTTTCGAACAAAAATTCTTTAGTATTTATTTTTGTTTACTGTTTTTTCTGCTCAAAACATGATGTTTTCAATTATATATTTGATTGAATTTTAATTTTATTTACGCCTTCTGAAATTTATGATTTCGTATTTATTTTCTTTTTGGGTTCTCATGTATAATCAAAATTGTTATTATAATTAAATTATACATTATTATTAACTAGCGTATGTATTATACATATAAACCTTCCTCTTGAATCACTCTATTTATTAAAAAACCGCTTCAAAGTCCGTTGCGTAGTGGTAAAGATTTAAGCATACATAGGGACGGACAGACAGCGACAGCGACTTTGTTTTATACTATGTAGTGAAGCTAAATTGCTAAGTAATAAGTAACTTTTTTGGTAAACAATCATAAAATCGCAGTAATTATCAGAAAATACGAAAAGATAAAATGATGTAGGTCTACAAGGTCAAGTGGAAAGAGTCGCCATATAATAATAATTATTAATATCTCAGGACAATAAACACAACGCCATCTAGTCCCGAGCTAAACGCAGCTTGTGTTATAGGCACAAAACCACTGATACAAATAAATAGATACATTTTTTTGTAAATACAAACATAACATTCATATTCCGTAATACAAATGTTTATACCGTGCGTGTAGGAATCAAACCTGTTATATCTTTCATCTTGTGTTTTAAGTAAAATTAATGATACAGAAAGAGCCAACCATCGCAGGTTACTAGATGAGTGTGTTGATCAGTCAGTCAGTCAGCTGTTTATCACAAACGGCTTTTAAAGTGTTGTCTTTCATAATCTGAAAATAGTACATTTTTAAAGATCTAAAGACACGTCAGAGCGCAGCGTGAGAGAGAAATCATTAATCTTCAAGTTTGCTTACACGTGTTTGAACTATGAATTGCCCAAAAAATTTTGTTGGTGAACCGTCAGAGTGACGACAGGAGTCGATTTTTCTAGCATCCTTCACAGATTTTTGTTATTCAAATGTACATTCAATTTGGAGTACGATAAAATCTATTTTGCTTTGACACGCAAGTTTATTTTAATATTGCGGTCTTAAATAATATTTTGATGAGATGAAAGTGAAAGAGTTTGATGGCTCCCGTCAAAAACGTTATTTATTTTGGTTCATAGTTTGTTTACAAACTATTTTAAATTTATATTCTAACACTAAAGTTAACTGTGATCAATTTACCTAATCTCACTCAAATACATTGTAATCTAGTTAAAATGACACTCAATAATAATAACAATCGTGCGCAGTTTTTACAGGAACATATAGGAAACACTTAACTAAAGACATATAGAATTACTTGGTCAATATGATCTCTCTGATCTGAGTTGAGCTGCTGAGTTTCACCACCGTACCACCCGCCAGAAACTGAAATACCATCCTGATCATCTTGATGAATGGCGGTCTTCCACAGTGCGGTTTTCTAGAAACTTTTTGCCACGCACAACCACATTGTGGAATCACCTTTCAGCAATGGTATTTCCGAACCGATACGATATTGAAACCTTCAAGAAAAGAGCTTATTCCTTTTTAAAAGGCCGACAACGTACTTGCAATTCCCCTGGTGTTGCGGGTGCTCATGGGCGGCGGTAATCACTTATCATCAGGTGAGCCACAAGCTCGTTTGTCCCCTGTGTTATAAAAAAAAAATTAACTGAATAATTTCGAGAATTGAAAAAAGACTAAAGTACTAACAAGAAATAATAATAAAACTCTTTATTGTGCATAAAAATGTCCAAAAAATTTAACAAAAGTCTTATCGCTCAAAGCAACCTCTAAAATTCTAAATTGTATGATCTTATTATCTTATATATAAAATTCTCGTGTCACAGTTTTCGTTCCCATACTCCTCCGAAGCGGCTTGACCGATTCTCATGAAATTTTGTGACTGTCTTGAGTAGGTCTGAGAATCGGTCAACATCTATTTTTCATACCCCTAAATATTAGGGGTAGTCCACCCCTAAATTTTTTTTTTATTTTAAGGCAAAACAACGTTTGCCGGGACAGCTAGTTTTTTATAAATTTAATTTTACCCGCGGCTCACTCAATATTCAATTCACTCGAATTGAATAAAAAAAAATTGTTTCTTTTTTTGATAGAAATAGAAATAATCTTTATTCAAATAAACTCATTACAAGCACTTTTGAATAGTCATATTTTGATTCTACCACTCATTCGGAATGCAGACTCATCACAAGAAGAATGAGCAAGAAACTTGTGTGTTGCTCTTTTTAATAGATGTTTTTTTTTTATTTAAATAATTACAGTATAACAAGTAAGAGGCATGCGATAATCAACATAGAAGTCGCTACGCACTCATTATTAATGTAATCAGATAATATTGTCAGTGCTATAGATTTAAAGATTTTCTATAAAAACATTATTATCGTTAACGAATTCTTCAATTTTATAGTAAGCTTTTTGCAAAGGACCTGTTTTATTTGACATTTAAATCTTTTTTCTGGCAGATTTATAACAGACTCTGGTATTTTATTGTAAAACCTTACGCAATTGCCATAAAACGAATTACTAACTTTAGCCAAACGACATTTAGGTAAAATCAGTTTGTTATTGTTACGTAAGCTTTTATTAGTGCAATCACTAACTCTTTTGAAACTGTCTATATTCCTTCTGGCATAGATGATATTTTCATAAATGTATTGAGAAGCAACGGTGAGGATATTGATTCCTTAAAACACTCTCGCAATTACTCCCTGGAACCCATACCATAAATGGAGTAGTATGTTCATTAAATTACCTCCAAGAACATGTGTACAACATTTCATGAGGATCGGTTTAGTAGTTTTTGCGTGAAAGCATAACAAACATCTCTACTTTCACATTTATAACGATTCCTGATAAAACTCATCAAATGATAAGAAATTTGTATTTTTTTTTTTGTGGATGATAATGGAACGGTGCACCCGCCTGCGCTAACGGTTTCCGCTGGCGGGGCACCAGTGGAGGATGATAAGATGAACATAAGGTCAGGTCAGTTAGCCCATCGTGACAAATTCACCAAGAATTTATCACGATGGTTTCCAGGCGCCGCGTGGAGGTCAACCTGACATGGTACATTGCTAGCAACGGGGTAATCAATCCACATTACTAACAATCCCTTTCCCCCCAGAAATTTGTATTAAAACTGAAAGTTTAAAAAACACTATTTCTCCAATATTGGCCATTACTTAACTGTCATATTGTTACGAGCTAATTTTATCACGCAAACAAAACCGCGGACAGAGCTAGTCGTACTATAACGTGACAAACTTTTTAAACGTGATAATATCTACGAATATCAAAGCACAACGCTGTTGAAAGTAATATGTTTTAATGAATAAATCTGAACTATTAACATCACGAACTCAACGATATAATTGTATAATTGTATTAGATAATAGATAATACTGTAATATTATAAGAGACCTGTATCACGAAATGACATGTAAAGCTACGTCCAGATACGTGTATACAAGCCCAAATTATACATCTAAAACACAGGGGACAAACGACCATGCAGCTCACCTGATGGTAAGTGATTACCGCCGCCCATGCACCGCCACGCAACACCAGGGGAATTTCAAGTACGTTGTCAGCCTTTTAAAAAGGAATAAGATCTTTTCTTGAAGGTTTCAATATCGTATCGGCTCGGAAATACCATTGCTGGAAGGTGATTCCACAATGTGGTTGTGCGTGGCAAAAAGTTTCTAAAAAACCGCACTGTGGAGGACCGCCATTCATCCAGATGATCAGGATGGTATTTTAGTTTCTGGCGGGTGGTACGGTGGTGAAACTCAGCAGCTGGTATCAATCTGAACAATTCCTCAATTTGAATTCAATTCGGATAGCTGGATTCGCGTCTGCATTTTTTTTAACTAATGCTGTCCTTACAGTTTTATCGGAAATGTGACAAGCGAGTGAAGATTTTTTAAGTAATTATAGTAAGCCATTATTTTTCATTACTATGATCCAGTTAGGCAGGCAACTTCAGTTGAAAAGACCCCACCGATCTATCTCCCGTCCCCCTCGGATCGATCCTCCATCCAATTCAAACGGGGACCGATGTTACAACGGCCTGAGCCGAGGTTCGAACACCTAACGGTGCCCTCAGACTAAAGTCATATCCGTCAGGCGGGAGTTGGCCTTCAGCCGCTCCATAAGTTCTTCCGCGGGTTTGGAGTGCCATCGGCACTCGCCCCCTATCCTCTGGTGAAGCTATATTATAATTGGATCTATATACCAAACTGGACGGTAGGGAAAAAAAATATAATGTAAAAACTTGACGTTCATAAGCGGCTAAAATGTTCTACATGAATAAATGATTTTTGAATTTGAATTTATAAAGGCCAGCTGCGGCCAACAGCATTAGAGTAGTCTAAAAAAAATTTGTAATAACCGGTCACACAATACATTTTTAGATACTAAAACTTAAGGTTTTAAACTGAACTTTAATAGTGGTCATATAGTTCAAAGAGCTAGTATGCAGAATTATTTTAAAAAATAATTTCGACATTTGTAATATTTCATAATCTGTAATATTTAAACAAGTGTGGACGCAGTTTGATTATTTCAATTTGTATCGTTGTTGCTCATGTGTTGATACAGTTGTTTCCCATAGTTGGGTCAATGGTGTTGATTCCCGATATAGGTTTACATTTTTTTAATATACTATTGCAATCGGAAATTCCTTTTTAACTTAGAATACTTCTTAGTGCTATGTATCATAACTATGCTTTAAAGAAAGACTAATTATTCAACTTACGGTTAGTTTAAATATAAGTAATCTAAATATATATAAATCAAAGGTAGTAAGACATAGTCATCTATCAACGCACAGCCCAAAACACTGGACGGATTGGGCTGACATTGTCAGCTCAACATTGTCAACGCTATGAATTTTAGGTTACATATTTTCTACAGAAAAAATAATATCATTTCTAAATTCTTCAATTTTGTAATAAGCATTTTTGCAAAGAAAATATTTTAAAAACATTTCATTCATTTTTCTGGGAAATTAAGTACAGACTCTGGCAGTTTGTTGTAAAAATTAATACAAGTAATCTATATATTTATATAACTCAAAGGTGACTGACTGACATAGTGATCTACCAACGCACAGCCCAAACCACTGCACGGATCGGGCTGAAATTTGGCATGCAGGTAGATGTTATAACATAGGCATCCGCTACGAAAGGATTTTGATTAATTCTACCCCCAAGGAGATAAAATAGGGGGTGAAAGCTTGTGTGAAATTTTGTCAATTTTACACCGACTCGACTCAACTCGAGGCTTTGCATGCATAAAGCTACTATGACGTAGGCATCCTCTAAGAAAGGATTTTGATAAATTCCACCCCTAAGGGGATAAATTAACGCGAGCGAAGCCGCGAGCAAAAGGTAGTTTATTTATAAAAGTACAAGTTGAAACATATCCAAATAGATGAAACTCTTGATCAAGAGTAGATCAAACAAACTGTACATTGAATAATTTAATTTTCATTAAATAAAATAAATAATAGTTTGCATTGCAATAACACAATTAAATATAGTTATAAGAAAAATATTTACTGATATCATGATTTAAGGCTTGAGATAACTTGCACAGTTGTTCAGTTCAGTTTTTTTAATTTAGACAATTCAGTTTTTTGACAGAATTATTTAGAATTCAGGTTTTTAGTTTTTGTTTAATTTTCTGACTTTTTTGCATCTGTAGGTTCGGGAATTGCTTTAGAAAGATGTTTTCTGAGCGCACATATCAAGCTCAGATCATTCAAGATGAGCTTCTACATTCACAACGAGCTAAGAGATTTGATCCCGAGCCAGTTGCAGTCAACCAGGCCGGTGCATTCAAGTCGAAAATGAAGGATTACTTCACTCTGTTCTTGGAGACCTCCTCTATTCATGGGCTGAACCATCTGGTCGCATCCAAGAGGCATCCTTTTGAAGTGTAAGTATTGTCTTATCTGTCTATCTTTACATAAAAGTCATCTATCTATCTAAATATATTATATATATTTAGAACCGCACTGTGGAGTTTGAGTTATCTCAAAGGTGACCGACGTAGTGATCTATCAACGCACAGCCCAAACCACTGGACGGATCGGGCTGAAATTTGGCATGCAGGTAGATGTTATGACGTAGGCATCCGCTAAGAAAGGATTTAGATTAATTCTACCTCCAAGGGGATAAAATAGGCGATGAAAGTTTGTATGAAACTTTGTCAATTTTAAACCGATCGAGCTGAGACTTTGCATGCATAAAGCTACTATAATGTAGGCTACCCCTAAGAAAGTATTTTGATAAATTTCGCCCTAAGGGCATAAATTAATGCGAGCGAAGCCGCGGACAAAAGCTAGTCTTTACATAAAAATTGAAGCCGCTTTCGTTGTTTGTTTACTCAGATCTTTTAAACTACACAACGGATTTTAATACAGTTTTTAGCAATAGGTATATTTATTCAGGAGGTAGGATTATATATATGATACATGTACACCCAGAGCCGGGGCGAGAAGCTAGTATATTATGAAACAAAGTTTCTATTTTCAGGAACTCCTGTTTTTTATATAAATAACTTGCTGTCCCGGCAAACGTTGTTTTGCCATATAAATTAAAATCGCTATTAAAAAATAGGGGTTGATGCTAGAAGAGTGAAAATCTAGGATTGTGTGTATTTTTCAATCCTACATAATAAAAAAATGAAAATAAAATATTATGTCAAAAAAATAAAAGAAATGTATTTAGGGGTATCCCTTACCACTTAGGGGTATGAAAAATAGATAATAGCTGATTCTCAGACCTACTGAATATGCGTATAAAATTTCATAAAAATCGATCAAGCAGTTTGGGAGGAGTATGGTAACTAACATTGTGACACGAGAATTTTATATATAAGATAATAATAGCCCTGAACGATTCACACGCCGCCATCTAGTCCCAAGGTAAAGAGAGCTTGTGTTATGGGGTACTAGACAGTTGATATAAAAACAGCTGCTGGCCCACCTGATGGTAAACGGTAACCGTCATCTATAGGGGAGAAGGGGATTATAATAATGTGGACTGATAACCCCAGGCTAGCAATGTACCAAGTCAGGTTGACCTTCACGCGGTTCCCCCTGGAAACCATCGTGATAAATTCCTGGTGAATTTGTCACGATGGGCTAACTGATCTGACCTCATGTTCATCTTATAATCCTCCACTGGTGCCCCGCCAGCGTAAACCGTTAGCGCAGGCGGGTGCACCATTCCATTATAATCCATAAAAAAATCGTCATCTAAAAGGAGAAGGGAATTGTTAGTAATGTGGACTAATGACCCCATTACTATCCTATCCCGCCTACACTACGCTACAAAGGAACAGGACATTGTTGACTACATCCGGACTAAAAGCAACCTGACATTGAGGGTGACGCAGTTGGAATCGAGCCACAACGCGAGCTTCAAAGCGTTCGTGGCCCTGGTCCCCACCAATATGCTGCCCACCTTCATGAAGGAGGACTACTGGCCGAAGGGGGTGGTCTATCGGCGCTACCGTGGCAGATTGCCGTCGTCAGTGCCGTGACCATAGAGACAATTTTATTTTACATATTTTATTATTATTTCTTATGTATGTTAGTCTATAAGGTATTTATAATATGGGTCAATTAAATAAATAAATAAATAAATTACTAAAAATGCACCATGTCAAGTTGATCTCCACGCGGTCCCTCCTGGAAACCATCGTGATAAATTTCTGGTGAAATTGTCACGATGTGTTAACTGATCTGACCTCATGTTCATCTTATCATCCTCCACTGGTGCCCCGCCAGCGTAAACTGTTAGTGCAGGCGGGTGCACTCCATTATCATCCATAAAAAAAACCGTCACCTGTATATATTTACAACGGATATCACGTTATCATGGTTACATGATAACGTGATATCCGTGGTAACGCAATATCGACCAATAGAGAATGTAAATAGAAATGTAATAGAAAAGTTCTGTTTGGGAGTAATTGGCGATTTGTGATTTTTGCATTGTTATCTTTAAACTATATTTACTTGTAAATATAATCAAAGATTATGACTCACTATTTAAGCCTATTACTCAATAAACGATTAATTGAATGACGAGCGTGCAATGGCAATAGTTGTTCATGAACTGAATTTTCATTTAATGTTAGACATAGACACCTATATAAATATACATTGTAAATAAACTGGCTTTCAAAAAAAATGTACTTCAATTGAGTTTCTTGCTAGGTCTTCTCAATTGGATCTATGTACGGAACTGGACGGTAGGGATAAATTTAAAATTATAATGTACAAATTTGACGATCATAAGCGGCTAAAATATCCTATATTAATAAATGATTTTGAATTTGAATTTTATGAGTAATCTTTTTTATCTTTCACAGCCTCCTCTGGCTCACCATGGTGGGTCTGTCAGTATTCGGCGCTATGTACCTGTCTGGTACCACCTGGTCCCGCTACCAGTCCTCTCCGACTGTCTTGTCCATGGACCGGGACATGTTTGCATGGAACACAACCTTCCCTTGCGTCACCATCTGTCCTAACTCCAAACTGGACGCAAAGAAACTTAATGCTTATGTAGAGTGAGTTCATTTTTGTTTGATATTTTGTTTTGCATGAAATTTACAACTGTGTAGATATAATTTTGAACCTGTTTATGTTAAAATACTTATATGTATATACACAGCGTCATCGAGTCTCAAGCTAAGCAGAGCTTGTATTATGGGTACTAGACTACTGATATAAATGTATAATATATTTATATGAAACTAGCTACTCGCCCCGGCTTCGTACGGGTGTACATGTATTACACATATAAACCATCCTCTTGAACTCTATCTATTAAAAAAACCGCTTCAAAATCCGTTGCGTTGTGTTAAAGATATAAGCATACATAGGGACGGCAGACAGCGACAGTGACTTTGTTTTATATGTAATGATATGTTTTGTAAGGCTACATTATAATTAAATTATAAATAAAAAGAAATATACATATATATATATACAGAAATATTTGGCTATTATTATTTTTTTGTCAACAATACAATAACGTAAGTAGGTGGTCACTCTCACGTTATAACTGAACAAGCTCATTTGAATATAAGAGCTGTGCTTTCTTCTTGTCTGTCTTGAAAGCACTCCGAACTGACGGTAGATTTGACGTATCATAAGAATCTGTAATAGATCTACACGATTTTTTTTATGATAAGTCATTACCGCCGCCCATGAGCACCCGCAACACCAGGGCAATTGCAAGTACGTTGTCGGCCATTTAAAAAGAAATAAACTCTTTTCTTGAAGATTTCAATATCGTATCAGTTCGGAAATACCATTGCTGGAAGGTGATTCCTATATGTGGTTGTGCGTGACAAAAAGTTTCTAGAAAACCGCACTGTGAAGGACTGCCTTTTCTGACGGGTGGTACGGTGGTGAAACTCAGTAGCTGGTATTAATCCGAACAATTCCATAAAGCCAATGGGTCGATAATTTGATTTGATTTTATTGATTCGTATATTATGGAGATAATCTATAATATGATATAATTAGTAAAAATCACGAGATCTTACCACGTTTTATATTTATTTAATGAGTTCCTAATATTTCGGCGGTGTTTCAACCACCATGATCATGGGTAAACTGCTACTGCAAAGGTAAACTAATCGGGAACTCAGCAAGTAAATATAGAACGTGGTAAGATCCCGTGATGTATGACTAATTATACGTATAAATAATGACTGCGTCAAATTTAAAACCTGGATT
This sequence comes from Achroia grisella, assembly GCF_030625045.1. NCBI lineage: Eukaryota > Metazoa > Arthropoda > Insecta > Lepidoptera > Pyralidae > Achroia > Achroia grisella. Next base: position 760,142 of record NW_026712915.1, read on the forward strand.
TTATATTACAGAAGTTCACCAGAACCTGACAAAGAAACTCTAACCAAATTCATAATTGGCATATCCAACGCTACCTACAAGAACTTCGACACTATACCTTTATTTGAGGGGATACCGGGTGATAAGTATGTGGAGCTGGTACTCAATTTGTCAGCAAACTTCAAGCCAACCCTCACCATTGGAGCTACAGGGATAAGCCTCAATATCATACCAACAATAACCGAGATGGGACTGTGCTATGCTGTCAATTCGAAAGTTGCTATTTACAATTCACCTGAGTAAGTTTTATATTATTTTTTTTGGATGCCAGTGCCCGCGGTTTCAGACTCGTTAAATTTCAATAAAAAATATAGCCGATATGTTATTCTAATCATCATCATCATCATCATCATCATCACCAACATCACCATCATCATCATCATCACCATCATCATCATCATAATCATCATCATCATCATCATCGCAGCCCGGAAGACGTCCACAGCAGGACATAGGCCTCCCCAAAGATCTCCATGACGATCGGTCCTGCGCTGCTCGCATCCAATGCCTTACAGCAATCTTGACAAGATTGTTGGTCCACGGTCGGACCTATTCTGATGCATAGGCCATATCACTGTAAAGTTTCATCAAAATCCATTCAGTCGTTTTTGCGTGAAAGAGTAACAAACATCCATATTCACAAACTTTTGCGTTTATTATATTATTAAGATATTGGAATGGTGCACACGCCTGCGCTAATGGTTTATGCTGGCGGGGTACCAGTGAAGGGTGGTAAGATGAACATGAGGTTAGGTCAGTTAGCACATCATGGTACACACATGGTTCCCAGGGAAACTACGTGGAGGTCAACCTGACATGTACAATCCCCTTCCCTCAATTTTCTCCTATTTAAAAAACGATAATCATAATGATGCATACGGTTCGCCTGATGACTGCTGTAGTTTCTCGGAGTATCTATAGACACAGTAGATGCATCTGTGTGTTCATTACATGACAGTGTGTGTCACGAGTTTTTTTTTATTTAATTATGCATAATATAAAAAAAAATCTAATTTTTCCTTCTCTATATAAACTGTAAGTGTGCGAAATTTCATACTCGTCCGTCCGCAAAATTTTTGTAAAAAGTTTTTTAATTTATTTTACGTTTCTTTACGTATCATTATCAATAAAAAAATCACATTTTTTTATTGATAATGATACGTAACTTTTGAATAGTCATCACTGACTATTCAAAAGTGCTTTAATGTAAGTTTATTTAAATAAATGATTTTCTATTCTATTCTATTACATAGTATAACACAAAGTCGCTGTTGCTGTCTGTCCGTCCCTATTTATCCTTAAATATTAAAAACTACGCAACGGATTTTGAAGTTTTTTTTAATAGACTGATTCAAGAGGAAGGTTTATATGTATAATACATGTACACCCGTGCAAAGTCGTGGTGGGTAGTTAGTTTTAATAATATAATAATTAAATTGAATATTCAATTATTTATATGACGACCTCGGTGGTCTAGTGGTCTAGCACACCGCTTTACGACCGATGGTCGCGGGTTCGATTCCTCGCACGGCACAAACATTTGTATTCATGAGTATGATTGTATCGGTCTGGGTGTTTTCTATATATAATATGTATGTATTTACAAAAAAAAAAATCTATGTATTTGTGTCAGTTATCTAGTACCCATAACACAAGCTTTAGCTAGCTTAACTTGGGTCTAGATGGCGCTGTGTGAATTGTCCTGAGATTATTATTATTATTATTATATACTCTATAATTAGTTACAGAGCAGCCAATAGATGGGACCGAGTGATAGTACATAACAGTACCTTTTATATCCATCCGTTGGATGGCGAAGTGTTCGCTCAAGTCATAAACTTGTCTACCTCTTACGATGTAAGTTTAAAATAATTCATCCTTTTAAAAATACTTGTATATCTGTAATTTATAACTTGTAAACTAAATGATCTCTCTGGCGGTATCGAACCACTTGGCTTGAGGCGAGACTTCGCTTCGCATTATGTGCTCTACCGAATATACGACGGACTGTGTTCTGGGGAATTGTTAGACATAATGCCTATGGCTACTTTTTATCATCACATCCCTCGCCATCGATAGGGAATTCATCCCCACACGCTAGAACCTAAGTGGTCTCGGATAGTGCGGTTTTAGAGGAACTTCCTCCCGCGTACACTCAGATTGTGGAATGAACTACCTGCCGAGGTTTTCTCACGAGACTACAGCATGGGGTTTTTAAAGATTATATTAAGGTTTCTTAAGGGTCGGCAACGCGCACGTGACACCCCTGGTATCTCAGGCGTCTATAGGCTACGGTAACCGTTTATCATCAGATGGGCCGTATGCTTGTTTGCCACCAAAGTAGTATAAAAAAAATAGTGTGTAACCTGTGTACGTAGGGTATTCGTAAGTTCGTAAGTTCGTAGGGTATACATAGTATCGAACTGGGGGGCATCTAATAGGTGAATATATGTATAGTGTTTATATAATATACTATATGTATGTAAGTCCTGTCCTCCAACATAGTGTCATATAAATTATATAGACATAGAAATCAAAATACGAATTTGTGTTGCTTTTGCATGTATTAAAAAAAAGTAGAATTTATAAATCAAAACTTCTCAATACATTTATGAAAATATCATCTATGCCAGAAGGAATATAGACAGTTTCAAAAGAGTTAGTGATTGCACTAATAAAAGCTTACGTAACAATAACAAATTGATTTTACCTAAATGTCGTTTATAAAGTTAGTAATTCGTTTTATGGCAATTGCGTAAGGTTTTACAATAGAGTCTGTTATAAATCTGCCAGAAAAAAGATTTAAATGTCGAATAAAACAGTTCCTTTGCAAAAAAGCTTACTATAAAATTGAAGAATTCGTTAACGATAATAATGTTTTTATAGAAAAACTTTAAATCTATAGCACTGACAATATTATCTGATTACATTAATAATGAGTGCGTAGCGACTTCTATGTTGATTATCGCATGCCTCTTACTTGTTATACTGTAATTATTTATATAAAAAAAACATCTATTAAAAAGAGCAACACACAAGTTTCTTGCTCATTCTTCTTGTGATGAATCTGCATTCCGAATGAGCGGTAGAATCAAAATATGACTATTCAAAAGTGCTTGTAATGAGTTTATTTGAATAAAGATTATTTCTATTTCTATTTCTATTTCAAAATATAATAAGTAAAGAATAAAATATTTGTTCTTTATTTACGACTAGCTGTTCCCGCGACTTTGTCCGCGTTAATGTTTTTTTTTAAATAGAAATAAATATAGCCTAAGTTACACCTTATTATATCAGCTACCTGCTAAAAAAGTCCCGTCAAAATCGGCCCGACCATTTCAGAGATTTATATTCATATGCATGTAGTAAAAACGGTTATTTCAATATTACAGATACTCCAATTTTATATATGTATAGATATTTTTATCTTAAGGTTAATTGCTACTTATACATATATTCTAATGTGTTAAGGTCTACATCCACGGACCTCTGGAGGTTCCAGATATATCGACAAGACATCAACACTCGGCTGAAGACTTTTACATGAAACTCTATGTTACAGCGTTGACTGTATACACGTCATCGGAGGCTGCTAAGTATCTATTTTTAATTCTCACTTTTAAACTAGTATTATTTAGAACAAAAATATGTTTTCTATATAATTAATAATATGTTAGGTTAACTGGTCATCTAGTCAAACAGGGTTATCTAGTCCCACGCTAGGCAGAGCTAGTGTTGTGGGTAGTAGACAACTGATATAAATACATAGATATATTTTTTATAAACATATATTTAATATACTTAGAAAAAACCCAAACCGATAAAACAACCAATCACACTCATGAATACAATTTTTTGTACCGTGAGGGAATCGAAGCCGCGACTATCTGAAGTAAAGCGATACGAACCCCTAGACCACCGACGCCATCGTGATAACCCTGTACCGTGATAGCTTTTTTTTTATACTACTATGGTGGCAATCAAGCATACGGCCCATCTGATGGTAAATGGTTACCGTAGCCTATGGACGCCTGAAACACCAGGGGTATCACGTGCTCGTTGCCGACCCTTAAGAAACCTTAATATACCCTTCTTGAAAAACCCCATGCTGTAGTCTCGTGACAAAACCTCAGCAGGAAGTTTAATCATCAACCTGTATTTTTAGACTGAGTGTTGCTCAAAGACGTTGCCGGTTCCTTCATGAGAATATATTACAACATAATTCTGTTTACACATACACAATGTGCCGAATGGAGTGCCGGATACGACTCTGTCTCAAATACTGCAAGTGTATACCACACTTTTATAGAAGAATCGGTAAGTTTCTTGCCTCTCTAAGGTCGGATTTCACCAAACAAACTGATCGCGTTTAGTTCGAACTGAACGCAATTGAAACGTTTAAACGTCAAACCTTCCTTTTGCATTTCACCACTACAAATTTCGCTAAACACGTTTATACATTCTGAACGCTCGATTACCTACAGTTAACTCTTAAAACGTATTGGAAGCAGATGTCAGTTGTCAAATAGTTACCTTTTTTTTTATTGGATTGTTTGGGCTATTGTCAGATGTTTGTAGCACCTGTAGCACTGCGACCTACATAGATCGTTTCGATCTTTTTCAAAGTTCGCTACTTAGACTCGTCAGGGACAGGGACAATAACAGTCACCTATAACATTTTTGACAGTATAATCACAGATAACATAACATTATATAGGGAAAGAAGAAAATTGCCAGTAGTGCGAAAAAAATTTTCAATGAAATAATGTTTACCTTGTTTATAGGTAAAGGTTGTTGTTATATATTTTGTAGTCGTCGGTACTTATTAAACTAAAAACTAAAAACCTTATCCTAAATTAGAAAATTAATGAAGATAAAGCTAATATGTTGTATGGGTAGTTTTTTCTTTTATGTTATACCAAACAGAATCTTATTTAAGAATATTATTAAGTAACATTTATACATATAAATAAAATTGGAGTGTCTGTTTGTAATATTGAAATAACCGTTTTTTACTATATGCATATGAATATAAATACGACACGTACACAAAATAATTTTTTTTTACAATTTTTGTCTGTCTGTCTGTTTGTTCCGGATAATCTCTGAAATGACTGAACCGATTTTGACGGGATTTTATTGGCAGGTAGCTGATGTAATAATGAGTCACTTAGGCAACTTTTATTTTTGAAAAATAAAGTTGAATTCCACGCGGGCGAAGTCGCGGGTACAGCTTATAAGGAATAAATAACAAAAATTAATAGATACAGACTTTTGTTTTTTTTTTGTATGGCGCCATCCACCAGTTATTTTCATAGGAACTCAAATTATTATAAACTAACTACTCGCCCCGGCTTCGCACGGGTGTGCATGTACTATATATATAAACCTTGCGTATGCGTAGCCATTTCAGAGGTTTATAAGGTTCGGTATTTATAGTTCCGTACTCTGTAATGTGACTACCATATATAGCTGAAACATGGTCTTACGAAGGTTGGTAGATTGAAATAGTTAACATAAATGCTAGGTGAATTTTGCATAAGATTTTCTACGAAGACTATCTCCGGTTACTTAAACTCCTAATTGAAATGTTTACTGTTCAATTTACATAACGACATTATTGCTATTATATATTCGGCAGGCGACGAGAAAACATGCGATGTCAAAGGTCTTCATTGTTTAGCGGAATACAAAGGTAATAATAAACTTAATTCTCCTCTGATCGATTCCCCGTCCAATTCAAACGGGGATCAATATTACGACGGCCTGAGCCGAGGTTCGAACCAGGGATGTTATGGATATGAAATTTCGGATACGGATACGGATGCGGATGTGAAATTATTTCGGATTATCCGTTAGTTTCGGATAATTTCGGTTACGGATATTAATTTTTTAAGGAATTTTAATGGTAAAATACAAATAGCTAATAAAATGGTTACATAACTTGTCTCAATTAGGCTCCGCTCCTATTCGATATTATCCGGAACTTTTATTTCGGATTCGGTTACGGTTACGAATATTCTTTTATATCGGATATCCGATAGTTTCGGTATACGGTTACGGAGCTCCCTAACATCCCTGGTTCGAACCCCTAGCGATGTTCACAGACTAAAGTCGTATCCGTCAGCCGGGAGTTGGCCTTCAGCCGCTCCATAACTCCTTCCGCGGATTTGGAGTGCCATCTGCACTCGCCCTCTATCGTCCGGTGAAGCTGTAAAGGCCAGCTGCGGCCAACAGCATTAGACTAGTCCGAATAAAAAAATCTTAATATGACATTATATTGTATCTAATTTATATTTTTCTAAACTTACATGTTAAAGAGGAAATAATTTATTATGTCTAATTAATAAATAAAAAAAGTGTATTTTCTGGCCATCCTTAAATATTCTTAAAAAAAAAAGATTATTTTATTTTATAATAATTAGATATCCCTACAATAAATGTGCCCATATAAATGACTTTAATATATGTATATACATATATACATTCGCAATTCATGTAGGTCTATTACAGACTCTTATGATATGTAAATTTACCGTCATATATATACATATATATCGTCATATATGTATATCAGTGGTTAAGCCATGACCTAACTTCCCGCTTATTTCTTATTAATGTTAAACTGTCTTATCATTTCAGACGAGTTGTACAAATTGCAAGATAAAGCAGGAAAGAAAATCAACTGCGGTTGTTTTCCTATATGCGATGATGTTAACTATGTAATACAGTCCAATGTGAGTTATTTATATATATGTAATAATAATATATAAAATTTAGGTATCAGTGTTAGTTGTTATACTTCTCCCTAACGGCTTAATCGATTTTGATTACATTTTATATGTACTAATATATAAAATGTCATCAAAATCGGTAGGTCTGATAACAGGTTATTATCAAATTTTTATACCCGTAAGTATAGCCCACCAAATTTTTTTTATTTAATTTTTTGGAAATATTTTTATTTTTACATTTTGTTATATTATTATGTGGCATTAAAAATACATGCAAACTTTAAATTTTCACACTTTTACCATTAACCTATACTATTGTTTAGTTATATTGACTCTAACAGGGTAAAGGGCCTACCGCGTTGGCTTGTTATCGGTGTTTCCATTCATATAGAATAAGCGTATAAATTGATACAATATTTTTATTGTGTGTTTCATTTAGTTTTATTTTCGACAATAATTTAATTTGAATGTATTGTTTTTTAAGTATACATTCTGGATTTTATTCGGTCTAAATTATTAAGTTTTAATTTGATTTGATTTTGTAATTTATAATATATAGTGCGGAATACCATTAAGTGTTAATAAAAGAAAATTAATTATTTATTAAATTAACAGAAATAGATAAAATTAACAAATACACAGACAACTGTGTATGGAAATATCAAGATCTACGAGAGAGTCTAAGTAGACTAGAAAAGCCACTAGCCCTCAATGAATGAATATATGTTTTTTTTAATGTCAGGTACTACAAGAATGGTTCCTCGGCACCAATCTGCAGTGGGGCATCGTTACTTATCCCAGGATGAGGTACAGACGCGACATCATCTTCGGCTTCACAGATGTGTTAGGTATTACTTAAGATTTTTCCATCTTACTGATGATTAGATAAAAGTGGAGCCAGATGTGACTCACAGAGTTAATGTAGCTTGGCAGAAGTGGAGATTATGAACTAAGCGAACTATTTTATGGAAACGTTGGCCAATAAAAGGGCACTTGTACAATTCCTTCATACTACCGAGATGAAAATGCTGCGGTGGTCTGGTGGAGTCACGAGACTAGATAGGGTGCGAAGTGAATACATCCGCGGTAATTCCAAAGTGGCTCCTATAATGGACCGCGCAGGCGTGTGCATCATTCCATTATCATTGACAGTTTGAAAAACACTGACTGTTTAGAAAAAGTAGGTGGTTACACTAATAAAAGCTTACGTAATGTAAAATAGTTTAATTCTGCATAAGGTTTTACAACAAACTCCCAGAGTCTGTAGTCAATTTGGTAGAAAAAAATTCAAATGTGTCATAAAATATTTTCTTTGTAAGAAAGCTTATTATAAAAATGAAGAATTTATAAATGATAATAATGTTTTTGTAGAAAATACTAACTTAAAATTTATAGCGCTGACAATGTTATCTGATTGAACAGAGATTAAGTGCGTAGCGGTTTCTATGTTGATGATTGTCGCATGACTAATCCTTGTTGTTAATTAAATATAATTAATCAATATTTATTTAAAAGAGCAACACACAATTTTCTAGCTTATTATTCTTGTGATAAATCTGCCTTCCGAATAAGCGGTAGAATAAAAAATCTTGACTATTCAAAAGTGCTTATATTAAGTTTATTTGAATAAAGATTATTTATATATCTATTTCATCCATAAAAAATATACATATGAAACCCCCGGACCAATACAAAGAATCACACTCATGATTTCAAATGTTTGTAAAATGCGTGGAATCGAACCCGCGACCATCGGAAGTAAGACAGTGTGCTAGACCGCTAGACTACTAGAATATAACCTTATTCTTTATATAGTCGGTTCGAAATAATGAAAATGTTTTTTAAATGTTTTTTTTTTAATTTTAGTGGCTGTGGGTGGCATGGCAGGATTATTCCTTGGTTGCAGTGTCCTCAGTTTCATGGAAATTGTATACTTCCTAACATTACGATTGATTTGTTACACGCATAAGTCCGTTGTATCTAAGTAGAGTTGCTCACTGTAGTGCAATGCATTGGTATGCACCCAATTGAAAGGTAAATAATGATTTAAACTTATTTCACGGTCGTACATAATTGTTACTTATATTTATTTATATATTAGTCATTATTAGCTTCAGATATAACTCGTTTATAATATATATTTCATGTTCAGGTTCAAAATTATTATTATTAATTATTAAAGTAATAATGATTTTATGGTAAATAAAGGTGTTTACCTCTCGCGACACTTTGACTTGGTTGCACTAGCCGTGGTCACGAGCTGACTGGAGTAGCAGCGATGTCAATGTAGATAGGTGACAGCAGTTTTTGCTTCTACCGTCACTAGATTGTTCAACGAAAGAAAGATATACCTTTATTTACCATAAAATTATTCGCGTTAAGACCCGGCTAATAATATAAATAATGTATATTAAATACTATAGTGTAAGTAAGTTTAAACAATAAATAAATAATATTTGAATGTATTTCATTTTAAAAATCTTTCAGATAAGATTAAAGTAAATAACCCTGGACAATTGACACAGCGCTATCTAGTCCCAAGTTAAGCAGAGCTTGTGTTATGGGTACTAGACAACTGATATAAATACATGGATACATTTTTGTAAATAAATACATATTATACATAGAAAACACCCAGACCGATACAAACAATCCTATTCATGAATACAAATGTTTGTACTATTTGTTTTTAGTTTGTAGCGGTGTGCTAAACCACTAGATCACCGAGGCTGTCGTGTGTGTAGATTCATATTCGTTGATTTTATAACCATTTTACAAATATGTTAGAAATGGGTGTACAATAAATAAAGTATATAATAAATACAATTAAAGTATACATGTTAATTTTAAATTTAAATTTAACAAAATTTATTTTACTACTAATCAAAATTAATAGTCAGAAATTATATTATTATTTATAATACATATAAATTCTACTAAGTTTTAATTAAAAACACTTCTACGATGAAAAATATATTTATTATTACTCATTTGTACATATATTTAGCGTCGATGGTCCAGCTGTTTATTTCCAATAGTCGCGGGTTCCATTCCTGCACGGTACAATGTATTCATGATTATAACTATTAATATTGCTCTGGATGTTTTCTATAATTGTAAATATTACAAAATAAAAAATGTATCAATGTAAAATGTATAATGTATGACGACCTCGGTGGTCTAGCGGTTTAGCACACCGCCTTAATTCCGATGGTCGCGGGTTCGATTCCTCGAACGGCACAAACATTTGTATTCATGAGTATGATTGTTTGTATCGGTCTGGGTGTTTTCTATGTATATTATGTATGTGTTAAAAATATATGTCGATGTATATGTATCAGTTATCTAGTACCCGTAACACAAGCTTTAGCTAGCTAAACTTGGGTCTATATGGCGCTGTGTGAATTATCCTAAGATTATATTATTATTATTATATTAATTAAAGTATACGCGATAAATAAAATTTGTTCTACTACTAATCAAAATAAAAAATGAGAAAAGATATTATGTATTATGTATTTTATTACAAAAAAAAGTATTCATACGTCTAGTATCCATAACACAAGCTCTGCTTAGCTTGGGATTAGCTCTGTGCGAATTGTTCAGGTACATTATTATTTATTTAGATGACAAATATATTGAAATAACAGCCTTATTGCTTTAATAATTACAGTTAATAATTAACCAAACTATAACAACAGTAAATTGATACACAACGGGTCCAAATGACCCAATAGCTTCAGGTAAATTTAATTTAAGGTTACCATAATTGCCAGCGACGTACATAGGGTTATATTAACACATCGTAAATTCAACCCTTAAGCACATTGCTAATAATTAAGATCGTTGCGACCCTTTTGAAACTGTTCGCTCAATTAACCGATTCACCTTCAATTGTGGATGGGACATGTTGTGTGGGGACATATTTACAAAGTGGAGTGACCCAAAGATTGAGGAGTTATTATCCCTCAGTCATTATGATATTTAACATTCAAAATATCTTCTCAAAATACAAAATTCTAATTCAAAATAGCTTTATTCATGTAGGTCTATTACAGACTTATGATATGTCAAAGCTACCGTCGATAAGAACTGATAAGAAACTCAGCTTGTATTCTTTTCAAATAAATGTTTTATATGATTCAATTTTAAGATCAAATTTGGGAGAATAGAGTGACCATCGTATGTTATGCAAAAGCAAATAGTCTAATCAGTGTTCGTAACCCCAACAGACCTGTTCTCACAAGCAGCACCGGTCACGAGTATGACGGATGAGCCAGCCATCATTGCACTCACCATATTAGAGGGAGCACATCTACCCGGCCCACCACGCCGCCACAAGTTTGAACTTTTTAGCGAGCATGACTGTTTCAAGTTACTCCATTATATCATTTACAGAATAGACTGTAACGATCACAATTTTCACCCATTACAATAATTAATTTACATTATTTAAATTACAATATGTTGTTATGTTATTTGACATCCAATTATGTTATTAGTTAGAGAATATGATAACATTTTCTTTGTAAAAACAACTTATCATAAAATTGAGGAGTTTATGAATGTCTAGCTGCGCCCGCGGTTTGATCCGCCGTAAATTTCAATAAAAAATATAGCCTATATGATATTCTGATGCATAAGCTATATTACTGTAAAGTTTCATCAAAATCCGTTCAGTAGTTTTTGCGTGAAAGAGTAAAAAACATACATACACAAAAACTTTCGCGTTTATAATATATATTATTAAATTATTCATGTTTTAGTAGAAAAAATCTATCGCACGCAATGAATTTGAATGCAGTTTCCAGCTATATATAGAGTGATTCAAGAGGAAGGTTTATATGTATAATACATGTACAAACGTACAAAGCTGGGGCGTATAAGTAGTTCTGAATAAAATATATGTCTCTAGCTATTTACATAGTTAATAGTATACAATTTTATAATATAAATTATTTGATAGTCACTATATTATCATATAAAGTTTTTCGAAATATTCATCACATAGTGTTGTGTCGTAGATAAAGGAACTCATTATCGAGTTATCTCTAGTCGGCAAGACGTGGCGACACGTCAACATAAAAGGCTTAGTTCAAGGGATTTGGAAAGGGGGTGAATGTTAAAGATTATTGTTTGGAGTTAGGGATGCAGAGGTAATTTAATTCTAAGACCTCTGTGTTAATGATGGGCAATTAATGTTATTGTATCGATATCGATAAACACAATTATTAATTACTAGCTGTGCCCGAGGTGAATCTGTGTGAAATTTATAGTTTATATGTTATTCTGATATATAAGCTAGATTACTGTAAAGTCTCTAACTATGGGCTTCATGAATAAGCTTAAAGTCACTTAGACGGCAATGGAGAGGGTAATGCTCGGAGTTTCTCTGCGTGATCGAATCAGAAATGAGGAGATCCGTAGAATTACCAGAGTGACTGACATAGCCGAAGAATTGCAAAACTGAAGAGGCAATGAGCATGGAACATAGCTCGTAGGACAGATGGTCGTTGGGGTAGAAAAGTCATCGAGTGGCGACAGCGGACTGAAAAACGCGGCGAAAGCCTCCAGCAAGGTCGACTGTTGATCTGGTCAAGAACGCTGGAAGGCATTCGATGCGAGCAGCGCAGGACCGATCGTCTTGGAGATCTTTGGGGGAGGTGTTTTCCGGGCTGAGATGATGATGATACTGTAAAGTCTCATCAAAACCCGTTCAGTAGTTTTTGCGTAAAAGACTGATTAACATATGGATATTGTACGGATGGCTGTACTCACAAACTTTCGCGTATATAATATTAATAAGATTTGATCTACTCTCATATTGGAAGATAAAGGAAATTCGAAGACCAAACTGGAGTCGTAGTTTACTGTCGAACAAAGACTTTTAAGCCGTATCAGAACTCTATTCAAGGCCTGATGATGGTTCATTCAAAGATAAAACACGTGTCATACATTGGTGTAGACTCAATAACGGTCGGAATTTGATCACCAATAGAGAAGGTCATAACGCTTCCAGTAGCAATAGTCAAGTTTTCGCACTGAATATTTGTGGTCTTACACATGCTAATGATAGTGGAATTAAACAAAATAATATATAATCCATTAACTAATGAAATATACATGTAATTAGATAAAATAAATATAAATAATGTAATGAAACTTGTGCACAGGAATGATTTGAGTATTGTATTAAATTCATAGCGCTGACAATGTTATCTGATTGAACAGAGATTAAGTGCGTAGCGGTTTCTATGTTGATTGTCGCATGCCTAATCCTTGTTGTTAATTAAATATAAGCAAATCAATATTTATTTAAAGAGCAACACACAAGTTTCTTTCTTATTCTTCTTATGATGAATCTGCATTCCGAATAAGCGGTAGAATCAAAAAACTTGACTATTCAAAAGTGTTTATATTAAGTTTATTTGAATAAAGATTATTTTTATTTCTATTAAAAAATATTGAAATCTCTACAACAAACGTAGTAACTCACCAGTCAAGTATTTTAACTAATATAAAATGATAGTTAACTGTATTTTTAAAGTTTTTAACGGCAAATTTAAACTTGTATGTTAATAGTATCTTATACTCGTATATAAAAGTCTCGTGACATAATGTTAGTGACCATACTCCTCCAAAACGGCTTGACTGATTTTTATGAAATTTTATATGTTTTAATGTATGTATGTATTTATATTCAGTACGTCTAAGAATCGGCTACTGTATAATTCATACCCATAAGTGATAAGGGTTGTCCTCCTCTAACATTTTTTTTGTACATTTTTGTTTATTTTATTATGATTTGGGATTAAAAAACATACAACCCTAAATTATCACCTTCTACCACCAACCCCTACTTTTAATATCGATATTAGTACATAAATTTATATGACAAAAAAACGTTTTCCGGGACGGCTAATATTTATGTAAAATATATGAAAATTATTTTATCGATACAAGGTGTACAGTCACAACACTATCAAAGGTGGTGTTTATTAATCCTATATGTTAAGATTTTAATTGCGGACATCAAGTGGCTTTTGTGTATGAATAACTCGCGCCCGCGAGCACGTCTTTGTTTTGTCTCTGGTTTCTTGTAACGGCGAGAGGTGAGCGCGTAATTTGTTTCGTTAATTTCGCTCTCGCATTTTGTTTATGGCGTGTTATAAAGCGGGGATGGAAATAGGCTCGGCGTTTATGCCGCTGACTGTACTTGTAATGGAGAAGGTGACTGCAACACGTGGTGCATTGAAAAAAACAACTGTACCTTTGAAGTTTTCGTTTTATTATAATTGAAAAGAAAAAAATGGCGTTGACTGTACTTTTATATAGATAATTATAATAGATGAAGAAGATGGAATTATAGATGACTGTACTTTTTCTCATTTTTGTCTTTATTTTAATTTAGCATCAAACAAAGTGACTCCCTGTAATGAAATTGATAACGTTTAACATTTAACATTTGTTGTAATATATTTTTGCATCTAATAAAAATATTATAAGATCACTGTTTATTTAAATGGAGAAATATAGAATAGAATAGAAAATCATTTATTCAAATATTTATATTTAAGCACTATTGAATAGTAACATTTTGAATCTACCCGCTTATTGGAAAGATCTATCATCATAAGAAGAATAAGCAAGAAACTTTTGTATGTTGCCCTTTTAAACAATCCATGTAAGTTCACATTTTACAAGTCGAAACGTGTGAATACAAACTACCAACCAGCACTAATTTATTTAGGCTCAAATATAAAAACACAATAAGATTAAATAAGTTACTTAAAAATATCATTATATATCGGCCATAAAACGCTAGCATCACTGCGCTCGACCATATTTTAAAGATTGACCAGATGAAAAAACACGCCCTGGGACATTTTCCGATAATGACTACTTCCACACTGTAATTACAACATTGGGGGATACTGTAATCAAATAATATAATGGTACTAATAGTTGTTAGCTATATAGTATTTATCAGAATGAATATATTATTTATCAATATTTATATGAAAAAATACCTGATTTATGGTAATATTTTCCGATATAGTCACTTCAATTTTATTTACTTGTAGACGACAATAAATATTTTTTTTTTATTTTAGTACCGTATATAAGTCATCTGCATTTACTGAAAATCTTTTAATTTAAAATTACAAACTTAAATATAAGATTTTATTTTTAATTTTGAAATATTCTATACTACATAAGTTATGAATATAAGTTATTTAAAAATATCATTAAACGCGTATCATAAATCAAGATTGCCAGATAAAAACAATGATTTATGGGAACTTTATTTTATAAATAGTCACATCAGGTTTAAATTTCACTTGTCTAAATATTTTATTATATACTAACTGCTACACGAATTAAGTTATGAATCCAAGTTATTTAAAAATATCATTATATATCGGCCATAAAACGCTAGCGTCGTACCTCACCCACCTTGGAAAGATTGCCAGATAAAAACACCCTGATTTATGGGAATATTTTCCGATAAATAGTCACTTCAATTTTATTTACTTGTACTAAATATTTTATTTTTTAACTACAATACTACATGAATCAAGTTATTTAAAAATATCATTATATATCGGCCATAAAACGCTAGCGTCGTACCTCACCCACCTTGGAAAGATTGCCAGATGAAAAAACACCCTGATTTATGGGAATATTTTCCGATAATAGACACTTCAATTTACTTACTTGTAATAGATATTCTACTTTTCAATTACAATACTACACGAATCAAGTTATGAATCCAAGTTACTTAAAAATATTATAGTTATTTAAAAATATCATTATATATCGGCCATATATCGCTAGCGTCGTACCTCACCCACCTTGAAAAGATTGCCAGATAAAAAACACCCTGATTTATGGGAAAATTTTCCGATAAATAGTTGTCTTAGAGGCCAGGAGGCCGCACGAGCTCATTTTTCCAAAGGTGGTGTTATTGCTTTTTTGCTGATAAAGAGATGACGAATGAAGTGGGCGGAACTTGTTTTATAGGGGTGTGAATGGGTGATTTATGGTGTTTTAGTTTTTTATGGTTCCGTGCACATTTAATTTTGTAATGTACAAGTTAGCGAGCGGTCGTTGCAAACTCTTTTGATGCAATTTGTATTTTCAGAAATCTTACTAATAATTATAAACGTGGCAGTTTGTAAGTGACGGTGGATGCAAAAACTATAGTATGAAATCATACTTAATGAATAAGAAAGTAATGAAACTTTATAATTATATCAGAATAACACATAGGTTATAAATTTCACGTGTATGAATTAGCGATTACAACTAATATTATATACTACTAGCGACTACGTCCGCGTGGAATTTAACTTTATTTTTTCTAAAATAAATGTAGCCTATGTTACTCTTTATTACATCAGCTACCTGCCAAAAAAGTCCGTTCAAAATCGGTCCAGACATTTCAGAGATTAGCGGGAACAAACATACAGCCAGATAAATATTGTAAAAAATGTTATTTTGGTGTATGTACCGTATTTATATTCATATGCATGTAGTAAAAAACGGTTATTTCAATATTACAAACGGACACTCCAATTTTATTTGTATGTGTAGATTATTTTTACTGGCAATTACGTTTCTTATTATGTATGAGTATTACGAATGACTGGTGTAATAAATAATAATATGACAAATTGCTTATGTTAAGTTTATTTGAATAAAAATTATTTTTATTTCTTGTTGTCATCTTCTTCCTTACATATATTAAAAAAGTGTTATTAATAATATATATATATATACATGGTTCTGGATTTTGGATATATATGTGTATATTTGAAATCGATTATAATGGAATGAGTGTGACAGTTGATCAGTTAGCCTATCATATATATATATCTTTTATATATATGTACTGAGTCAAATGGATGAATTATTATATATATTTTGTCAATGATCAAGTATATATATATATAGGATAAAATATTCGTAAAATTAATTTAAGATTCTGTATGATTATAGATAAAAAATAATATTAATCTATACTCAATTTGACCACAGACTAACAATAAACAAGTGAATATATGTGTGGTTGTGTCAAATATACAATATTTTGTATATAATCATAGTATGATGTAGCAAATAAAATATCTCTTAATAGGAACACGTTTATTGGCCAACAGCATTTTATCCTACTACAAAACCTACTTGTGACAATTATATTAGCTACCTTATTTTAAAAATAATAATAATAATAATCATTTATTCAGCATCATAGTACAGAGTAAAAAAGAAATCTTAAAAACTAATATTCCGCTATGAGCTGAAAGAGCCTCCACTCAGCTGGTGCCGCAGCGTGTCACTACAGCGCTGATTTTCAGTAGAGCCACTTGAAAAAAGAAAAAAAGAAATAGCATTTGTGATGAATTTAAATATATAAAATGAAGAATGAGTTAAATGGATGAATTATAAGTATGTGTGATAAATGGAAGAAAAATATATAAGGATAAAATTTCGTAAAAGTGTTGATTGAAAGACTTTTGTATAAAATAATATAGGTTGAATATAATATAAATAACATATTTATTTATGTATTCAACATATATGTATATACGAGTATGGCTACTGCATTTATCTGCCACGTTTAAGATTTTTAACCATGTATTACAAATATGATTAATTTTGACTTAATTTTTTCCAGCTTTCCACTATGAATTCCATCAGAGTTGAGTCATTAAACGTAACGAAACTTAACAATAGGCGGTTCACTTCCTGTCACTTTGCCAGCCGCGTTTGATGTCACAAGTGACAGGAAGGGGGGTTGGGGGTGGAGGGGGGCGCGACGCGGGAAGCGGAGTCACTTCTGAGGATCACCGCGAACAAAGATGTAACTAAGAGACAAAACACGCTTACTTAAGGTTGTTACCTATTTGATTGTACAGGGTGTTTTTAAATTGATATAAAAATATCTTTTAAATCTTTGATAATATTGAAAAAAGAAAGGATTTCTTTTTCACTTGTGAGGTAATGTCACATCATAAAGTCAACATGTAAAATATACTTTTATTTTTGTAAAGCGAAAATGAAACCAACTATAATATTAATGTAAATGAATAACTTATCTACATCTTTTTTAATATTCCCATACAAATTATGAGGTCACGTGATCAATTTAACACAAATAAATCTAAATTTACTTTCAGACTTCTATATTGTTTCTCATTTGAAAATGGTTTCGATTTCATGAGTATTTAATTTAACTTAACATTTCTTATAGTTTGGTATAACTTTCAAGACTAACTGACTATTATTATTAATAATAATGATAATAACTCTTGTCAACTCTCAGTGACATCCAGTCCCAAGCTAAGCATAGCTATAACTTAAATTATGGGTGCTAGACAACTGATAAAACAATTAGATATACTTTTTGTAAATACATACATAATACACATAGCAAACACCCAGACCTATACAAACAATCATACTCATGAATACAGATGTTACTGTATGAGGAATCGAACCAGGGCGGCCAGCGGTAGTCAACCGCTAGACCGAGGTAATTATAATTGTACCGTAACCTGTAGTGTCATATTCGGATCACCCTGTAGCTGCATATCCCACCTCGCTCCATTGTGAGTGAGTCTGCTTTGGGCGGGTGTAGCGCGTAACTTTTTAACGAGCACACTTCACATTATCATACTGTAATGACAGGATATTTTGATTATCTGAACTGCTTCAACCGCTCCGAGGATCGTATTTACTAGTACCTGTGTCCCGTGCCGTTGCCTGCGTGAATTCAGTATAAAGTAGCCTACATTTGTATACTTAAGAGTTTAGTATACATCTGAGGTATTATCAATAACGGCCTGGGTAGTTTATATATGGTGATCATGACCTAGATGTATTCTAAACACATGTTTAGAATACATCTAGGGTATGATCAATCTTTTTGACGACTTCGGTAGTCTATCACACTACCTAATATATATATGTATGTATTTTTTATATTATTAACCGGGTCTTTATACGAATAATCTTATGGCAAATAAAGGTATTTACCTCTCTCGACGTTTCGACTAGGTTGCACTAGCCGTGGTCACGAGCTGACTTGAGTAACAGCGATGTCAAAGTAGATAGATGCTAGCAGTTTTTTCTTCTACTCTCATTAGATTGTACAACGAAAGATCAAGACAGGTAAATACCTTCATTTGCCATAAAATTATTCGTGTTAAGACCCGGCTAATAATATAAATAATGTATATTAAACTCAAAAGTTTATAAATAAATATATGTGTAGTATCTATTATACATCTAAACTTAAATGTAAACTTACAAGGATTATTTAAAAGAGCAACACACAAGTTTCTTGTTCGTTCTTCTTGTAATGACAGCTTTCCGAACGAACGGTAGTTAAAAAAATTGTGTATTCAAAAGTGCTTACATTAAGTTTATTTGAATAAATGATTTTCTATTCTATTCTATTCTAGGGTATGATCAATATTTTGATGTCTCGGTAGCCCATCACACTACCTTAAACATGTATGAATTTAGAATACATCTAGGGTACAATCAATCTTTTGACGCCTCGGTAGTCTATCACACTACCATATATATAAGTATGTGGTTAGAATACATCTAGGGTATGATCAATCTTTTGATACCTCGGTATTCTAGCGGTGCACACCGCCTTACTTCCGAAGGTCGGGGGTTCGATTCCTCGGTACAAACATTTATGAGTATGATTGTTTCTATCGGTCAACGCTTGGGGTAGTACATATGAACCCATAGCTGGCTGGTAGTTTGTTTGTCATTCCTCGAACATAAGAAACGTTACATTTAATATGGCAGAACAAGGGTATCTATTTCGAGATAGAAAATTGATTCTTATTGGCTTTGTGTATTTGCATTTCATTCAGCATCTCATGAAGTGTTCTGATCAATCAAACTGCATAGAGATGAGCAAATATAAACAAAGCGAATACCAACTTTAATACTCATAACTGAAAGTTTATTTTTAGTTTCTAAAATATAAAATAACTAGTAACTTAGTGTCGAAAATGAAACATTTGATATATGGTTTTAAGTTGTAATAAATAAGGTTGCAATTCCGTTACATGCGAAGTTTGAGAAGTATCAAGAATATCAACTGATATTCTGGCGTAAATAAAATATATATTTAGCTACAGCCGACTTCGTGATGAACACTTAACACGAATAGTTAGTAAATCACTGGATTTAATCATGTTTTATTTTTATTGAGTTCCCAATATTTCGGCAGTGTTTCAACCTCCATGATCCGAAGGTATTGGCATCAGAACATCATTACATCCCAAGAATGGTTAGAGAGGATATCGAAATACAGAAATATAAAAATTTCAACCGGAAGTCTATAGCCATCTGCTATAGACTCTCTAATGCCTGGAGATATATAAAACATATATAAAATAATAATAATCATTACAAAATATAAAATAAAGTCGCTGTCGCTGTCTGTCCCTATGTATGCTTAAATCTTTAAAACTACGCAACGGATGGAGCGTTTTTTTAATAGATAGAGTGATTCAAGAGGAAGGTTTATATATATAATATATGTACATCCGTGCAAAGCCGGGCCGAGTAGCTAATGTAGTATAAAACAAAGTCGCTGTCGCTGTCTGTCTCTATGTATGCATAAATCTTTAAAACTACGCAACGGATTTTGGAGCTTTTTTTTAATAGATAGAGTGATTCAAGAGGAAGGTTTATATATATAATATAAAACATATATAAAATAATAATAATCATTACAAAATATAAAATAAAGTCGCTGTCGCTGTCTGTCCCTATGTATGCATAAATCTTTAAAACTACGCAACGGATTTTGGAGCATTTTTTTAATAGATAGAGTGATTCAAGAGGAAGGTTTATATATATATAATACATGTACACCCGTGCGAAGCCGGGGCGAGTAACTAGTAATGAATAGCTTTATACTATATTTAATTACGTTTGCTGTGTAATCGCCCAATACGTGTCCATTCGTCCAAGTTTTTTGGAAACGAACAGCGGCTGATCAAATCACCCGTTTATTTGTGCGGGCCCATTCGACTGGAGCGGATATCGCGGATATTCAGCGGATACCGTGCGGATATTTGCGGTGCGCGTTCCAAATTTAAATAGCGTATTGATGTGGTTTGCGTATTATTGATATTTGGCTTGTAATTTGGATTTTTTTTTTAATTGTACGGATTCTAGAATTTCGTGGCAATTATATATTTTTTTTTAATTTCAAGTCACTGAGTTTCACCGGAGGTATTCATAGGATTCTAGAATTTCGTGGCAATTATATATATTTTTTTAATTTATAGTCACTAAGATTCACCGGAGTTATTCATTTGTTTTTATTTAAATTGTATATAGTGCTCTGGACATGGCGCAAATAACTGCAACACAGTTTTTTATAAACTAATAATGAAGTGGTTTATGTTTAACATTGTATTGTTAGCATTTTGTTCTTAGTTTGAATAAATTCTTTAATTATATAATTTAGAATAGAATAGAAAATCATTTATTCAAATAAACTTAATTTAAGCACTTTTGAATAGTCATAATAATATTTTTTTATCTACGGCTCATTCGGAAAGCTGTCTCATCACAAGAAGAATGAAAAAGAAACTTGTGTGTTCCTCTTTTAAATAATCCTTGTAAGTTCACATTTACAAGTCGAAACGTGTGAATACAAACTACCAACCAGCACTAATTTATTTAGGCTCAAATATAAAAACACAATAAGATTAAATAAGTCGTAGTGATAAGAGCAGACCAGTCCCTACAAGCAGCACTCGTTCACGAGTATGACGGATGAGCTAGCCATCACAGCGCTCGACAACATTGAATTGAATTTGAATATATATAACTAAATAATTATTTGGCTATTCCATAATTGTCACAACGTTGCCAAAAATACACCTGGAAATAAACTCGTTAATAAACACGAATAATGATCGATCTAGTTGGAATCGATATTGCAAACTAGTACTCCAATTTGGCAGCAATAATCCGCCAAATGAACGGGAGTGGATATACAGTTACCATGCATTGGTGTAGAATATTCCGGACATTAATAAAATTTTTAACGAAAACAATTGTTCAAGAAAAGATATATTTAAATTTAAATTGGAAAAGGTGGTTACTCGAAAAACTGCATTAGTATACGTTCTATATTATAGTTAAATTGTAAATTAAGTATAATAATCGCATTGTACAACACATTAGTAAGGAGCCATCTTGAGTGCAATGCTGTAATATGGGATCCATATGAAATAAAATATAGACTAATGTTGGAAAAAATTCAAAATAAGTTTATTAGGTATATATATATGAGGCAATATGGAGTATATCCCTTGTATCCTTTGATGTATCCCACTCTGTTCGTATTGGGCATGGTGGGATATAATGAATTACGTGTACGCAGGGAATTGGCTATTGTCTTATATTCAAAGTGTTTCGGGGTCAAATCACCAATTCTCTGGTTCTTGGTTTGATAAGTTTTAGGGTACCAGATAATTACCTGGGGCGGCGACGAAGGCCCCAGTTATTAGCGGTACCTCGCGGCAAAACTAATTTATTAAACAACGCGCCCATGACACACGCACTGGCCACTCTCAATAAAATAGCAGAAACAACGGATTTGTTTGTGTGTAGTCTGTGTGAATTCACAAAAACAACATTGTATGTTATATGTTATGTTAACGAATATGTATAATATAGAATTAGATACACTATTGTATTGGGCTTAGGCCTGTAATAATAGTTGTGTAAGTAAATAAATAAATAAATAAATAAGTAAAAATGAGTGTCCTTATTAGCCAACAAACTGCAAAGCTGTTTGGCGATAATTGTAAAAATAAATTGTATATATATGTAATACTAATAAATAAATTAAATAATAAAGAAATTAAATTAATATTAGTATTAATAAAGTTAATATAGAATCAATATTCGTTATAGATTAAACTAAACTTGATTAATATCACAGATAACATATGTTAATATTATCTATAATCGTTGTTGGTAAGAGCAGAGTTTATTTAAAGGAGCAGCGCAAGTTTATCGTTAAAAATGAGCGGTTTCTATATCGCATGCCTAATCCTTATTAATGTGTGTTTACTTAGGACATTTTTTTTAAAAGAGCAATACGTAGGTTTCTTGCTCATTCTTCTTGTAATAAATCTGCGTTCCGAATGTTTGGTAGAATAATAAATATGACTATTCAAAAGTGCTTACATTAAGTTTATTTGAATAAAAATCATTTTTGTTTCTAGTTTACTACCTTTGCAGTTAATTTTAACCATAACTAAATACAAAATGTAAACTAAACAAAAAATACCGACATACCTATATTAAACGAGATAATCACACTTTGCAGAACATAGAGGGCGACACGACAGAGAAAATGGTAGGCAACGCACAGAGTAGATTACATTATGACGTGCTTTGGGCTAGTCAAATCTTACCTGGGATTATCACTAAGTTATATAATCATTCTTTGAAATAGAAATAAAAATAGAAATAATCTTTATCCAAATAAACTCATCAAAATATGACTATTCAAAAGTGCTTGTACACTTTTGAATAGTCATATTTTGATTCTACCACTCATTAGGAATGCAGATTCATCACAAGAAGAATGAGCAAGAGACTTGTGTGTTGCTCTTTTTAATGATGTTTTTTTTATATAAATTTACATTATAACAAGTAAGAGGCATGCGATAATCAACATAGAAGGGCTACGCACTATATATGTAATCAGATAATATTGTCAGTGCTATAGATTTAAAGTTTTTCTATAAAAACATTATTATCGTTAACGAATTCTTAAATTTTATAGTAAGTTTGTTTGTTTGTTTGTAATACTTTATTGTACAATAATATTATAAATAAAAGGACACAATTGACTTAGAAAAAAAAAAAACATGCGTACAATGGCGGACTTATATATAAGAGGATTTCTTCCAGTCAACCTTTGAGTTACTGAGAGGAATTGCGCAGTGGTGGAAATAGGTACAATAAATAATACGCGTCACAATGACATATATAACTAATAATATATACAGAAAATACACAAAAATATATATACATATACACACATATACACATACACATATACATACATATACACATACACACACCAGAAATAAAAAAAATAATGAAAATAAGTGGAGCATTAAAAAAGCGCAGACTCAGATACTATGAGTTTTAAGATGTCTCTTAAGAGAATGATCGAAGCGATAGTCTAATCTCCGAATTCCATGCGTGCTGTTTGTACAGTAAAAGAATATCAGCGGTGGCTTATATGATAAGGAATTGTGAGTATAAGATATATATATATATGCTCACCAGTACCGAATCGGAATTCTCCTGCAGGTAAAAGGGCGAATGGGGGTTGAAGAGGATTTGGAATAAGACGTTTTATGAATATTCCGACGAACACGCATAGGAAGCCAGTTGAGCTGCTCACGGTAGGCTGAGATATGATCAAACTTTCGTAGACCAAAGATAAACCTGATACATAGATTTTGCAGCCGCTCCATGATCAAGCAACTCCTCAGAGGGATCTAGAAATGCACTGTCAGAACATAATCCAGTACGGGAAGAAGTGGTGATCGAGCCAGCGACAATTTAGGGCAGGAAAAACTGCAGGCGTCTGAGAGAATGGAGAGATGAAAATAATCTGCGGCTTATTCACTTATGTGAGGCCCCCAAGATAAGCCATCTGATCCATGATTATTCCTAGATTCTTGACGGTGGAGATATAAGGACATATATAAAGACAATGTTAGGAATTTGGACAAGATTGTAAATGAGATGGAGTGGTGACTGCCGACAATGATATAAATCTTTGAGACTTCGCAACATTTTAGACCTTTTTTTTGAGACCAATCAGCGATGGTGCAGAGATCGTTATTTATATATATTGCACGAGCTATATTGTCAAAAGCAATAATCATCATTATAAAATATAAAAAAAGGAGAGAGTCGCTGTGATACCATTAATAAAAAGTGCAAAAATAGGTGATAATATTGCACCCTGTGGGACCCCAGCCAGAACATTAGCCCAGTTGGAGCGGAAATCGGACTTTCACCAGCTGACGCCGGCCAAACAGGTAAGATCTAAACCAGGAGAGAGTTTATATATATAGGAAAAGTTCAGGGAACAGAGGATAGCCAGCAACAGGTCAAAATCAACTGAGTTAAAGGCACTAGTGAAATCGAGTAATACAAGAACTGTCACATCTTTATTTTCAATATTGTGCCTTATGTCATCAGTGATCTTGACAAGTCGTAACCAAGTGTGCACTCCGGAACCCCGACTGGTAGCGACTCAATAAGCTACCTCTGTCAACAAAATCAGAGACAGAAGCACAAAATGTTTAGAATTTTGGAGAGGAATGGGAGGATAGATATAGGACGAAAGTCGGATATAGAGGATGGGTGAGATGTCTTCGGAAGAGGAATAACATGACTATTCTTCCACGAAGAAGGAAAAGTACCGGTGGATAAGGAGCAGTTCAAAATTTCTACTATAAGAGGAGCTAGTTAGTTCTTATTGTGATCAATCATATCAAATCCGATATTGCCGAGGCTCTAGACTTGATTGAACTTTTTTTAGGAACTCATCGACAGATATTTCCCCCAATGTGAAAGGAATTCATCATGTGAATGAAGTTAGGAATAGGCCAAAGTTTCTTGTTTGGTAACGGGATTTGGACGTACAGGGGGAGAAACAAAGGACTGGTTGATCTCATCAAGATTGGGAAAGTTATACATTTTTTTTGACGTTTCCCGATACCAATACTGCGCAAGTAGTTCCAGAGCCTACCAGGAGGGCACTTTTCAATATTTGAGTGGATATGCCTACGTCTAGCCTGCCGACATAATCTATTACACCTATTCCGTAAGGTAACGTAATACTGGCGATCACTTTCAGTACAACTACGACGTAACCTGATCTTGGCTCTATCCCGTTTACTCATGAGAGCTTTCAGTTCCGTTGTTAGCCATGGAGCCGGATTGTGTTTAAGGCGCACTTGCTGTACAGGAGCAGGTTTATCGTAGGTGCTCAGAATCAGGTGTTCAAATGCAGCCACTTTAGAGTCGACATCTGCAGCAGAGAGGATTGACTCCAATCAGCAAGACGAAGATCACTCTGCAAGGCATCAAGATCCACGGCACTAAAATTCCGACGGAGGACAACCTTATTTCGGCGTTTAGGAGGACGGAGTTTAAAAGATGCATAAATAAGGTCGTGGTTCGAGAATGCAGCAGCACAGAATTGACCATGGGATTCAACTAGGTCTGGAGATGATGTAATAACAAGGTCAAAAGGGATGGCGGACCATTGTGTGGAAAATGAGTAGGGAGGAAACTTGTGTGGAATTTAGATTAAGAGAGTGGAGTAGAGATACAAAGCATTTTAGAACGGCAGTCATTTTTGATTAGGCACGTGTTAAAGTCGCCCATAATAATAAGATGGTCGAAATGGGGTCTCAATTCAGAAATTACGTTTTCGAGGGAGTCAAAATAATTAACATGAAGGGATGGACTGTAATAAACACCCACCAGAACTTTAGCGCGATTTAGACAAATTTTGATAAATAAATGTTCAGGGCCATATATATAGGAGAAGATTGATTTACCACTTCGTGGAATATCACAGCGAAGATAAATAGCCACTCCACCGCCTCCAACCATTCTAGAAACCTCTCCCCGTTGTGTAACGCAGGTTCGATCGTTTCTTATTAGATTATAGCCCGGGAGGATATAGAGAGAGGAGGATAAAGATGGTTTAAGGAAAGATTCCGAGATCAGAACTGCGTGAACATGATTGGAAGTAAAAGTACTCAAAAGGTCTGAGTAATGCGCAGGCACGCTTTGAGCATTAATATGAACTACGTTAAAGTTTTTACCAAAAGAAGAGAATTTAAAATTAATATTACTTTCTAAGGAGGGCATATCCGGGATATCATCCTCTGCGCTGGAAAAACTGTCTGATGAGAAGAGAGAGAGAAATATTCATTATCAGATTCGCAATTTAGTGTATGTGACATGATTACTAATACTTATATATATATATATAAAATAGAATAAATTTATAATTATAAAAGTATTATAATATTTAAAAAAAAACTTGAATATTAAATTATTCAAAGATTGTAATAAATTCCGCATCAGTCCACTCGCCGGCAGCTGAATCAAGTTAACAAGGTATAATAGCACAACTACATCAAGTACTTACGAAAATAAATATATTTAGAGTCATACGTATTCATAGGGATACAAATATTAAGCAATAAAATTTACGTGCTGATAAGTGACAATAAGATTAAAAAAAAAAAAAATATGCTTCCAAGATCGTAAAATTAAGTATAGATTATTTTATGACTTTTGGATATCTGTCACTTGTCATTGAGGTAAAATAAATGTAAACAAGTAATGACAATAAAAAGACAAAGAAAATTAACACGATTACCCCCAAGTGTGATAATACTTCACAAGACAGTTTTATATGTTAACCTACAAGTAAGTTAAGTAGAAATAAAATTGTCTACAACGGCTACATAATATAAGCACGCAAAAAAATAAAATAAAATAAGAAACAAAAAAATATGATAAGAAATAATGCCATCAACCGTTATTTACCACCTTGTATTGGTTTGGCCAGGGCACGGGACCTGGTTTGAGGTGGCTTGTTCCCAGCACGTGTAGATGAGCTGCTTGCAGGCTTGGCCTTCGCTCCATGGCCTCCAGTAATCGATTCCGTCTCGACGAACAGAGTTTTAATGGAACTAAGTTCTTCCATTGTAGTTATCTTCCTAAGTGAGCCATCTGGGCACACCACCATGACTTTACCATTACCAGTCCAGCAGCCCTTAACACCTAGAGTCTTACGTGCCTCCATAAACACAGCATGTCTTGTACTGGTCAAGAATTCTGATAATGTCAACCCACTGCCACGAAGATACTTTTTAGCGGACCAGACCCGTGATAATCAGAAATGCTATTGAAGCGCACCAGGATTGGTCGGGGTTTGTCCTGTAATTTCCTTCCCAGACGCATACAGCTACCAAATGTTGTAGATGTTGTGTTAAGCTGAAGTTTGTGCTGACATAAACTTTGGAGGTATTCCGAGATGTTCTCATCATCTGCCTCGGCTACACCATGAAGCAATAGAATATTAGATCTGGATCTCATTTCAGTGTTGTCAAGAGTCATCAAGACAAGTTCCAACTGAGCCTTTAAACTAGACACGGTTTTCCAAATAAGACTTTTAAAAGTGTGAAACTCACTTGACAATGATGCAATATCAGTTGATGAGCTGCGGGCATTCAAATCATCTTCAAAAGATGCCAATTTTGTAGAAAACAGCTGAGTGAGGTCATCCATATTCTTGCGAAGTTGCAGTAGGTGATCCATAACGAATAGTGATTATAACTTGTAGAAAATAATAAAGTGAAAATAAGGGTGAAAGAAAAACAGCTGCCGATGTAGACTAATAAACTACTTCATGTGAGTTAATAAATAATTTAATTTTACTGTAGAAATTAATTTAAAACAAATAAAATAAGGAGGAGCTAAATTAAATGTGTGTTTACTTTCCTACCCACCAAATCTCAAGTCCAAGTCTCAAGTTTTTTTGCAAAGGCACTGTTTTATTTGACATTTAAACCTTTTTTCTGGCAGATTTATAACAGACTCTGGTATTTTATTGTAAAACCTTACGCAATTGCCATAAAACGAATTACTAACTTTAGCCAAACGACATTTAGGTAAAATCAGTTTGTTATTGTTACGTAAGCTTTTATTAGTGCAATCACTAACTCTTTTGAAACTGTCTATATTCCTTCTGGCATAGATGATATTTTCATAAATGTATTGAGAAGCAACGGTGAGGATATTTGATTCCTTAAAACACTCTCGCAATGACTCCCTGGAACCCATACCATAAATGGAGCGAATGGCCCTCTTTTGTAAAGTAAATATTGTATTATATCAGCTGCTTTGCCCCATAACAAAATACCATACGACATAATGCTATGGAAATAGCTAAAATAGACATCACTTTAATATAGTATATCAGTGTTGACACGTTTTTCGAGGACTTTCCCGAATTTTCTTTGTTACTTGGATACCCTACACGTATCTCGTTTCGATCAGTCGTGTTAACTTTATAATTTCACTGGTTTACAAAATGTTTGCTTTAGGGTTTACAAACTTACTACTAATAGTAGCTGTACACGCGACTTCGTCTGCGTGGAATTTAACTTTATTTTTCTAAAATAAATGCAGCCTAAGATACTCCTTATTACATCAGCTACCTGCCAAAAAGTTCTGTTAAAATCAGTCCAGCCATTTCAGAGATTAGCCGGAACAAACAGACAGGCAGACAAAAATTCTAAAAAATGAAATTTTGATGTATGTACTGCATTTATATTCATATGCATGTAGTAAAAAACGGTTATTTCAGTATTACAAACAGACACTCCAATTTTATTTATATGTATAGATGATTAGACTATTTGCTTTTGCAATAGCATATGGTCACTCTATTCTCCCAAATTTGAATTTAAATAATAATAATAATAATAATATCAGGACAATTCACACAGCGCCATCTAGACCCAAGTTAAGCTAGCTAAAGCTTGTGTTATGGGTACTAGATTACTGATACAAATACATATTATACATAGATTAAATACCCAGACCGATACAAACAATTATACTCATGAATACAAATGTTTGTGCCGTGCGAGGAATCGAACCCGCGACCATCGGTCGTAAAGCGGTGTGCTAGACTGCTAGACCACCGAGGTCGTCAATTTAAATGAATCTGTATTATTGTAAACATGTACAACATTTATTTGAAAAGAATACGAGCTGAGTTTCTTGTCAGTTCTTCTCATCTCGAAATCATTCCGAACTGACGGTAGATTTGACATATCATAAGAGTCTGTAATAGACCTACATGAATAAAGATATTTTGAATTTGAATTTGAATTTGGACAACTCTAGGAATGTCCATTGACCGACTACTATAACAACTGACCGTCAGCTCAACTTTCATGCTACCTTGGAATCATAATATGATCAGTTTTTAAGTGTCAACCAGAATCGAATTCCTGACCTTTAAGATCTAACTTGAGGTGGTAAACTCACTGAACCCTGACGATAGACGACGTCCCGAATAGCAGAATTAATATTTTAAAAAACTAGAAAATTAAAGAATCGACTGTTAGCCGTTACGAAATTCGCCGAGTCAGCTAGTACCTAATAATAATAACCCTATAGTCGACACAGCGCCATCTGGTCCAAACTAAGCAGAACTTATGTTGTAAATCCTTACTCCTTACTAATATTATAAATGCGAAAGTAACTTTGTCTGTCTCGCTTTCTCGCCAAAACTTCTACATCTATCTAAATGAAATTTGGTGTATAGATTGTCTAGACCCCGTGAAAGGATATAGGCTACTTTTTAATGCAAAGAAAGGGTTGTAAGGGGGTGAAAGGGGAAATAACACGTTCTATGGAAGTATCGTCATTTTTAAAGCTAGAAGCTTGAAATTTATTTTTTAAGCTTTTCACTATAAATATGACATTAAAAGTTTGTACGAATTTTACCCATAAGGGTGTAAAGTAAAATAGGGGATGAAATGGAAATTCTTCATTCCTCCTCTATTCCTTGCGAACGAAGTCGCGGGCACAGTTAGTACTATATAAATACTTAAATACATATATTATGTTAACATATACAAAGTTTAAACTTAGACCAATATAAACAATCATACTCATGACCTATACATGATTGTACTGTACCAGGAATTGAACCCGCGACCATTGCAAAACCGCTAGACGGTAAATGTATGAGATTACTTTTATAAACATTGAAACTTAGTTTCAGCCTTTTGAGAAGGCCTTTTAAAAGCTTAATGGCGTATCTAAATACATTAAATCCCCATACAAAAGCAATATAGTGTAGTTCCACGTAAAAAACTAAAAATAGGGACTAACCGGCGCCCCACAGTTGAGGTGTGATTAGGGTTGCCACTTTTCTTTTTATAGTTTTATTGGTTGTTTATTAAAAGTAAGAAAAAAAAGTACATAGTATCAAAATTTATTTAAAAACATATTTTTATTGCTTTTTGCAGTTTGTACCAAATTATAATAATAATCTCAGGACAATTCACACAGCGCCATCTAGACCCAAGTTAAGCTAACTAAAGCTTGTGTTATGGGTACTAGATAACTGATACAAATACATAGATTTGTTTCGTAAATACATACATATTCTACATAGAAAACACAACTACAGGCCGATACAAACAATCAAACTCATGAATACAAATGTTTGTGCCGCGCGAGGAATCGAATCCGCGACCATCGGACATAAAGCGGTGTGCTAGACCGCTATACCACTGAGGTCGTCAAGTCAAGTCAAATTGCTATATCTACTCAATAAAACCACAGCATCTTTACAGTTTATATTTAAATTAAAATAAATATTGAATAACATCGATCCAGTCAACACCAATGGATAGATTTCGCTTAATGAAAAGATACATACGACTAAACATTTCATATCAAATCATGCGTCATAAAGTATTTTCATTCTTTTTTTTTATATCTTTTTAAATTTAGGAACTTATGTACAATCTAAGTACATGCCAGTTCCATTGTATCCTAAAACTAATCACTCCATTACCTCATCAGTGAACATTGCTTTAGTTACACTGTCTGAAGGATCGGCTGAAACAGTATGTACGGCACCAACATCCAATATATAAATTTATTCCGGTATATGGTCTGACGTTATTATATGTCGTAGATTCTCGTTCCTGACGAGTGTGTCATCAGCAAATGATATATTCACATAAAGTATAAGGTACAATTGACCTGAAATAACGTACAATACTTTATTATAAAGTGTTATGATATTATTAGTTTCAAATGTAAGTTGTAAAGATACAATCGATGTTATTATTCTTAACCTAAAATTAATTACATTAATACAGATAATAAAAAAAAAACATAAAAAAAAACACCTAAAAGTTAATTGCTATGATTGTCCCGTATCGTACCCGGCTTAAAGGTTCCCATAACGCTCGCAGCATTTTCACGTTGAATTGCTAGGGAAATCCTTTGCGCCAGATACAATCCGGAACGTCGATCATGGCCTCTGTCGACAATGCGCTGCCCCAACTCGTTTATAAATACTTTTGCCTCCGCCCCCCACACCCCAGTAGTTTCGAAAGCCACCGGTACGAATAAGTACGTCGTCTCCAAGACCCTGTACTTGACGTGTTTCAGCCTGGCTGCGGACTCCGCTGCTGAACCCGCCCGACTAATGGAGTCCCGCAGATGAGAAGCAGCAAACGTACTTACGCACGTCGCATCCCACAGCAGGGAGCGACCCTTATGCTATGCTAATATATGAACTTAATAAATAATTAAAATATATATTCACAGTTGTAAAGAGTTTTACTGGAAAAACAAGTAATAATTGAGAAACTGAATTTTAACATAACATACGTGTATCATAGTCTCGTGGGTGCCTATGGGCTTGTACTCGTATATATTATTACATACTGTGACTGTGAGCGGTGACACGGATTGGCATTTTTTTTTATCTTGTAGAAATAGAAATAGAAATAGAAATAATCTTTATTCAAATAAACTCATTACAAGCACTTTTGAATAGTCATATTTTGATTCTACCACTCATTCGGAATGCAGATTCATCAAAAGAAACTTGTGTGTTGCTCTTTTTAATAGATGTTTTTTTTATATAAATAATTACAGTATAACAAGTAAGAGGCATGCGATAATCAATATAGAAATCGCTACGCACTCATTATTAGTGTAACCAGATAATATTGTCAGTGCTATGTAAAGTGCAGTGTAAATAGTTGTTTTTGGTGAATGTACCGTATTTATGTTCATATGCATATAGTAAAAAACAGTTTCAATATTACAAACAGACGCTCCAAATTTATTTTATGTTGATAATTTGAATTATACATTGTAATTGTACCGATTTTGTTTGTAATATATAGATTGTAATTATTTAGCGGTATGAGTAATCTGTTGATAAGAAACAAATATATTAATCTGTGTATTGTTCTTTTAAAAGTACGGGTGGCAACCCTAGGTGTGACATGTGAAACCACTCAGCCACAGTTACCCCGTAGCGATTTATAATAGTGGTATTAACACATAATATCACGGTGTTTTCACGGTGCAATACCATGAGGTTTTGTTTTCAAACGATTTTGGAATAGTGTTTGGTAAGTGACGATGCGAATGCTCAGATAGTAGATGATGTTGCGGCTCGAATGCTGCTTCAGCAGATTACAGCGTTGTTGAAATTATAGATTTTGCTTATAGTCTTAAATTTATTTGGTAAATACTATGATAAATTACAATTTTGGTGGAATGAACAAAAGTACGTTAGATCGATCGAATAGATTTTTAAAGTCTGTACGTTACATCGCGGACTTAAATTAATGTTTTTGTAGAAAAAATTTAAATACATAGCACTGACAATATTATCTGATTACACTAATAATGAGTGCGTAGCGATTTCTATGTTGATTGTCGCATGCCTCTTACTTGTTACACTGTAATTATTTATATAAAAAACATCTATTTAAAAGAGCAACACACAAGTTTCTTGCTCATTGTTCTTGTTATGAATCTGCATGCCGAATGAGTGGTAGAATCAAAATATGACTATTCAAAAGTGCTTGTTATGAGTTTATTTGAATAAAGATTATTTCTATTTCTATTTCTATTTCTTAAATTGGATGGGTGTGCGCTGCAATCAGAACGCTCTCTTTGTGTTGCGTTTTGTTGCTGCTTGTACGCGACTGTGTTTTAATAGTATAGAATCATTAATTAATTCATTATTTAAGAGCAACGCTCTTGTCTATGGTTTAATTGAAACAATCATTATTATTAGCATAAATATTTAATATCTAGAACTCAAAATTCACACACTTCTTTATTTCATAATAATTAAACTAAATTTTCACGTAGGGAATGTTATTGGATGTCCTTCATACAGGTCATTATAATGACCTAGTAAGGTCACAGCAGTGACATGTTATGTTGAGACTTAAATATTGTATCTGTTTCTTCTTTTTTAATATACTCTGTTTTTTTTTGTAATTTATATCGTCTTATAAAATGCGTGTATATCTGTTGATGTAAATAAATTAAAAAAAATTAAGTAAATATATCAATTGTCTAGTGCCCATAACTAGATGGCGCTGTGTTAACTGTCCAGGGTTATTTATTTTATTCTTATTAATTGACAATAAAATATATTTCTCATCTTTTTTCTATAACTATTATAACTCAATTTCGAAATTATTGGAAAACATAATCTTATGGTATTGCACCGTGAAAATACATAAAATATGAAATTAAAGTTTGTATGGAATTTCCTCATTGATTGTCTATTCCACGCGGACGAAGTCGCGGGCACAGCTAGTAAATTATATTATTAAAAAATATTTTCTATTTCCGAAATTACGAATTTAATTCACAACATATTTGAAACTAGAACACGTAAAGCGGATGCGCTTCACTAAACGAGCGGATGTAAGGCATATTTTTAGTTTTCAACTGTCTATTTGACTCGATCATAACTTCACGAGATCGCATATAAAGATATACATTACGACGTATTTTCAGAGCACGTCGTCAAATTGTCATTGGCTGAAGGTGTTCAAATCAAAATGATCCGCAAGCGCCGGCTCAAAGAGAACGTGTCTCAACGTGTCAACATAAACATGTCTGCGTTTATTCTCCGCAGTTCCCGAGTGCTGACTCTCATAACTGGATAAAATGGTCTTTTACCAGGTCATTAATGAATCCCAATTAAACTGCTGTGTGCGGACAAAGTCTCGTTTTGTTGTGATGAAACGGTGCACTTTATAGTCTCAGAATACACTGTTGGAAGCAATTATACATACTTTTGTATGTAACTTTACTTGCGTAGCATTTAGATATTGAGTACATTTGTAGTTCTTATTTGTTTTATTAAATTAGAATAGAACATCTTTTATTTCCGAAAAGGAAAACTTAACTTAAGGAACATTTTGTGTATTATTGTAAACATGTACAACATTTATTTGAAAAGAATACGACCTGAGTTTCTCGTCAGTTCTTCTGATCTCGAAATCATTCCGAACTGACGGTAGATTTGACATATCATAAGAGTCGGTAATAGACCTACATGAATAAAGATATTTTGATTTTGATTTTTTATTTTATCTATAGCTCTATGCTAGGCTATACCTGTATTGTGGAAGAAAATTATTAATATTTAGGGTTGGTTGGTTGAGTTGGATTGTGTTGGTTGCTTGGTAAAGAAAGCTAAAATAGTGTTCTTCAAAATAATTTAATGTCTATATATCTCACATATATAGACATACTGATAAGTATGTATATATGACTAGCAGACCCGGCCACGCGTTGCTGTGGTTAAGGTTCGTGAATAAAATAATATTGAGACTATAAATTGAGATGTAAGCTTAGGATAGCTCTTTCAATTTGGATCAAATTGCACACAATGTGCAAATCAAATTTGCAATCGGTTCAGTAGGTTCCATCGCGGACTAACAACGTTACACGTAATTTTTATATATAAAGATAATATACTTATATTCAATTAGCCTGAATTATGTATAAATTGAAATAATTTGTCGTATCACATCAACTACACTACGCTTAAGTTCGTCTGCGTCCGTCATCCGTGTCTCAGGTATGTAAATACGTCCATTAGTGGCTGACTCACAAGCGGCGCGTGCGCTCGTAAGTCTCGATTTTTATGGCCCCACACCTACGCTCGCTTATTATTTATTCTGTAACGCGCTCGAGAAAATAATGAATTTCATTAATATGTCAAAATTCTTAAACTGAAAGCTTTTAGACTCATTTGATGAAGGTGTGAATATATTCAAATTCAAATTCAAAAATAATTCATTCATTTAGGACATTTTAGCCGCTTATGAACGTCAAGTTTTACATTATATTTTTTTTACCTACCGTCCAGTTGGGTATATAGATCCAGTTGAGAAGAACTGGCAAGAAACTCAATTGAATTACTTTTTTTTTAAATCCAGTTTATTTACAATGCATTTATATAGGTGTCTATGGCTAACATTAAATGAAAATCCCGAACATGAAAACTATTGCCATGCACGCTCGTCATTCAAGTAATCGTTTAGTGAGTAATAGGCTTTGCTCAGTAAATATGATTTAACAGATGTTTTGAATTTATTTAAGGGTAATTCCAATATATCCTTTGGTATCTTATTAAATTTTTATACCTATTCCTATAAAATTTATGGTATTATATGAAAGGGTTTTTTTAATTTTAATGGAATGGTGCTCTCGCCTACGCTAACTGTATATGATGATGGGGCACCAGTGGAGGATGATAATGAGGTCAGTCAGCCTATCGTGTCAAATTCGAGGAATTTACCACGATGGTTTCCAGTAGGAACCTCGTGGAGGTTAACCTGACATGGTATGTTGCTAGCAATGGGGTTAGTATTCCACATTATTACATCATTTGCCACCTTATAGTTAAGACACAGCATGAATTTCGCGTCCTTATGGGATGCTACTGATACTGATACCACCTTCCTTGAATGGATGCTCGCGTGTTCGATTCCTCGCAGGATAAAAACATTTGTATCCATCAGTACGATTGTTTGTATTGGTTTAGATGTTTTCTTTATATATTAATTATGTTTATACAGAAAGAAAATAAGTATTTATAACTGTTGGACAGTAACTATAACGTAAGGTCTGTTTAGCTTATGACTAGATGGCGCTGTGTTGAATTGTCCGAGGCTATTATTATATTTGTATATTTTGTTTTCTCAGCTTTTTTTTCTGGGCTTTTACGCTTTGTGGCGTATACTACATTTATGGGCCAAAACCAAGTAATGTATGCGTGTGTAGTTTTTTTTTTTCGGACTACTCTAATGCTGTTGGCCGCAGCTGGCCTTTACAGCTTCACCGGACGTTATGGGACGAGTGCAGATGGCACTCCAAACCCGCGGAAGGACTTATGGAGCGGCTGAAGGCCAACTCCTGCCTAACGGATACGACTTTAGTCTGAGGGCACCAATAGGGGTTCGAACCTCGGCTCAGGCCGTCGTAATTTCGATCCCCGTTTGAATTGGACGGGGGATCGATCGGAGGGGCGCGTGGAGCGTCCGGGCGCGGCGTGTGTAGGTTCATGTGTGTGTATATATATTGTGAACCTTTTAATTTACGTGATAGTTATTTTGTCATTTACGTCTATTTCTAAGAATTTTCGTACAGGTCTACAGGTAGTCAATTTTTTTTTTATTTCTCTCAGCTTTTGCTGGTTTTTGTTTTTACACTTGCGGCCCGAAACCAAGTAAGTGCAATTTAGGTGTGTGTGAGCGTGTGTGTATGAAATCTGCGCATGTGTGCGTGCGTATGATATAATTATAATTATTATTATTATTGACAGTTATTAACTGGATGAATGCTATGAAATTT
The DNA here is from genome assembly GCF_030625045.1 of Achroia grisella. Classification (NCBI taxonomy): domain Eukaryota; kingdom Metazoa; phylum Arthropoda; class Insecta; order Lepidoptera; family Pyralidae; genus Achroia; species Achroia grisella. The sequence continues at coordinate 797,479 of NW_026712915.1, forward strand.
TCTTTCCTTTCAGTTCTTTCAGTAACCGCCATCTGTCAAATGTAAAACAGTAATACATCATTCAGATCGCATTTTGTTTAATGTGCTATCGTTATTCAACTGCAGGATGTCGCGACATGTTCATTATGACAGTAATTTGTTTTATTGAGTTTTTTTTTGAGGAGAGGATACTATAAATCTATTGATAATGTTTAGTTGCGAGGGGTTATTAGGACAAAAGATTATTCCATTTTCTTAGTTGATATTACCTTAATTTTTTATGTGTTTTGTATAATCTCTAATATTATTCTCTTAATTATTGATTTTATTTGAATAATAATGGAATGGTGCACTTACCTGTGCTAACGATTTACGCTGGCGGACCTAAATATCTGAAAATTTTTTTCTCTTTTCTTGATCTTGTAGTTTTCAAGTGCTCAAAAGTTTAACAGATTTATATATATTAACACAATATACATATATGTCAATCTATGATGTGTTTTTCTATTACAAAACATACAGAAAGCAATAATATTAAATAATATCTATTATAACTCTTAGTCGCTAAGCTAATTATATAGGGTATAAAATTGGTAACAAAAAATATATTTTATATTTGTAACAAAAATCTAAATGATCCATTAATGAAAACCAAATTATATATTACAATATATCATGTCTCTAACAAAAAAAATAATGACTGTCTATAACAGGTGCCTATTATAAATATTACATCTTTATACTTTGGCATCCATAAATCTGTATTCACAAACGAAATTAAAACGATAATGAGACGAGTTTCATTATCGTTCCTGGTTCGTTCTTATAAATAACCACATGTAATATTTATGTCGCGTACTAAATGACGCGGTCAAAACATTGTGACCTTGCTACCGGTTCTAATTATGACATGAACGAGATGAAAGTGCTACGGACACCATATAATGGGCATGACGAATTGCGTCTGCGCATAAAACGAGAAATGGGCCAATGGTTTTTCATAAAAAACGTCAAAAAGAGTTTTCTTTGGTGTGTTTTATGAGTTCGTTATGCATGTTCAGGTATATTGTCTCAGTTTTATGTATGTACTGGTATAAAAAATAGGTCAAGAAATATAAAATTGGTGGTAAGTGCGAAGTTTGTATAGGGTAGAGATTGCCAACTGTTGAGAATGACGACAATGTGATGAAGTGATGAGATGATGAGAATGCAACATTTGCCTTGTTATATTTGTTTTCCACGTGGCGTCTGTCTCATAATTAGTTTGTTAATGGTGTTTCTATCTCCGGAAAATCTGTCAAAATATATATTGACACATAACATTTTTTGGTGCCGCGAATTCGAACCCACAACTTTGAGGTTGAATTTAGAATAGATAACAACTAAGCCATGATATTCTTAGATATTTGACTGTTATTATATATAGATAGCCCTAATGGTCTAGCGGTTTGACACATCGCCTTAGTTCTTACGCTCGCGGTTTTGATTCCTCGAACGGTGCAAATATTTGTATTCATGTGTCTGATTGTTTGTCATCAATCTGCGTAATTTGTATGTACATATTGTTAACTATCGTGTGACGCACCATTAATTAAAAATGGTAAAGTCAATAATCATGTAACCTGAAACGGAACGTCAGAGGCCAGAGCCAAAGTAATCTATGTGACATTGACAAGTGGATGACGGATGATTGAACGCAGGTAGCGGGAGTTTTGGAGCGAAAAAGTTGGAGTGTTTATATTATTATAAAAACAAATAAGAGATAGGTAATTGTGAATATTGTAGGCATTGAGGTGTTTCTCTCCCTGACCAACCGGCATTACGCCTAAGTCGTCAGGATACTAGTGATTTTAAAAATATGTATTTGTATCAGTTGTCTAGTATCCATAATACAAGCTCTGTTTAGCTTGGGACTAGATGGCGCTGTGTGAATTATCCTGAGACATTATTTTATAATAATGCTATAATAAAACAATACAAATTGTGTAAAACAACATAATAGTAACTTTACTGTAAATTTTCATTTGGAACATAATAGCAACTTAAGTTGTAAATCTGGTTATGTCAGCTAGCATAGTGCAATAGGTCCTTATGAGTCTTTATGGTCATCATTATAATGGTCATCTATGGTTATGTCAGCTAGCATAGTGCAATAGGTCCTTATGAGTCTTTATGGTCATCATTATAATGGCCATCTATGGTTATGTCAGCTAGCATAGTGCAATAGGTCCTTATGAGTCTTTATGGTCATCATTATAATGGCCATCTATGGTTATGTCAGCTAGCATAGTGCAATAGGTCTTTATGAGTCTTTATGGTCATCATTATAATGGTCATCTATGGTTAAGTCAGTTAGCATAGTGTAATAGGTCCTTATAAGTCTTTACGGTCATCATTATAATGGTCATCTATGGTTATGTCAGTTAGCATAGTGCAATAGGTCCTTATGAGTCTCTATGGTCATCTACGGTTAAGTCAGTTAGCATAGTGCAATAGGTCCTTATAAGTCTTTACGGTCATCATTATAATGGTCATCTATGGTTAAGTCAGTTAGCATAGTGCAATAGGTCCTTATGAGTCTTTATGGTCATCATTATAATGGCATCTATGGTTATGTCAGCTAGCATAGTGCAATAGGTCCTTATGAGTCTCTATGGTCATCTACGGTTAAGTCAGTTAGCATAGTGCAATAGGTCCTTATAAGTCTTTACGGTCATCATTATAATGGTCATCTATGGTTAAGTCAGTTAGCATAGTGCAATAGGTCCTTATGAGTCTTTATGGTCATCATTATAATGGCATCTATGGTTAAGTCAGTTAGCATAGTGCAAAAGGTCCTTATAAGTCTTTATGCTAATCATTATAATAGTTATCTATAGAATAGTAACTAAAAATGCTCTCATTTGTCTGTGACGCACTAAAAAGCATAACAATATAACATTTGCAGTAGATTTGAGCATGCTAAGTGTGTGAGCGGCAATAAATTAACACAATAAACGATGTTTCTGGCCGACCGTACATCACGCGGCGCTGCAAGGGACTGCAAGATATATTTTATATACGTACTATGATAATTTATATACATGTTTTATGGGCGCGATTTACCGCCGGCGCCTCAGATTGTATTTGATATTAATGTGTGATATTAGAGAGGCGCATTTTGTGTAAATATTGATCGTGTATTGATTTATTGGTAGGAACTTAATTTAAAATATAGTAAAATAGCATAATGTTATTTTTTAGTAGTTGACGTGGTCGAGTGGATTGAAGTCTCACTAAAATGTCCAGACATGTGGCGGCGTGATGGGCCGGATCATTGGGCTCCCTAAAATATGGTCGTGCGCAGTGATGGCTGGCTCATCCGTCATACTCATGAACGAGTGTTGTTTGTAGGGACTGGTCTGCTCTTATCACTACGACTGATTTAATCTTATTGTGTTTTTATATTTGAGCCTAAATAAATTAGTGCTGGTTGGTAGTTTGTATTCACACGTTTCGACTTGTAAATTGTGAACTTACAAGGATTGTTTAAAAGAGCAACACACAAGTTTCTTGCTTATTCTTCTTGTGATGAGACAGCTCTCCGAATAAGCGGTAGATTTGAAAAAAATGTTGACTATTCAAAAGTGCTTAAATTAAGTTTATTTGAATAAATGATTTCCTATTCTATTCTATTCTATGTTTGACTTTATATAACTTCACTTACGGCTCATACATAGATCCGAAGACACCTATTGTTGTAATAATTAATTTTAGATATAAATTTAATTTTACTTATAAAATTGTTTTTTTTTTAGGTCTTCCGCCATTATGACGGATGAGCCACCCATCACTGCGCTCGACCATATTTTAGGGAACCCAATGACCCGGCCCACCACGCCGCCATAAAGGAAATGGGTACTTTTGCTGCAGGAATTAAAATGCTGACTCTACGCAGGTGTCTTTCTCGGTAGCGCACCTTCTTGTATCATGTTAGGTGGTACGATCGGATCGCCGTTGAGGATGTGTCGTAATACTTGATAGGTATCTACTATAACAATCTTTTTTTTCCGTGTTATTATTATAAATAACTGCCAAAAGAAATAAATAATCTCACAATTTTATATATACACAGACATACCTTTGCAAATACCATTCCTTTGCAAAAAAGCTTACTATAAAATTGAAGAATTTGTTAACGATAATAATGTTTTTATAGAAAAACTTTAAATCTATAGCACTGACAATATTATCTGATTACATTAATAATGAGTGCGTAGCGACTTCTATGTTGATTATCGCATGCCTCTTACTTGTTACACTATAATTATTTATTTAAAAAAAACATCTATTAAAAAGAGTGACACACAAGTTTCTTGCTCATTCTTCTTGTAATGAATCTGTATTCCGAATAAGTGGTAGAATCAAAATATAACTATTCAAAAGTGCTTGTAATGAGTTTATTTGAATAAAGATTATTTCTATTTCTATTCATACAGGACATCAATTGCACAGATGTCTATTTCTGCACTCTTAAATTGCTACCAGTGATACCTAACAATTTAATAGCGCTTGAGCATCCCAAGTATGAAATATTCAGCGGTGAGTGCGCTGAAAGGGCAATAACATTTAAATAGCAACGTGTTGGCAAAATAAGCAACAAGCGCTTAATGTAAGCGGTGCAATTAGAGTGCAAGTGGCGACAGCCATACGTAGATTGAGATAGACGTTATATCTTAAGATGAAAATCAACTTACTGCTGAACATTCTAGACTTATATTACAAAACCTATTTATAGACATCTCATCGCGGTTGACTTTGAATAAAGTCCTCTGCTAGACTTGTAAAGTCAAAGTCAAACAATGTAATTTAATTGAGTTTCTTGTCAGTTCTTCTCAGTTCAATCTATGTACTGAACTGGATGGTAAGGAAAAATATTAACATAAAAATTTGGCATTCACAAGTTAAAATGTCCTACATGAATAAATTATTTTTGTTTTTAAATCAAATTTGTTAATTCATAATTATCTTAGCAGGTAAGCAGCTTGCTGTGTAAGCTGTGTTTTGGTTGAGATATGGCAGGGACATGACAATACGGAGACATAGCATCATAGTCCACTGGAATGCAACGCATAGCGTAATACACGTACACATATACATATATGTACACATACAACGCATAAATATATATGTTACATAATAAAATGAGCGATAGTGTACCATCTTGATATTTGCCATTCTAGTATACTTTAAAGAAAAGTTTATTTGTAATAAAATAACCTGTTTTTTTATTGAAAGATATTGTATCGATTTTTATTGAAAGACTTTACTGCCCCAACGGCCATCTGTCCTACGAGCTATGTGCCCTGCCCATTAAATTTATTTAAAGCTAATTTCAGTGTATCCTTTGGTATTTATTATTAATTTTTATACCTATTCCTATAAAAGTGCCATTGACCTTTTTTAAAGGATACTTCGTAACAGCAACTTTAGTTAACTTTAATCTAATATATTCGCGTTAATTTACTTAGGGATGGAATTTATCAAAATATTTTCTTAAGGGATGCCTACGTTATAGTAGCTTTATGCATGCAAAGTCTCAGCCCGATCGGTTTATAATTGACAAAGTTTCATACAAACTTTCATCCCCTATTTTATCCCCATGGGGGTCGAATTAATCAAAATCCGTTCCTAACGAATGCCTACGTCATAACATCTACCTGCATGTCAAATTTCAGCCCGATCCGTCCAGTGGTTTGGGCTGTGCGTTGATAGATCACTACGTCAGTCACCTTTGAGTTATATATGTATATTTAGATTATGTTATAAAAAATATTCACAAAGTTGGTACACAAGAAATATGCATATATACAGGCGAAGACTAAAAACCATAATCATAAAGCGCAGTACACATGGGTGTCACCCGCAGCCGCAACGCTGCCGCCCCGCAGCCGCTGTGCACACGCACGGAAAGCGCTCAATTAAAGCCAGTGCACATAAGCAACATATTCGCATATAATGAACTTCCTAGGTGTTAGCGCTAAATATAATCTGCTGTGATTCTTGAGAGCATACAATGCTACTGAATATGGAGTGGGATTGTATAAAATAAAATTTAAGCACAAAAGCATTTAATATGTAAAATTTGGTAAATAAACTTTTTATCTATTTATTTATTTATTTATTAATAATTGCACATGCATATACATAAATTTATAAATTAACAATACACATGGACTCTGTTTAAAGAGAATGGCAATTTCGTAGATGACTCATTCCCAAAATGAAATTTATAATTTAGATCTGTTGTAGTTTCCACTTAGCTCCTATAGTACGTCTGTTAAAAATTCTTTTACTGTAGTAAGCTTTGTCGGTCAGTAGTTCTTTAAGCCTTTTTTTAAATAAATTAATTTTATCTTCTTGCTTTATGGTTTCTGGGATTTTATTATATATCACAATGGATCGGTAATACGGACTCGCCCTAAACATTTCTATTTTAGGTTCTGGTAGGGCCAGTTGGCTTTTTAATTTATTATTACATTTCAAATTAAAATATGATAAATCATCATCATCATCATCATCAGCCCACTGCTCCACTGCTGGACATAGGCCTCTCCCAAGGCACGCCACTGGGCACGATCTTCAGCCCTTCTCTTCCAGTTTTTACCCGCAACCCTACGTATGTCGTCGCTCCACCTAGCTGCGGGGCGTCCTACACTACGTTTGCCAATTCGCGGTCTCCACTCTAGAACACGCCTACTCCAGCGAGCATCGGTTCTACGACAGATATGACCAGCCCACTGCCACTTCAACTTGCAAATACGAAGAGCTATGTCGGTGACCCTAGTTCTTTGGCGAATTAATTCGTTACGGATTTGATCCCTCAGAGAAACTCTAAGCATAGCCCTTTCCATAGCTCGTTGAGTTGGTGGACCAGTCGTATCGTCAGTGTCCACGTTTCGGCCGTATGTCATAACGGGTAGGACGCACTGGTTATAAACCTTGGTCCTTGAAAATATGATAAATGCTCATGAACAAATACAGCCATCTCCAATATATAAATAGACGGTAAAGTTAATATTTTTAATTTTTGAAAGTGTGGTTTGCAACTCTCAAATCGCTTTATCTTTGCTATGACGCGCATGCACTTTTTTGTGTTATGTATAAGTCCTGGGCGTTTGTGCTTTCTCCCCAAAGGATTATTCCATAACGTAAGCATAATAAGCTGCCACTGCGCATTCGTATTCCTTTTTAGCATAGATAACGCATATATAAATTGTGATAGTTTTGTTTTTATATTAGATATGTGTTTTTTGCAGTTTACGTATGTATCTATAGTCAGGCCAAGTAAGTTGAAATCTGGTACCTCTTTTATATTATGCTTAAGTTGGATGTCTGTTAAATTTAGCGGTGTTTTCTGGTGAGGTCGAAATCTATCTATCTATTTGTCTATCTATCTATTTGTTTTAGAGGACGTGGAAATTTTATCTTTGTATTTATACGATAAACTAATATAAACTATCACATTTTCAAATACCGAGTTTATTGATTGTTTTTTGATTTCTAATTATTTATTTCTTGATATAGACATGATTTTTTTTATTATTAGAACGGTAAACAACTATCGGCTTACCTAATGGTAAGTGGTAACCGCCGCTTATATACATGAACGAATCTATCGAACGAATCTGAAATATTACGAATCTTAATATCTTATATAGACCTACATGACTTAAATTTAAGTTAGTACTTTTTTGTTATATTAGTATTTTAATAGGATTTTCTTAGTTATGTACGAAAGAGGAGTATGAAATTTCCCACACCTATATATATAGAGATGAAATGCACAATGCTATTATTTTTTTCATATTTATAAAAATACCTTAATAAAAAAATAACACGTATTTGACACACACGCATATAAGTATAGTCTTTGACAACAGAACCTTACTAATGTTGAAACTTATTATTTAAAATAATTATGGTCGAACTTCGACCACTGGGCTACCACTAGTGTATATTAAACGAGTCGTTATTTCAACGACGATGTATTCAAATTTGGAATGACATTAAAAATAGAGTTAAACAAGCCGTTATGCAGTGTATTCAAATAAGGAATGACGTAAAAAATGCAATTTAACAAGCTGTTATACAGTGTTTTCAAATTTGGAATAACGTAAAAATGCAGTTAAACAAGGCGTTATTCAGTGTATTCAAATTTGGAATGATTTTAAAAAGTGGAGTTAAACAAGCCGTTATGCAGTGTATTCAAATTTGGAACGACGTAAAAAATTTAGTTAAACAAGCCGTTATAAAGTGTATTCTTTAGAATGACGTAAAAAAGGGAGCTAAACAAGCTGTTATACAGTGTATTCTTTAGAATAATGTAAAAGGGACTTTAACAAGCTAAATTAAGTGTATTCAAATAAGGAATGACGTAAAAAATGCAATTTAACAAGCTGTTATACAGTGTATTCAAATTTGGAATAACTTAAAAAATACAGTTAAACAAGCCGTTACATTGTGTATTCTTTAGAATGACGTAAAACGATATACCTAGTCTCTCTCCATAGTGGCGCGGCATATGAGCAATATTAATTTGTGCTACATCGCGCATTAGGTTGCACATATTAGTGCCAAGCTCAACAAGGAAGAGCATTGTCTACCGGCGCGTCCGACACCGGGACATCTGTCTGTCCGTCCATCACCTAATAATAAATACAGGTGTGCTACACTTTGTCTAGACGAGTTACAATAATAGTTGCGATGGCATTTCGATAATCGAGTTAAGATGGATTTAGATCGAGTCAAAGATTTTCAGGCAATTAGGCCCATATTATAAATATCTTATAGACTAACATACATATGAATTAATATTATAAAACTACTATATTGATATTGTCTGTGTGGTAACTGTGACGACGGTAATCTGCCATGGTAACGCCGATACACCACACCCTTCGGCCAGTAGTCCTCCTTCATGAAGGTGTGCAGTATGTTGGTGGGGACCCGGGTCACAATGGTGTATTTTGCACACCTCACCACCCGATAATCGCGATTCGATTCCTGCACAATATTTTGTGTTTATGAGTACGGTTGTTTGCATAGGTTTGGATGATTTTATTATATTTTACCTGTCTGTTGTCCACACCCATTTGTGTTGCTGTTAGAGTTAGTTGTTTTAGAAATGATTTTAAATTAACTATTTACCCTAGAACCAAAGTATCATCGGACTGTGCGGTTCAGAGAGGCTTCCTTCCGGAAAAATTGCGGATGGAACTGCATGCCTAGGTTATCTCTAAAGATTCATAGAGTTCATGTAATCATGGGAAATCATGGAGTTTTTTAAGAAGTCACTGGAGCATGAGGTTTTCGCCCACATTAAGGGTGTTCCAAGCGTTTATTACTTATTTGCCACCATCGTAGCAGAAGCAGCTGGATACCAGCTCGTTCCTTTTGACTCGTTTCGGAGACGTGCTATGAGAATTGTCGATGATCCCGATCTCTCTGGCGGTATCACAGCTGTATGAGAAGAGACTTCGCATCGCTTTGTATGTTTCTGCACATTCTAACGAATATATATCGGATTGTGTTCTAAGTAATTGTTAGACACGATGACCACGGCTATCTTTTGTCATTGCATAGCTCGCCATCGACAGGAAATTCATCCCCACACGCTGGAACCTAAGTGGTATCGGACAGTGCAGCTTCAGAGGAGCATTCTACCTCGTAAATTTAGATTGTGGAATGAACTATCTGCTAAGGTTTTCTCGAGAGACTACAGCATGGGGTATTTCAAGAAGTGTGTATTAAGGTTTCTTAAGAGGTGGCAACGCCGGTATTTCTGACGTCAGGCCTGCAACCATTTACCGTCAGATGGACATGCTTGTTTGTCACCATAGTAGATAGATAGATAGATAGATAGATAGATAGATAGATAGATAGATAGATAGATAGATAGATAGATAGAATATACTTTATTTGCAACGTAAAGTAAAGAAGAAGCACAAACAATATAACAAAGGACACATAGTAATATATAATGAGACCGGCGAGTGGAATCACGGGCTACAGCTAGTATTATATAGATATAGAAACGGCTACTTGCTACAGTCTGTCATAATGTATTAAACCAAAGTCCAACGCTAGAGAGAATTACGCCCGTAAATGCACCGTTATTCGCTCCACCTGTCCCTAATGGACACAACATTCGGTAATATAAAACCGACGTAACGAAACTGACTTGTGTTACACTAGTAGTTAGTTATTTTATAGTTACATACTATTTTTAATAATAATAATAATAAATTTTTATTAATCCACAATCATGTACAGATATTAATTTTTTTTTATTAGTTTTATTGACCACTAAAATTGGTTCAGAAGGTGGAATTAATGCTATAGAATTCTCTCCCAGTCAACCTTATGCCCAATTTACACTCAGCCCGAGTGGGCAAGAAAGTGAGCAGCGCGAGAGTAAACACAAGTGAAAACACTTCCCATGCCATTGCCGCTGCCACTCGCGCTGCCCGGCGCTCCCTCGATTGTCGGTTTTCGTGCGCGAGTCAAAGGACTGGCAGCGCGAGTGGCAGCGTGTTTTTACATTCAGCCCTCTCGCTCAGTTGTCGCCCGGTAATATTCCCGGCAGCGCGAGTGGCAGGGGAAGCGGCTGAATGTAAACGTAGCATTAGGGATGTGCGGAGATACATGAATGCGGCTAATAGAATTATAATAAAAAAAACACATAAATACGTACATACATTAATAGAATTGACCTACTTTTTAATATAATAAATACACTAATTACATACACTCACATATATATAAATATACACATATATACATACATTAACAATTAAGAAGATGAATACCAGCACCCGATACCATGCCTATAATAACTAGTTTTATTAAGACTGAAGACTTAGAAGATGACGAACTCGTATTTTAAATGTGTATTTATTGGTAAGTTCTCGAATGTGTTCAGGGAGTGAGTTCCAGAGCCGTGAAGTTTGTAGTCTAAATGAGTTGGAGACGAAAGAAGTTTTATGAAGAGGAGAAAGAAGAAGAGAATCTTTAGATCGCAGCTGGCGGTTATTTTTATAAACAATTTGTTGTGATTTTATGAGCCTGGGAACTGAACTTGCAATGGGGCCTATCCACGAGGTAGACCAGTACTTACCCCTCGGTTGTGCGGTTCTACTTAGATTTACACAGTAAGATTATGGCAACATCTAGGTATCTATAGTGTCTAATATATTAGGTAAGTATAGTATATATATGTGTTGTAATGTTGTGTGTGTGTGTGTGTGTGTTTATGATAATCGGAGTTACGTCATAATGACAAAAGTAAATAAAACCAGCTTTATACCGCGACTTCGTCGGCGTGGAATTAAAATAAATAAAAATTTCCGGGTCCGCTTATGGGAGTAGATAACTGATACAAATAATAGATAAAAAACACTCAGACCGCTACCAACAATCAAACTCTTGAATACAAATATTTGTACTGTGCGAGGAATCGAACCCACGTAAAGCGGTGTGGTAAACCACTAGACCACCGAGGTCGTATGCCACAATGAAATCGGAAAAATCTCGATGATTAATGATCTAAGAGATAATAATAATAATCTCAGGACAATTCACACAGCGCCATCTAGGCCCAAATTAAGCTTGCCAAAGCTTGTGTTATGGGTACTAGATAACTGATACAAATACATAGATATTTTTTTTTTGTAAATATATACATATTATACATAGAAAATACCCAGACCGATACAAGCAATCATACTCATATATACAAATGTTTGTGCCGGAGGAATCGAACCCGCGACCATCGGTCGTAAAGCGATGTGCTAGACCGCTACACCATCGAGGTCGTCAAATTGAACGTCTATTAGTCTTTATTAGGGTGATTTAAATGACCGCGTCTGATATTCACTAATAGTGTTGGATGTACACGATCCGCAGCTGGCTAACTGCATCAACTGTTACTTATAACTGTCACCGTTGGCAAAATTGTTGTAAATGTTTGAGTTGATTTGAAAGGTATCTCAGTTTGTTACTGGAGCTTGGGAACACAACTACTATTTTAATAAAATCCAAATATTAGCAAAAATGTGTATTCTTCCCAAAAGGGCTCACAGCAAGAAGTAACAAAACAACAAAAATTAGTCAAAAGTGACGTATAAAAAATAGATATAAAAATATAAAGTTTGTAAAAAGAATGATAGACAAGCTGCCAGCAACAACCCACCATCCTGTGACATAGTCACATCTTATTGAAAGTCTACTGGCAACTTGACCAGCATTTTCAGTGACAGACGGAGATACGGCCAGAGGTGGTTACCTCCTACGGTCACTGTTTGGTCCTGGTTGTGGTCAGGGGATCTCCTCAGAATTAGTGTGGTGAGCCCTTTTGGGAAGAATACACATTTTTGCTAATATTTGGATTTTATTAAAATAGTAGTTGTGTTCCCGCTCCAGTAACACAGTTCCTCATTAAAGTGTAACTTCAAGACCTAAATAAAATGGATCGCTTAAGTAAACGATCCGTTCATTTATATACTGTTTTATATTAAATATCGGGAACTTACAAATTTAAAACGTGGTAACATTCTTTATTTATAACACAGGGGACAAACGAGCATGCGGTTCACCTGATGGTAAGTGATTACCGCCGCCCATGAGCACCCGCAACACCAGGGAATTTGCAAGTACGTTGTCGGCCTTTTAAAAAGGAATAAGCTCTTTTCTTGAAGGTTTCAATATCGTATCGGTTCGGTAATACCATTGCTGGAAGGTAATTCCACGATGTGGTTGTGCGAGGCAAAAAGTTTCTAGAATACCGCACTGTAGAGAACCGCCATTCATCCAGATGATCAGGATGGTATTTCAGTTTCTGGCGGGTGGTACGGTGGTGAAACTCAGCAGCTGGTATTAATCCGAACAATTCCTCAGAACACTCCCCGTGATATATGCGGTAGAAAATGCACACGAAATCGTCATAATCACAAATGTTTACACCAACACAATTATATTATAACACATTACAATGTATTAAAAAAATGTGATAACTATTCAAATTTAAATGTAAGTTTATTTGAATTAATGACTTTCTATTCTATTCTATTCTATTTAAAATAAGCGTAACCTTAATTATAGGTAACAAATTTAAGCTTACAATTAATCTAAATATATATAACTCAAAGGGGACCGACAACGATCTATCAACGCACAGCCCAAACCTCTGGATGGATCGGGCTGAAATTTTACATGCAGGTAGATGTTATGACGTAGGCAACCGCTAAGAAAGGATTTTGATTAATTCTACCCCCAAAGGGATAAAATAGAGGATGAAAGTTTGTATGAAACTTTGTCAATTATAAAACCGATCGGGCTGAGACTTTGCATACATAAAGTGACTATGACGTGGATGCCTGCGAAAGAATTTTGACAACCCCTAAGGGGATGAATTAACGCGAGCGAAGCCGCGTGCAAAAGCTAGTAAAACATACAACTTTAGAATTTTACCTTTAAAAAAATACTTGTACTGATTCAACTAGAATTATAAAGTAAAAAACTTTGTCGATGTTTAATTCGAAGTCAGGACTATCTAAGTCAGCTTAAGCCACTGTATTTTACAGTAATTATATTTTAATTACAGTTTACTCTCAGAATAACGTTAATAATCTCCCGGTATAATCTTGTTTGTACAATGCTATATTAATTTCACCTGTTCCGTGCAGCGAACGGCAAAACAAACTCACTTGTACTGCGAACCACTTAGATTCCGCACTTAAAGCCGTTATGAGCCGTAGAAGTTAAAATAGTGTTGTGGAATTAGTTTCAATTTTATCGATATCGATGTTTATATTTTTTCATATTATTATAAAATAGTGTTGTCGGATAACAACCCAACTAAGGAAGAAGGGAGATCGTTAGTAATATGGACTAATATGCTTACAATATGGTTGTCAGGACGATCATGTAGTTCTCCATGGAAACCATCGTGATAGGTTCTTAGCGAATTTGTCACATTAGGCAAACTGATCTGGACTTTTGCTCATCTTATCCACTGGTACTCCACCAGTGGATAATAATGAGTAACGTGTAGCCAGTGTAATGTTTCATTAAAATCCATTAAAAAACTCCCAACGGAATATACGGTAATGCGATAACAGTGGAAGAAAGAAATAAAGGAAATCTTTACTATTATTCACTAAAATCTTTATGATATTATTTTATACACATCAGTTTACTTTATGTAATCAAATTTATCTTTTATTTATAACAATAAAATTTAAGACCACTATGCATGCCATTGTGTAATATTGTGCATGCTATAATAATTTAATAAGGATGTAATATAAAACTAATTCGCTTATTGACATATCATTTTTTTATTAATTAAACATTTGACATCCTTTTCGGCATCCACTCTTCTTTGAACGATTAATCTTAAATAAAGAAATTAGAATAGAATAGAATAGAATATAGAATAGAAAATCATTTATTCAACTAAACTTAATTTAAGCACTTTTGAATAGTCATAACAATTTGTTTTTTCTCCAACCACTCGTTCGGAAAGCTGTCTCATCACAAGAAGAACGAGCAAGAAACTTGTTTGTTGTTCTTTTAAATAATCCTTGTAAGTTTACATTTACAAGTCGAATTATAAATTATTTCACACAAAGAATTGTAAAGATAAAATATTTTGTTTTAGCAAAAGAAAATAATATCGATATGAATATTCCCATCACTACTAACACATTAGGTTTGTCACAAAATTAAATTATACAACACCCCACCTACGCATTTGCAATACTCACTGTATTTACGCGAATATAATCCATATAATTAAAGCAATAAGGTACATCAAATATGCAGATACTAATGTGGTAACCAAGTTATGGCAACCTGCTCGGAGCCAGTTAATCCCTTTTATCTAAAGGTGACATACAGCTCTTTATTATTACTGAGATATGTCGGCAATTCTCTTTAAGGACGCGTGGAGCCTCACTTAAGATACTCGTTTGAGAAAATCTAACGTCCATTTATATTTACCCAACAATTAATATTAAACGTTATGGTATGCCTTTGAAGAGAGAAACCGCAAATGTGGTGATAATGTCCGTACCCTTCAGGAATTGAAAACAATTTGAATAAGCTGAATATCCTAGAGTTTAACTAGTTGTCCAGATAGTATATATATCTATACAAATATACATATAAATAAAATTGGAGTGTCTGTTTGTAATATTCAAATAACAGTTTTTTACTACATGCTTATGAATATAAATACTTACACCAAAATACCATTTATTAAATTTTTTGTCTGTCTGTCTGGTTGTTCCGGCTAATCTCTGAAATGGCTGACCGATTTTGATGGGACTTTTATTGGAAGGTAGCTGATGTAATAAGGAGTAACTTAGGCTACTTATTTTAGAAAAATAAAGTTAAATTCCATGCGGACAAAGTCGCGAGTACAGCTAGTTTTAATATAGGTAGAATTGAATAGAATAGAAAATGTTTTAATCAAGAGTTAACTTGTTATACTGTTGGTCTAGCGGTATAGGACACCGGTTTTCTTCCGATGGTCGCGGGTTCGATTCCTCGCACGGCACAAATATTTGTATTCATGAACATGATTGTTTGTATCGGTCTGGGTATTATCTAAAATATATATCTAAGTATTTACATCAGTTGTCTAGTACCCATAATACAAGCTCTGCTTACCGTGTGACTAGATGGCGCTGTGTTAATTGTCCTGGGTTATTATTATTATTAATAGAATAGAAAATCCTTTATTCAAATTTAAGCACTTTTGAATAGTCTTTCCTTTTTTTTTAATTTACCGCTCATTCAGAAAGCTGTCTCATCACAAAGAGGAATGGCAAATAAGCTGAGCATTATAATATGAATATGAGGTTTAATCAGTAAGCTAGTCATGACCATTCAGGAATGGAAACACCAGGAATTTGCCATGGTGGTTTCCAGGGGGAACCATGTGGTCAAGCTCACATGATACATTGCTAATAATGGAGTTATTAGTCCACATTACTAATAATCCCCTCCCCTAAATTATATGTAGATATTGTGTATGAACGTAGATAGATGACAAGGCAGAGGACGCTCTAAAAAAATTGCGAGGTAACAGATTGAGCTGGTATGGGCATGTTATGCGGAGGAATGAGGACCATGTCTTATGGAAAGTGTATAATATGAATGTGGATGGATGTAAAGGGAGGGGACGCCCTAAGAAAAGATGGATGGATTGTGTGAAAGATGATTTGAATAAAAGGAGAGTATGCTCAGATATGACGACCGATAGAGAGCAGTGGAAGAATGACATACTGCGCCGACCACAAATAATGGTATATATGCAAGGCAATGATGATTGTGTGATTTAAAAATATATAAAATAGTTCATGTACCAACTAATCAAATTGATCTAAATGTAGTAAGCTATAAACTTTCAGGAATAGCGCATATAAAAATATCTAGGCAGGTGTAATAGTGATTGCGACCGAATTGCGGCGCGCGCGCAACCGACATGAAACACATGGCCCCTCGTTTACCAGCTCTAGTCGAGCCCACCAATCTTGATACTTAATAATAATCGTAATAAAAACTTGTAATAAATTTAATGGACAAAACAAAATATTACGGAAAGTTTAAATATCAAATCTATATATATATATACTAGCTGTCCCGGCAAACGTTGTTTTGCCTTAAAATAAAAAAAAAATTTTAGGGGTGGACTACCCATAACATTTAGGGGGATGAAAAATAGATGTTGGCCGATTCTCAGACCTACTCAATACGCTCACAAAATTTCATGAGAATCGGTCAAGCCGCTTCGGAGGAGTATGGGAACGAAAACTGTGACACGAGAATTTTATATATAAGATATAATCTATATATAATGCCTATAACCCTTTATCAATTGTTTAGAAAATGAGCTGACATTATTAACATATTAGATATTTATACATTATGTCTATAAACTAACTCCATTTCATCAGTTTACAAAAAAAAAGTCAGCAAATTAAAAAACAAAAATATTAATTTCTATTTACTCAATACAATTTACTTTAACAATAAGTATATAAGCTAGAACAAAAGAAGAATAGAATAGAAAATAATTTATTTAAATAAACTTACATTGAAGTCATCACTTATTTTTTTTAATGAACCGCTCATTGTGAAAACTGTCTCATTACACGCACAGAAACTTGCGTGTTCCTCCTTTAATAACCTTTAAAATTAAGAAGAATAAGGAATATTATCTTTATTAAAGTAAACTTGATATACGCTCTTTTGAATTGTCATATTTTATTGATTCTATATCCTACATTTTCAATAGGGACGCAGATTCATCACAGGAAGAATGACCAAAAAAGTTGTTTGCGAAAATCTAAATATATATAACTCAAAGGTGACTGACATAGTGATCTATCAACGCACAGTCCAAACCACTAGACGGATCGGGCTGAAATTTGGCATGCAGGTAGATGTTATGACGTAGGCATCCGCTAAGAAAGGATTTTGATAAATTCCATCCCTAAGGGCTAAATAATATATATAAAGGCATAAATTACAGCTGCTTCAGTACAGCGGCGTGTGCCATAAACGGCACTGAACATTGACCCTACGTGTGCTGACACTGGTAACCGCGACGATGATGGCTTCGTCGTCGTACAAAAGAAGAGGCGCACAAACAGGGTCAATAGGAATCATTGTGGCACTGCACTCACTGGGCCCAACTTTCTGTTGCATGCTGCTACACCGACCACGACAATGTACCTGTTCCGTCTACATTACGCCACTAAGGAGCAGGACATTGTCGATTATATTCGTACCAAGAGTAACTTGACATTGAGGGTAACGCAGCTGAAGTCGAGTCACAACGCGAGTTTCAAAGCGTTTGTGGCCCTGGTCCCCACCGACTTGCTGCCCACCTTCATGAAAGAGGACTACTGGCCGAAAGGTGTGGTGTATCGGCGCTACCGTGGCAGATTGCCGTCTTCAGTGCCGTGATCACACAGACAATATCGTGGTATTGGTGATAAATATTATATTATATGTATGTTAGTCTATAAGGTATTTATAATATGGGCCTAGTTGCCTGAAATAAATGAATAAATAAAAAAAAAAATTAATTAACGCAAGCGAAGCCGCGGGCCAAAGCTAGTGAAATATAAAGCGATAAAGTATCAAATTATGCCAAGCGCACTGCAAATATCGATCAAGCGTGAACGCATCATTTCAGTAAAACCAACAGGTAATTTTCAGCTGAATCTCTCGACCGGACGTTACACTGTTTATTTTTGTAACCATCTATTTATTTTGCCTGTCCGTTCGTGTACTGATTAGATTTTATTGTTTCCCCATAGATTTTTAATGGGAAATCTCACACCTGGCTAGGTGAAATGTGCTATTATTTTATACTAGCTGTACTCGCGACTTCGTCCGCGTGGAATTTAACTTTATTTAAAAAAAAACCAAAACTAAAATAAAAGTAGCCTATGTTACTCCTTATTACATGAGCTACCTGCCAATGAAAGTCCCGTCAAAATCGGTCCAGCCATTTCAGAGATTAGCCGGAACAAACAAACAGACAGATAGACAAAAAATGTAAAAATTGTTATTTTGATGTATGTACCGTATTTATATACATATGCATGTAGTAAAAAACGGTTATTTCAATATTACAAACAGACACCCCAATTTTATTTATATGTATAGATATGTATAGATATGTTTTGACTTGTATGTCCGCACATTGTTCATTTGAGATGTTCGGTGCCTGTTATATATTATAACAAATTTGTTCGTACGTTTGTTTACCATCGCTCTACTTTATTGGTATATATATAGTATACATAGTTTTCTTCGTTAATATATTTTTTAATATGTTATGCTAAACTTGAAAGATATATAACGTCGAAAATAAACGTATAGTCATTGATTAGTTTTATTAATAAACTATCGCATTGAGGACACAGTTTTAATCTATATATCACATACAACATAATTTTTGTAGCGCATCAGAGATGTTTGCAGCAGCGCGGATAGATGGTTTTGAAGCCATAATGCGAAATAGAACTGCATCACTGATGTGTAGAATTCGTGGGAGCGCAAACAGCCTCCTAAACACCATATCCAATATGTCGGACTGTCCGCTTCAGGGGCACTGGATATCGCTGCATTGCTGCGGACCCAGGGCCTGTGGACGTGGACAGAGACATAAATATATGAATTAAATATATAAAATTGTAAATTACTAACATAGTTAATAAGTTGTTTACTAACATAATATGGATGGATAAATATCCGAAGTAAATGAAATAATAATAATATTACATGCCATATATATATATATATATATAAATAAAATTGGAGTGTCTGTTTGTAATATTGAAATAACCGTTTTTTACTACATGCATCATCATCTGCTTCTTCCTTATCCCATTTATTTGTGGTCGTCGTAATATGTTTTTCGCTTCCATTCATCTCTGTTCGCAGTCATCGCGTTATTTACTTCCTTTCTTACCATATCATCTTTCACACAGTCCATCCATCTCTTTTTCGGCCTTTTTACTACATGCATATGAATATAAATACGGTACATACACCAAAATAACATTTTTTATCATTTTTGTCAGTCAGTCTGTCTGTTTGTTTCGGCCAATATCGGACCGATTTTGACGGGGTTTTTATTGGCAGGTAGCTGATGTAATAATAAATTTATGACGCCACAATCATATATTGACAGCCTCGGTGGTCTGGTGGTTTAGCACACCGCTTTACTATCCGATGGTCGTGGGTTCGATTCCTCGCACGGTACAAACATTTGTATTCATTAGTATGATTGTTTGTATCGGTCTGGGTGTTTTCTATGTATAATATGTATTTATATACAAAAAAAAATGTATCCAAGTATTTATATCAGTTGTCTAGTACCCATAACAGAAGCTCTACTTAGCTTGGGACTAGATGGCGCTGTATGAATTGTCCTGAGATATTATTATTATATACAGGACTAAAATTATGTTCGTAAGCGACTTACGATTGTGAAGACCTCTATCTCAGTGGTCCTGAACTCACTTCTCGGTTGGATAGTTCCACATAGGTTTATACAATAAGAAGAAATTTTATAATACTATCTGACCCGCGCATCTTCGTCTTCGCCTTTTAACCAGCGTTTAATTTCGAGTTTGTTACCAGTGTTTCTATCACCAGTGTGAATCTGAAATAAGAAATATAATTTGATCATCATTGCCTTGCCTTTATCCCATTATTTGGGGTCGGCGCAGTATGTCATTCTCTTCCACTGATCTCTATCAGTCGTCATATCTAAACATACTCTTCTTTTATTCATATCATCTTTCACACAATCCATCCATCTTTTTTTAGGGCGTCCCCTCCCTTTACATCCATCCACATTCATATTATACACTTTCCATAAGACATGGTCCTCATTCCTCCGCATAACATGCCCAATCGCAACTTTTCTATAACCGGCGCAACTTTCAAACTTCCTCGTATATACTCATTCCTTATTCTGTCATTCCTGGTAACCCCACACATCCATCATAACAATAAATATCAAATATAATTTGATATTTAAATATTTATTGTGTTGTCGCATTCAAACACACTCTGCGTTTTATAAGTTAGTGTAATAGACTACTACTCGAAATCGAAGAGGAAACTCAACTACACATCCTATGTGGTTGTAGCCCACTCATGCATAAACGAAATATCTCCTTTGGAAAGTATACACTGTATCCTGAGGAGATAAAAACCATCGCTCCTAAGAATATCCTTCAATTCTTGTCCAGAACGGGTCTAGGCAGCAAACTTTGAAAAAGGGCGAGCACAATAGATCTATGTAGATCGCAGTGCTACAGGTCCATGCACCTGACTATAACCGAAACAATCTACAAAAAAAATTAAACTACTAATGTACGAATCTCTCGAAACTTCTCAACGAATGTAACTATCACGGGGAGTGTTCTGAGGAATTGTTAGGATTAATACCAGCTGCTGAGTTTCACCACCGTACCACCCGCCAGAAACTGAAATAACATCCTGATCATCTGGATGAATGGCGGTCTTCCACAGTGCGGATTTCTAGAAACTTTTTGCCTCGCACAACCACATTGTGGAATCACCTTCCAGCAATGTTTACGATACCGATACGATATTGAAACCTTCAAGAAAAGAGCCTATTCCTTTTTAAAAGGCCGACAACGTACTTGCAATTCCCCTGGTGTTGCGGGTGCTCATGGGCGGCGGTAATCACTTACCATCAGGTGAGCCGCATGCTCGTTTGTCCCCTGTGTTATAAAAAACAAAAACTGCAATAGTAAATTGCATTTATTCTCACTGAACTAGATCCTAATCGAATTTAGCGTTCACCTTTCTGAAACAATTTAACTCCGATAAATCGCTACTAACACAACCTGTCGTCGACGTTCTGCGTATGCTGCGAGCCTATGACGTTCCCATCGCGTTCCCGTCGCGTTCTCGTCGCGTTTCCGTCGCGTTCCGATTGCGTCTCCCGCCGCCCAGGTACCACGAGTCCTAAGTGTGAATGACGAGTGTCCAACGTAATTAATAGTCTTGGCTCGTTCAGTAAGTACAGGTAGTGAATTCGAGTCCCCTGGACGTCTATCAACAATTTGTTATGTCCAATAGGTCGGTCGGAAATTGGCTCGATGCACTCGTCTTGATTTTGTTCATGCTCGGTTTTAATTGGCATCATGTCAGACGTCTGTAACATATAAATGTGCACCATTTGTTTGTTTATTTATGTACATCAACGGTATGTTACTTACTCCACTGTTAGTTTTTTAATGGTAACTGCTAACGGTCCCTAATGGTGAGTACAGATTTGAC
Source organism: Achroia grisella (assembly GCF_030625045.1). Lineage (NCBI taxonomy): Eukaryota > Metazoa > Arthropoda > Insecta > Lepidoptera > Pyralidae > Achroia > Achroia grisella. The sequence continues at coordinate 819,343 of NW_026712915.1, forward strand.
AACACCGAAACATTTTGTGCCTGATAGCTTCGCTGGTGTTTCGATAGCGTCTTCAATTCCTCGCACGGCACAAACATTTGTATTCATAAGTATGATTGTTCGTATCGGTCTGGGATTCTTGTATGTATATTATATATAACATATAGCAAAAAGCCAGTACTATTTAATTGACATAAATACATTTTTTTTATTAATTCGATCCATGAATAATATTATTTTCTATAATTTTGTTTATGAGCTATTTTATTTACCCTAAGGGCTCCGCTGAAAATCAGCGCTGTAGCTTCGGCTGCAGCAATATGCTGAGTGGAATCCTGTTTAGCAAATATTTGGTAGTAGTGTATCGGTTTTTATTATTGTTTTCCTATATTGTGGTGTGTGTATATATATATGTATTCATGAATCATCATCATCATCATCATCGCAGCCCGGAAGACGTCCACTGCTGGACATAGGCCTCCCCCAAAGATCTCCACGACGATCGGTCCTGCGCTGCTCGCATCCAATGCCTTCCCGCGATCTTGACCAGATCGTCGGTCCACCTTGCTGGAGGCCTTCCCACGCTGCGTCTTCCGTCATCCATTCATGAATACATACTATAAATTAATTTAATGAAGGTATGATAATTTTGACTTTTTTTCTAATTAAATTTAATATAATAATAATCTCAGGACAATTCACACAGTGCCATCTAGACCCAAGTCAAGCTAGCTAAAGCTTGTGTTATAGGTACTAGATTACTGATACAAATACATAGATTTTTTTTTCATAAATACATACATATTATACTTAGAAAATACCCAGACCTATACAAACAATCATAATCATGAATACAAAAGTTAGTGCCGTTCGAACAATCGAACCCGCGACCATCGGACGTAAAGCGGTGTGCTAGAATGCTAGATCACCGAGGTCGTCAAAATTTATATTATTATTATTATATTTTACATATAGTAAAAAAAAGTTGCTTAGTTTGGGATTAGATGGCGCTGTGTGAATTGTACTTATTTATATACAGATAATGGACACAAACTTCCATCCATATATATATATAAATATATATATATGTATATAAAAATTTCCGCGTTTATAATACTAATACATACATTTACATACCATACACTCCTGTGTCCTCCTGGACACAGGCTTTACCTTCAGGTGAAGTCGCGGGTAACAGCACAGTACAAGTTTAAATTGAAATTAAAATAAAACAGCCGAACTGGAAAATTCTCAAAATATCCACTGCAATTAAAACCAGTAGATGGCACATTAATATTTGATATCACAATTAATTCGCTGCCGGGCCCGCTCGTAAAATTTTCAATTTGCAAACTTCCACCTGATAAAAGGTGGGAGCCGCAAACTTCTTCGGAGATAAGGGCTCGGTAATTACATCTGTGGGTTACAGACTATTAGAGTTCGCTCGGTTTCGTGAATTTTCTGTTCTAATTTTTGGATAATACTTGGACTATTTTTGTAGGTAATAATAATAAACTTGGACAATTCACACATTGCCTATTCGAAAGTTAAGCACATGATGTGTTATGAATACTACATAACTGATACAAATACATACATCTTATTAATATTATAAACGCGGAAATTTGTGAGTATGTATGGATGTTGGTTACTTCACGCAAAAACTACTGAACGGATTTTGGTATAACTTTACAGTAATATAGGATATAAAATTCATACGGGTGAAACCGCAGGTACAGTTAGTAATATATATAGAAAACACCAGATAAATAAAAACAATCGTACTCATGAACACAAATATTTGTACCGTGCGAGAAATCGAACCCGCGATTATCAGAAGTATAGCGACCATGCTAAGGCCACTAGACTACATTAAAGAGCAATGGGCTGAGAACTGAGTCCTGATGAACGCCCACCTTTTTTACAAATTCATCGCTCATTCCATCAGTTTTGACTTTAGTACGGACGTTGTTAGACATATTTTGGTTCAGCTGTATGTAAATTTTGGGCAGATGTCATATTAATGCTCTCAATATTCGTCTTCGCTGTACTCTGTCAAATGCTTTTTCAAGATCTGTAAAGATTTAATGTGTGTAGTTTTCTTCAGAAGATATTTCTCTTTCAAGATTCTATTGCATCTATCTATCTTATACAGACAAGATTTAGATCGTATAAAACCAAACTGATTCTGTCTATACATTTACAAAATCATCATCTGCTTCTTCCTTATCCCATTTATATGTGGTCGGCGTAATATGCTTTTCTTTTCTATTCATCCCTGTTCGCAGTCATCTCGTTATTTACTCCCTTCCTTATCATATCATCTTTGTCACAGTCCATCCATCTCATTTTCGGCCTTTCGCTGCCCTTATAAACATCCACATTCATACGTACATTTACAAAATAACAAGTTTAAACGGATTCCTGTAATAAGTGTTTCATAAATAACTTACAATATCCAGGTGTGTGTTCAAACCGGATTCAACGAACGCTGAAACACGGCCCCTTAAATTAAACCGACCAAAACGAGAACACTCCAGAAATAAGTCGTGGTATATTAAAATGGTCACCTTCCATTTACGGCGGGCTTGCAGAACGCGTGTAAAAACATTGCACGCGCTGTACAGTCAGAAACACAAATAAAGACGTTAAATTTAGAGGCGTGCGGTTTGAGCACCTGGCGCCTCAGCCGGCACGTGGCCATTTTGTATTCGACTGTACTTTGTAGAAATATACAGAGTTGGCAACAATTTATTTTAATTTTAAAATAAATAAAAAGAATTTCAAGCTCTGATCATGAAAGAGATCCTTAGGTCAAAAAAGTATTAAATTAGGCGCTATGCATCTAAATATCCAAAGTTATTAAATATATCCTTTGCAGTGTATTTTATTTGGTATCTAACTGTATACCGCGATACCACCTGTATCCAATACAAATTCAAAAACATTTATTCTTAGATTATTCGATTTTAAATATAAGATCCAATTGAGAAGAACTGATAAGAAACTCAATTGAATGACTTTTTTTTTTAAAGCTAGTATATTTACAATGTTTATTTATATAGGTGTCTATGTCTAACATTAAATTATTCGATAAATAATAATAATATAATACCCCTTCAGAATTCACACAACGTCATCTAGTCCCAAGGTAACTAGAGTTTGTGTTATGGCTAGTAAGATGTATGTAAATACATACATAGAAAATACCCAGACCGATACAAACAAACATACTCATGAATACAAATGTTTGTGCCGTGCGAGGAATCAAACCCGCGACTATTGGAAGTAAAGCGGTATGCTAAACTGCTAGATCACCGGGGCTATCATAAATATTGCGTTAAATACAAATAAAAACAGAACGATATTTCATAATTTCTATATAAACATTCCATAAAAAAAAATCGTCTAGAAGAAATGGAAAAGGTAAAATTACACAAGAGGTAATAACAACTCTGCATGTATATCGATCGACCCAATACACCTAAATACCTTCAGTGTATTTATTCCGGTACTTTTAGCTAGAATCCACGGGTCGGATCGCTCGACTAACTTCTTCTGAAGTGCCGTCCGCCACCGGTTCCTACACCGGCACCGGTGAACTTCCACAGTTGTTATTGCAGATTCAATTTAGGAGACATTTCTGTTTACTTGACTGTACTTTGAAGAAGTACAACATAAGGTTAAAGAAAAAGTACAGATATTGAATACTATTGAAAATATACATGGAAAAGTAATTGCAGATTCAATTTAGGAGACATTTCTGTTTACTTGATTGTACTTTGAAGAAATACTACATAAGGTTAAAGAAAAAAGACAGTTATTGAATACTATTGAAAATAGACATGGGAAAGTTATTGCAGATTAAATTTAGGAGACTCTTCTTTTTACTTGATTGTACTTTGAATAAGTATAACATAAGGTTAAAGAAAAAAGATAAATATTGAATGCTATTGAAAATAGACATGGAAATGTAATTGCAGATTCAATTTAGAAGACATTTCTGATTACTTGACTGTATTTTGAAGAAGTACAACATAAGGTTAAAGAAAAAATACAGATATTGAATACTATTGAAAATAGACATGGAAAAGTAACTGCAGATTCAATTTATGAGACATTTCTGTTTACTTGATTGTACTTTGAATAAGAACTACATAGGGTGAATGAAAAAGACAGATGTTGAAAATAGACCTGGGAAATGTTAAGACATTTGATACGGCATGAAGAATTCATGAATATTATTATTGAGGTAAACATATAAGGATAGAGAGCACAGAAAGACAAAGGCACGATCAAATTAAAGACAAAATTGGAGTCGTATTGTATCAAAATTTAAAGAGGATGATGGAAGATTGGGAGAAGTGGCAAGAGTTCCACCGACAAGAGCTTGGCTCTTAAATTATGAATGAACGAATGACTTTACTCTCATTATTAATTACTTGTGTCGTATCGTAGGTATTTTTTATAGCAATCATATTTTTTGCGAATTCAGTTTTGAATTTAGAACTTATCTATGTGATGGAATGATGAATCCCTAACGGTTGTCTAACTATACGTTGATGATTAATTCAGTTCAAGTCACTATCTTTATTTTGTCAATTATTACTCCGATTTCTTCAGCAGCCGTAAAAACACTACTCTTCTTTCAATAGTCTCAAAAATTTACATCACTCCTTTAGCTCGAGCGTAAATGCTACTTCAATAATTCTGTTTGAATGGGATATCAACGTCTTCAGTAGTTCTTTCAGCACCAGTTGTTTGTAGTATGATTATCAGCTATCTGATTTTCTTTCAGGAGTTAACTAAACTAAACACTTACTTCGACAAAATGTGAATATTTAATACTACATTTCCTCCTTCAGCCATAATGTAAATATTATGTACTCCAATTTCTTCGGAAGTTGCATAAACAAAATGTACTGTAGCCGGAAATATAACAAATCTGACGGTAACTCATAAACTGACATTACAATTTATGGTAACAGTAAAAATAACAGCACAGGTAATAAATGACAAACTTCCAGTGGCGTGTAGTCAATTATTAACAGGGACTACAAAATTAATCTCGCCCATAAATTTTGCACATAAATCAATTAGATTTTATGACAAATTACAGCTACCGGTTGCAGTTTTAATGTCCACATAAAGTAAGGTACATAATAGTTAGACATCACTAATTGGGCATTCGGTGGTTAACCTACATCTAGGTCTTTGCGCGTGCGCATATTCACTAAGTTTTACGATTATAAGCTTTATAGATCCAAGAATCGCGCGTAGTGTCTGCTGAACATCTCTTTACTATGTCTTCGAATTGATGGCCATGATAAATTACGTTTGTGGTTTCTTTTTGTGAAATGACTTGAGTGTGTAATATTTCTGGAAATAACCGGTAATTTCAAATTGTTAAAGTTGTAATCTGTCTGACCGTGTACACTTTGGGAAGGCAACTAATATAGCTAAGTTATTAATGCTTCATGCTTAATGAGAGAAATGTATATGTATCCTGAAGTTGTAAACAAATTGGCTTCTTATTTACAAGTATACGAATACAAAAATTATGACACTAATTTATCTATTACTAAGGAAGAATCTATATAAAATCTTCGTGGATTCTCTTACCTATTTATTACTATTATTATTATTTTTTATATTTCCAAAAGAAATCTCATCTCCCCTCTTAAGGAGAGGAGATGGCAACTTACCCCCGGCAGAAGCACAGTCGGCCGGGGTTCAGGGCCCCATGGAGAGAAACCGGCGTACAATGCGGGCAGAATCTAAGAGCACCGCTTTCTGCATCTTTCCCGGGAGTGAGCCGCCTCGGAATCCCAACCGTCTGAGATGTTGCTCCAGACTGGTTGGGATAAGACCGTTCACCGATATAACGATTGGTTATTATTATTATTATTAGTCTATATATTACCTATTTCAAAAGCAAATCAGCATATTTCGTAAGCCGTGTTTCGAGGTTGAAGGATGAGATAAGAAAATCTGACTATCGTAAAACCTTTATACCTTCTTCTATGTACAAAATGATATCCAATGTAATTATGAGAAATTTTTTGTAGTACACATTTTATACGGAGAGGGCTCAGGACATGTAGCTTTAAAGTCATTAAGTTTACAACACATTGTCTGTAGTAATGACAGGTGTGTGGAATGATAACAATAATGAAGGCAATAATTACGCTACGTGTACCATGCGGATAATATTATAGCGCCAGCGCCAATGGGTGCTGGCAGACTGCCAAAACTGGACAATAGCAGGTAGCGGGGCCATAATGTTGATACGAGTTCCAACCGGTCAGTTTGCTCGACTGATCTCTAATATTTGATAACAGACAAATAAATTGCACGATCATACTAAATGTATTCCATAAAACAGCCTACGTGGAACTCAGCTCGTTGACTGTTAGAATTGGACAGAAACCACTGATTGTAACAAAAGTGGCAATTATAGTATTAAAAAAGAAATATTGGAAAAGAATAAAATAATGATAGGGACAATAACGGGCCACTGTTCCTTCAAACACTTGTAAATATAAGCTGCTACAGATAGTCCTCTTTGTCAAGGCTACTTTGAAGCCGAAGGAACGGATGCTCACGTAATCCTGGACTACGTAGCAGTGGCCAAATACAGATCCTCGCAATGATGAGGTCGCTCCGTGAAGCCTGTGAAGATACCTGGAGGCTTCTGCGCTTCTGGGAGGAGCTTGGATGATTACTTTAGTACTCTTGGCTCTACACGCAGAACAGCCCAGATGAGAGGCTCACTGTGGAGAATAGAGTCCAATTTATATTACTTAATATTACTATTAGAATTATTTAAGAAATAAGCTGACGGATCTGATGGACAGAAAATGTTGCTTATACAAATAAATCCTGAACAATTTACACAGCGCCATCTAGTTCCAAGGCCATAGCTTCATCAACTTGAAATATTTTTTTATTGAATTAATGTATTTTTTAATTATGCATATAAAAAATATATTTTAGCATTCCGCACTCCTTCTCTAAATAAAATATAAGTGTGCAAAATTGAAAATTTGCTAACTTGTAATTTACTTCTTCGCTTGCGCAATTTTCGTAAAAAGGGGTACAAAGTTTTTGCTTCAAGTATTAATATAATGATTCTATAGCCTACTAGTTAGTGTTCGAGTGTACTCGCTCGCGACAACATGCCAGATCTCACCTCGACCCTATAAAATGCAGGTATTTATGGGGTTGAATACAGGGTGTTGTTTCAAATCGATTCCCGCACCGGCCTGTAGGTACGCTTTAAATATATCCTATCACACTGTACCATCTAGTTATACTGTAAGTGAAATTCAAATTCAAAAATCATTTATTCATGTAGGACTTTTTAGCCGCTTATGAACGTCAAGTTTTACATTATAATTTTTTTTCCCTACCGTCCAGTTCGGTATATAGATCCAATTGAGAAGAACTGGCAAGAAACTCAATTGAATTACTTTTTTTTTTTAATCCAGTTTATTTACAATGCATAGGTATTTATATAGGTGTCTATGTCTAACATTAAATGAAAATCCCGAACATGAAAACTATTGCCATGCACGCTCGTCATTCAAGTAATCGTTTAGTGAGTAATAGGCCTTGCTCAGTAAATATGATTTAACAGATGTTTTGAATTTATTCCCATAAAAGACCTATTGACTTTTTCTAAACGATACTTTGGGACAGCAAGTTTGTCTTTAAATCTATTATTAATATTATGAATATTGCTGTTTTTTGGAAAAGTTTTTTTTGAAGCTTATGTTATATATATATATTACTTACTAATATTATAAATGCGAAAGTAACTCTGCCTGTCTGTCACGCTTTCACGCCAAAATACTGAACCGATTTAAATGAAATTTGGTACCCAGATTGTCTAGACTCTAAGAAAGGATATAGGATAATTTTTAATGCGAAAAAGGATGATAAGGGGTTGAAAGGGGCGATGAAAGTTTTTATAGAAGTATTGTCATTTTTAAAGGCAAAAGCTTAAAACGTATTGTTTAAGCTATTGTTTAAATATAAATATGACATTCAAAATTTGTAACAAAATAGAATAAGGGATGAAAGTTTGTTGCTTTACTTTTGCTGGTCGCGGATTCTATTCCTCGCACGGTACAGTCATTTGTATTCTGAGTATGATTGTTTGTATTATTTTGTTTATTTTATATTACACTCGCTTTTAGCTGCGGCTTCGCTCGCGTTAATTTATCCCCTTATTGGTGGAATTTATCAAAATTCTTTCTTAGGGGATGCCTACGTCATAGTAGTTTTATGCATGCAAAGTCTCAGCCCGATCGGTTTAAAATTGACAAAGTTTCATACAAACTTTCATCCCCTATTTTATCCTCTTGGGGGTAGAATTAATCAAAATCCTTTCTTAGCGGATGCCTACGTCATAACATCTACCTGCATGCCAAATTTCAGCCCGATCCGTCCAGTGGTTTAGGCTGTGCCAACTCACAGCCTAAACCACAGCATAGAGCACTATGTCAGTTACCTTTGAGTTATATAGTTATATATTTAGATATATTGTGTACTAGCTGTGTCCGCGATTTTACCCGTGTACAATTTATAGCCTAGCTGTTGTTCTGATATATAAGCTATATTATTGCAAAGTTTCATCACAATCCATTCAGTAGTTTTTGCGTGAAAGATTAACAAACATCCATCCAAACTCCCAACGTAGTATATCCCAGGATTTATATCAGTTGTCTAGTAGCATAAAACAAATTTTGCTTAGCTTGGGACTAGATGGCGACTGTGATTGTCCTGGGCAATGATTATTATAATGTCACCCTTCTCTATTTTTTTTATAGTTCTCTTCAATTAGTGCGACACATAAAGCCTATGTTAAAACCGATTGAACGCCTTTACTATCTATACATATAAATAAAATTGGAGTGTCTGTTTGTAATATTGAAATAACCGTTTTTTACTACATGCATATGAATAAATACGGTACATACACCAAAATAATATTTTTTACAATTTTTGTCTGTCTGTTTATTCCGGGTAATCTCTGAAATGGCTGAACCGAGTTTGACAGGACTTTTATTGGCAGTTAGCTGAGATAATAAGGAGTAATTTAGACTACTTTTATTTTAGAAAATAAAGTTAATATCTACGCGGACGAAATCGCGGGAACAGCTAGTCGATACGTATAAATAAAATTGGAGTGTCTGTTTGTAATATTGAAATAATCGTTTTTTTACTACATGCATATATATGAATACAAATACGGTACATATCCCAAAATAACATTTTTTACAATTTCACTGTCTGTCTGTGTATTTGTTCAGGCTAATATCTGAAATTTTGACGGGACTTTTATTGGCAGGTAGCTGATGAAATAAGGAGTAACTTAGGCTACCTTTATTTTAGAAAAATAAAGTTAAATTCCACGCGGACGACCGATTTTGACGGGACTTTTATTGACATATAGCTGATGTAATAAGAAGTAACTCTTAAGCTACCTTTATTTTAGAAAAAATCTCTTACGACGAAGTCGTGTGTACAGCTAGTTAATAAATAAAACTTGCAGTTAATCCAATCGAACTGAATACATGTGAAACACAATTCTCACTTAAACAACACGCGTGCGCGCATCCATATAATTTATTCCCTACACCTCCTCAATACGCAGCAAATGCAATCAGCATAAATTCAATCCAGCCAACACGGGAGCCGGCCAGAGCGACAGATGCGGTGTAATTGTTCCTGTGACAATTTTTTTCGTAGCCACCCCTAATGTTGATGCCGTGATCGAATCTCTTTAAAACCGAACGCAGTTCATGTGGAGGAGGACTTCTTTTTGGCAATAATTTTTGTTGTATCTAATCTAATCAATAAATTTGTATTTTAATTTATAGTTTTTTTATAAAACTTTTTTATACTTCAGTTCTGTTTTGTCCACAGTTTCACCAATATATATCTTCCAAGTCATTTTCTATAGTTTTCCTTTTATCTATCTAAATATATATAACTCAAAGGTGACTGACTGACATAGTGATCTATCAACGCACAGCCCAAACCACTGGACGGATCGGGCTGAAATTTGGCATGCAGGTAGATGTTATGACTTAGGCATCCGTTATGAAAGGATTTTGATTAATTCTACCCCCAAGGGGATAAAATAGGGGATGAAAGTTTGTATGAAACTTTGTCAATTTTATACCGATCGGGCTGAGACTTTGCATGCATAAAGGTACTATGACGTAGGCATCCCCTAAGAAAGGATTTTGATAAATTCCACCCCTAAGGATAAAATAGGGGAGGAAAGTTTGTATAAATCTTCTTAGATTTTGACTTTTGACTGATTGAACTGAAATTGAAGATATGGAGCTACTATGATGAAGACGTTCGCTTAAACTGGATCTTGATAAATTCAACCCCCATGGGGATAAAATAAGGGATGATGCAGGATGTAAATGTATTAGTTTCAGTACCTAAAATGTAAATGAAACGAATAAATTAAGACGTACAAAATATTATATATTAGTTCTTTAGGCTACATTTATATTTATATTTGAAAAATAAATTATTCCTGGTTGGTAGTTTGTATTCACACGTTTCGACTTGTCCATGTATATAGGATTATTTAAAAGAGCAACACACAAGTTTCTTGCTCGTTCTTCTTGTGATGAGACAGCTTTCCGAACGAGCGGTAGATAAAAAAATTGTTATGACTATTCAAAAGTGCTTAAATTAAGTTTAATTAAATTAATTATTTTTTATTCTGTTCTATACTAAAGTAGCCAGCAAGCTCCTCTCAGAAGCAGAAGACTCCTAGTATCTTCACAGGCTTCACGGAGCGACCTCACCGTTCCGAGGATTTGTGTATGTTGTGTGGCCACTGCACGCACTCCGGAATTACGTTTGCGGTCGTTTTCGAGCCATACAATAAAAAAAAAAAATTAGCACCTCAACATACATATATACATACAATTCAGATTCAAATTCAAATTCAAAAATCATTTATTCATGTAGGACATTTTAGCCGCTTATGAACGTCAAATTTTTACATTATAATTTTAATTTTTTACCTACCGTCCAGTTCGGTGTATAAATCCAATTGAGAAGAACTGGCAAGAAACTCAATTGAATTACTTTTTTTTAAAGCCAGTCTATTTACAATGTATATTTATATAGGTGTCTATGTCTAACATTAAATGAAAATTCAGTGCATGAACAACTATTGCCATGCACACTCGTCATTAAAATATTTCTGCACCCCATCTCTTCTCTATATAAACTATATACATATGTATGTATATATTTTTTCGGACTACTCTAATGCTGTTGGACGCAACTGGCCTTTACAGCTTTACAAGACAATAGGGAGCGAGTGCAGATGGCACTCCGAACCCGCGGAAGAACTTATGGAGCAACTGAAGGCCAACTCCCGCCTGACCGAGTCTGAGGGTACAGCTAAAGTTAGAATATCGGTTCAGACCGTCGTAATATCGATCTCGGTTTGAATTGGACGGAGTATCCATTGGAAGTGAACATAAGTGTGCGAAATTTCATACACTTCGGTCAGCGCGTATTTTGTTTTTCTTCAAATTCTTCAAGTTTTTTCTTCACGTATTAATAATAATGATTCAGTGGCTTCTTAATAAAGCTTATTCCATAGTGTTGTAGCTTACATCCCCCATAACACAGGGGTGCAGTGTACTCAGGTGTCGAATCGGGACTCGAGGTACAGTATGCACCGACCCCCGTATTAAACATACGCTAAACTAGTGTGCAACCTTAGTTTTACATACATTATTATTATTATTATTTATTATATTTTTTCTTGTACATACATGTATAGCATGCACAAGTGTATAATTAAACAGACAAAATTTTAGAAATGATTATTTATGTTATATTGCGTTTATAAATTTCCACAATAGTAGTTTTTCTTATATATAATTATAATACTTATATTCCATGTACAGACAGAGATCTGTTAATTTTTTATTACTAGTTTTAATTATCACATTTAATAAGGTGTTAAAGCCGCTATATCTGCCTTTACTTGTGTATCTGTATTGAAATTTTAATAAATAAGTACAAAATATTCACAACTAGCTTTTGCCCCTTTTCTGCCCTTTTGTTAAGAAGTATTATTATTAGGTATAGTTTTTGCGGTTTTATAGTACTTTCATACAAACTTTCATCCCCTATTTTATCCCTTTGGGGGTAGAATTAATCAAAATCCTTTCTTAGCAGATGCTTACGTCATAACATCTACCTGCATGCCAAATTTCAGCCCGATATAAATATATATATAACTCAATGGTGACTGACATAGTGATCTATCAACGCACAGCCCAAACCACTGGACGGATCGGGCTGAAATTTGGCATGCAGGTAGATGTTATGAAGTAGGCATCCGCTTAGAAAGGATTTTGATAAATTCCACCCCTAAGGGGATAAATTAACGCGAGCAAAGCCGCGGCCAAAAGCTAGTTACTCTACTTGTAATTACTCTTATATTATAAATAATATAAGAGTAATTACACATGTAATAAATATACACAATCAATTTATAAGATGGCAATCTTGTATATAATAAAATAAGAGCAGATTTCCTCGAAACAGTGCATTTAGTGGCATTTAACACTGAATAAATTATGGCACCTATTAAATAGTTTTATGGTGATATAAATACTTTCTATCGACTACTGAAACTTCAGCTTTGTGGTCACGTAAATTTGCTATAAAACGAGCGCCACTTTCGTATTCAACAGTCAATATAATATTAACATTATAAAGTATGTAGTATGTAAGTTTATTATCAAAATAAGATACATTATTTCTAATCATTCAATAAAACAAACACACACTGTCTTTATGTTTTATTTAAATAAAAACATAAAATGGGGACTTATCCAATAAATAGAATAATACTAACATTACAAAGAATGTAATAAGTAAATTTTTGTTTCTTTTTTTTATTTACCACGCAGACGAAGTCGTAGATAACAGCCACTGATTCATAAAATTAATGTTATTTGATAGCTTCAGTGGTCTAGAGGTTTATGTTACACTAACTTTTGGCCGCAGCTTCGCTCGCGTTAATTTATCCCCTTAGGGGTGGAATTTATCAAAATCCTTTCTTAGGGGATGCCTAACTTAATAGTAGCTTTATGTATGCAAAGTCTCAGCCCGATCGGTTTAAAATTGACAAAGTTTCATACAAACTTTCATCCCCTATTATATTCCCTTGGGGGTAAAGTTCAACAAAATCCTTTCTTAGCGGATGCCTACGTCATAACATCTACCTGCATGCCAAATTTCAGCCCGATCCGTCCAGTGGTTAGGGCTGTGGGTTAATAGATCACTATGTCAGTCACCTTTGAGTTATATATATTTAGATTAATTTCCGTGCACCGTATTCTGTCGCATGAAGTGTACATAGGTATTTCATAAGGGGTGGACAGTCGGACGATGGGGTGCTTTCGCCCCCAACTCTTTGATGTGGCCTCCGTGACCGTGAAAATGGAAGCCGATTTATATCAATGCAATCAACAGTTTTCATATGAAGTTATTTGGTAATATCTCGCGCTTTGTGACTTTCAAAACAGTTATTATAATTTGGTCTCTTTTGAAATATCATAAGTGCATTCAGTTTTGTTTGAAATAGCATCATTGAAGTTTCTAACTTATTTATTTGCATTCTGTGTGTAGCTTGGTGTCTCTTTTGAAACATGTCATAAGTGTGTTCAGTTAAGATTCTTGTATGGATCAGATTGATAGCTAGTGAAGGCGATGGATGAAAGACGACAGCATGTAACTGAAACACAAATGTTGAGATGGAGTTGAGATGGATTGAGTATGTAACTTGGTCTCTCTCTTGAAACATGTCATAAATGTATTCAGTTTTGTTTAAAATGGCAACACTCTAGTTTCTAAGTTATTTTATGTGCATTCTGTATGTAGCTTGGTCTCTCTCTTGAAACATGTCATAAATGTATTCAGTTTTGTTTAAAATGGCAACACTCTAGTTTCTAAGTTATTTTATTTGCATTCTGTATGTAGCTTGGTCTCTCTCTTGAAATATGTCATAAATATGTTCAGTTTTGTTTAAAATGGCAACACTGAAGTTTCTAACTCGTTTTATTTGCATTCTATATACAGCTTGGTGTCTCTCTTGAAACAATTCATAAATGTATTCAGTTTTGTTTAAAATAGCAACACTCTAGTTTCTAACTTACTTTTTTGCATTCGGTACGTAGCATGGTGTCTCTTTTGAATGGCAACACTCAAGTTTCTAACTCGTTTTATTTGCATTCCGTATGTAGCTTGGTCTCTGACTTGAAACATGTCATAAATGTGTTCAGTTTTTGTTCAGACGTTTCTAACTAATTTTTAAATATATTATTTTCATGTTCATGTCCTACAAGTTACTACTGGCCATCAGGCAGGCCGTAAGCTTATTTATAATTCTATATAATCAATTTTATATAAAAAAAGTATATCTGTGTAATCTATATCATGTTGTTAGCATATAAATTTCAAATTAATTCTCAACTAAACAACAAATGAGTCTCTTTTTACTTGATGAGAGTAAAAAATATACAAAATACCAACTAGACAAATCACCGGGGTCCGCTTCTTGGATTCTTGTAGCTAATTAGTGTGACAAATCGTGGTCTCACGCGTGTCTGCAATTAATGGCATTACGTACAATGGTTTAACATTTTCGTACCGGGAAATACTCCGATATATGTGTGAGGACTGTTTCACAATGAACGTTTGTCCACACATTAATATAATTATATTTTATATTATATTATATAATTAGCTGATACGGCAAACGTTGTTATGCCATATTAAATTAACATCGCTAAAAATAGGAGTTGATGATAGAAGAGTAAAAATTTAGGAATGTAGGTATTTTTTACCCCACAACAATAAAGAATAAAAACATTGTCCAAAAAATAAATGAAAATTAAAAAAAAAAATAGATATGCTGACATATTTTATATATGTATTAGCTAGATCTGAGATTTCAGTCCAATATACATATAAAATTTTATCAAAATCGGTCTCTTCCTTGAAGGAGTATGGCAATTAGTACTGTGACATGAGATTTTTATATATTACAGATGTAATTAGAATAATAGAGTGGTAATCGTTCGTCTATATTCTACCTCCCCCTCAGTAATTATAAATATCAAATTATATCCTTTAGAGACAAGTAACGCCATCTATTTCATTTTAGTTAGATGCCGAGATTAAAATAACTTATTTAGTTATTAATTAACGTGCCCACGGGTGATCATCCGGTCCCAACGTGTAAATTTACTTTCGTTGCGGAGCTGACCCACTCTTGTGCATGCGATCTTTAATGCCCAATTTATACTCAGCCCTAGTGGGCAGGGAAGTGAGCAGCGCGAGAGTGGAAACACTTCCCATGCGATTGGCGCTGCCGCTCGCGCTGCCCAGCGCTCCCTCGATTGTCGGTTTTTCGTGCGCGAATCAAAGGACTGGCAGCGCGAGTGGCAGCGTGATTTTACATTCAGCGCGAGTGGCAGGGGAAGCGGCTGAATGTAAACGTAGCATAACGTTGTAAATAATAATAATTTTGTACCTATGTGTATATACTCGACAAGTCTGCCATTGTGAACGAGTCCTGAAGCATGTGAAGATGACTAATACGCCTAATATCTAATAACTCTTAGTACTACTTACTAATTAGTAGCCACGGGATTTGCCCGCCTGTCTAAATGTATTTAATCATAGGTTAGTGCAGTCATATGGAGCAGACGAATCGATTAATACCGAGGTATTTCTGTTGATACTTAGCTCGCATTCTCACTTTGTCAACATACTATATCATATATCTGTTTTATAGGATTTTCATGACTTTTTTTTATTTTATTTAGTTTATTTAGTTATATTTAATTCAGTCTACTATGGCCCATATTATAAATACCTTACAGACTAACTTATATATGAAAGATATTAAATTTACCATTACTTTACAATACATTTATGAAAATATCATGTATACACGGAAGAACTTAGAGAGTTTTAAAAAACTCAAAGACTGTACAGTAGATACTTACGCAATATAAATAAGCTTATTTTACCTAAATGCCGTCTGCACAAAATCAGTAATTCATTCTATGGTAATTGCGTAAGATTTTATAATAGACAAAATACATAAATAATATACAATGAGGTGAGGCGTGAACAATGGTCTAGCGGTTTAGCACACCGCTTAACTAGTGGTCGCGGGTTCGATTCCTCGCACGGTACAAACATTTGTATTCATGAGTATGCTTGTTTGTATCGGTCTGGGTATTTTCTATGTATATTATGTATGTATATAAAATTTAAAAAACGTATTTATGTATTTATATCAGTTGTTTACAGTTAACACAAGCACTGCTTAGCCTATTGCTATCTATTGGGTTCATGAATACTTCGTTAACGGTGTTACCATCATCGAAGTGTCAAATATAAAAATAAATATAGACACACAAAGTGTTCGCCCAAAATCGAACTCAAAACCATTCGGTAGGGGGAAAATTATAATATAGGAGACTTGATTGTACATAAGCGGCTAAAGTGTCCTACATGAATAGAAAGAAGAAAGAAAGAAAAATATTTTATTCAGTGCAATGTAACAAAAATACAATATAAACATACATAAATGATTTTTTAATTTAAATTTGATTTGGTTTAAGATCAAATTCAAATTCAAAATATCTTTATGCATGGAGGTCTATTACAATGATATGTCAAATCTACCGTCAGTTCGGAATGATTTCGAGATGAGAAGAACTGACAAGAAACTCTGCTCGTATTCTTTTCAAATAAATGTTGTACATGTTTAATACAGATTCATTTAAATTCAAATTTGGGAGAATAGAGAGACCACCAGCATATGCTATTGCAAAAAACAAAAAATCTAATCAGTGTTCGCAACTTGAACAGACCAGTTCCCACAAGCAGCACCCGTTCACGAGTATGATCATGTAGTGACACCAAGCTAATATTATTACTATTGAAAAAAATACAGCAATACAGATAATAAATGTCATAAACCGTACAGTTCTTACAGTAATTTGGCAAAATTAATTAAAAAATATTTTTTTTTATAAAACTGAATGACCTTTTGTACATCGTATTTTTTTTCTACGCGTGTCGGTATATCAGTTTTCTCTATATCGTTTAGATTGTTATCAACAATTGCATTTGCAGAATGGAGCCCCCTTTGCAATTGCTTAGTTATAAATCATTTCATATACCGAACACCCTGTATCGAGATCTCTATCTATCAGACCATTTTCGGTAATCTCATCGTTTTTACAAAACTGTTTTTACCTATTGACAACATCTTTTATGCTGATATCAAATTATACACTAATTCTTATTCACTGCTCTATAAAGTTCACATTCCTGTAAAAAACTATAAAATAACAGAAGAATAAACTTTTCGAAAATCGAAGTAACCTAATGACAATGTTGTATTTGCTGATATCAAATTTCACACTAACACCTATTTACTATATCATAAAGTATATATTCCCGTACAAAGCCTGTAAAGTAACAGTAGAATAGAGTCGATTTTCGAAAAATCGTAGCAACAACATTTTTTCTAGCAATTCGAAAATTAAACGTACTCGCTTAAAGTGTACGTCATAAGGTTCAAATTTGTATGAAGATAGTATGAATTAAAGGCAAAATGAATTCGCTGGTGTAATTGTCTAATGCCCCAAGGCAGTGCGTGGTCGTTCAATTACCATTTTAATGTTTATTATTGGTGTAATCGCAACATAAAATAGTAATTTAGATGCGTCTAGACGTCACGGTGGTTGGCACTTAACTGAGGTGACTATAATCAACTCGAGAACTGCTTCGCCTATTTTTTTTTATGGATAGTGATAGAATGATGCACTCACCCTTATACTCTGGCGGAGCACGTGGATCAGATATGGATTAAGTCACCATGAGAGTATCTAGAAGAGTCGAGGTCAATATGACCACAGTACATCCCAGCAGTTGCGCCATTAGCTCCTTTTATAATAATAATAATAATCTCAGGACAATTCACACAGCGCCATCTAGACCCAAGTTAAGCTAGCTGAAGCTTGTGTTATGGGTACTAGATAACTGATACAAATACATAGATTTTTTTTGTAAATACATACATATTATATATAGAAAACACCGATACAAATAATCATACTCATGAATACAAATATTTGTGCCGTGCGAGGAATCGAACACGCGACCATCGGAATTAAAGTGTGCAAAACCACTAGACCACCGAGGCCGTAAAATTTTTGCTAATAATATTATTATCATAAACAATTCACACAGCCCCATCTAGTCCCATGCTAGCCAAATCTTGTGTTATGGGTATTATATATACAAAGACAACACTCAACAATAGACCAACAGACAAATACAAACAATCATACTCTAATACAAATGTTTATATCGTGCCAGGAATCAAACCCGGGACTACCAGAAGAAAAGCAGTTTACTAAACCGCTAGACCACCGAGGCCGTCAAACATTATTGACAATACTCCCGTCGACTCTATGACTCAAAATAAAAAAAAAACACGATCTTTGTTATTTTATGGGGTTATGGGGTAACTATGAAACCCATCAATATTCCAGGACGTGGATTTGATCTCTCCCTGGAAGAAATTCTCGAAATGAAAATGAACACCGTATCAAAATCCATTGCGTAGTTTATGAGACAAGCCGAGAAATAGCCATATAATATATTTAAAAATAAAATTATATAATTCAAATTTGGAACGTCACCCGTGGAACATCGATGTTGTTTTGTTTAACTCTATATATATGTATGTATTTTTTCACTTCATTTCGATATTGGCCATATAATACATTTAAAAATAAAATCTAAAAATTCTAATTTGGAACGTCACCCGTGGAACATCGATGTTGTTTTGTTTAACTCTATATATATGTATGTATTTTTTCACTTCATTTCGATATTGGCCATATAATATATTTAAAAATAAAATCTAAAAATTCTAATTTGGAACGTCACGCATGGTACATCGATGCTGTTTTGTTTAACTCTATATGTATGTATGTATTTTTTCACTTCATTTCGATATTGGCCATATAATATATTTAAAAATAAAATCTAAAAATTCTAATTTGGAACGTCACGCATGGCACGTCGATGCTGTTTTGTTTTACTTTATATACATTTTCTCACTTTTTCTCGAATATTCCGTGGCGTTA
The DNA here is from genome assembly GCF_030625045.1 of Achroia grisella. Taxonomy (NCBI): domain Eukaryota; kingdom Metazoa; phylum Arthropoda; class Insecta; order Lepidoptera; family Pyralidae; genus Achroia; species Achroia grisella. The sequence goes on from NW_026712915.1 coordinate 838,569, forward strand.
CTGTTATATTTTTTTTGTTTATGATAATGAAATGGTGCTCCCGCCTGCGCTAACGGTTTACGCTGGCGGGCACCAGTGGGGGATGATAAGATGAGCATGAGATCAGGTCAGTTAGCCCATCGTGACTAATTCACCAAAAATTTATCACGATCCTTTCCAGGGGGAACCGCGTGGAGGTTAACCTGATATACATTACAGGTACATTGCTAGCAATAAGACCATCAGTTCACATTTCTAACAATCCCCTTTTCCCCCTTATTCACTGTTATATTCAAGTGTACAATAAATTCTATTCATTTTTATTTAAATACTAGCTGTTCTCGCAACTTCGTCCGCGTGGAATTAAACTTTAACTAAAAAAATAGCCTAAATTAGTCCTTCTAACATCAGCTATCTGCCAAAACAAGTCACCTACTCGTCAAAATCGGTCCAGCCATTTCAGAGATTATCCGGAACAAACAGACAGAGAGACAAAAATTGTTATTTTGATGTATGTACCGTATTTATATTCATATGCATGTAGTGCAAAATAGTTATTTCAATATTACAAACAGACACTCCAATTTCATTTATATGTATAGATTATAACAACTTAAACATTGCTATATTCCTCCAGCAAACATAAACAGCATTTTCATACATACTGTTTATGTATTAATGAGTTTATAAATACATTGCAATATACTCCAATATCATTAATTTACATCTATCAATTACATTATCTCGAAATGCATTAAAGTTGTATGAACAGGAACCCCATCACACCTGTCGCGAAAGTTAACAAGTTCTCTCCCTTGGGGAGAAATGAACAAAACGATTTCACAACGACAGATCATCAGATGACCACAAAATTATATTTGCATCTCTACATCCCTTAAAACAACTACACATAAGATCTAATTTCATTTAGCAAAAGTGAGTAAAGTTTGTACTGTAATGACGTATTAGCGGAAAGTAAAAACCCTGCCAATTTAGCGTTTGCAAATTTGATGAGCTTTAATAAAACGGTGTAAGGTGTATATTTGTTTGGCTGCAGCGGGGTGCTCCTCATTTGGCCATAGAGCTCATCAATCACGTTGGACTTTGATGGAGGCGGCATAATCTAGTTTGTCTGCTGTCTACCGGTGCCTTTTGTTAACACCTACCAATATTAGACGCCATTACGGAAGGTGATTGGGTGAAAAATGAACCTTCCAAAATTACTATTATATAATACTAGTTGGGCCGCTCAACTTCGTTTTGCATCTCGTTAAATTTGCCCAATTTACATAATTGCTATTTAGTTTATAGCCTATATGTTATTCCAATACTAGTTTTTACCCGCGGCTTGGCTCACATTGAATCCATTAGACTTAACTAACTAAATTAACTATCAGATGGCAATTGTAAGTAGCTTTGACGTGGTCTAGTGTTTTGAGTAGTCATGCTCACTAAAATGTCCAGACTTGTAGCGGCGTGGTGGGCCGGGTCATTGGGCTTCCTAAAATATGGTCGAGCGCAGTGATGGCTGGCTCATCCGTCATACTCGTGAACGGGTGCTGCTTGTAGGGACTGGTCTGCTCTAATCACTATGACTGATTTCCTCTTATTAATTGTTTAACCAGTTGGTTATATATTCAATATTTTTTCTATTTGAGTATTTAATTGAATTAGTGCTAATTGGTGGTTTGTATTCACACACTTAAACTTAACAATGTAAAGTAATAATAAAATTATTTAAAAGAGCAACACGCAAGTTTCTTTCTCGTTCTTCTTGTGATGAGACAGCTTTCCGAACGAGCGGTAGATTAAAAAAAATGTAATGACTATTCAAAAGTGCTTCAATGTAAGTTTATTTGAATAAATGATTTTCTATTCTATTCTTATTCTATTCCATTACATAAGTATCGGAGACAATTACAATAGAAATTAATCAATATAAGTCAATTGATTTATAACTTCATTAATGGCTGCTAGATAACGCAAAATGTATTATTATTTATAATAGTTCATTCTAATACCTCCAAGAATATGTGTGCAAAATTTCATGACGATCGGTTCAGTAGTTTTTGCGTGACAGCGTAACAAACATCTCTAATTACACATCATCTATAATGATCACCCGGTTCCCCTTGGTAACCATCGCGAGCAATTCCTGGTGAATTATCCACGATGGGCTAACTGACCTGACCTCTCATCCTGCTCATCTTATCACCGCCAGCATAAACCGTTGCATGTGAGTGCAACATACTATTATCATACATAAATAAAAAAAATGCCTTTACAGAGTTACCAGAGATACGACTAACAATACCAATAGATAGGCATCCATCCCCATTACACATAACAGTAATTTAATTAAACCCCCTCAGCTCGGCTTTAGTCTACCAATATCGAATTTTACACGATTTTAACACGAGAAACCTTTTTATAATCAATTGAGAATTTTCCACGCGGCCGATTGTGAAAAAGTTGGACATCGCGGTCGAGATTTATGTAATTAAACCCAAAACGCCAGTTAAATCGGTGTTCATCGGTTTCCTATTTGACTGATTCGATATTAAACAAATTCTCTTTTTTACCAGCAATGTAGAATAGAATAGAATAAATGTATTGCAACACACGGAATGTTACAACAATTATCAATTAAAAAACATAAAAATAACTCACAGCAACACGTGTAATAAATAACAATGCATTAATTAAAGAGAGAAAAATATAATTCAAAAATGTAGAAAATGAAGAAGTTACCAGTAAATTTAGTTCATTTATTACAACACTGTGAATGTTACAACAATTATGAGAAATAAATAACAGAAGAATAGCGACTCACAAAAATGTAGAAAATGAAGAAGTTAGAAACCAGTAAATTTAGTTCATTTATTAGTCACAATTATCAGAAATCTAGGTGACAATAATATGTAAAAGCCATTAATTAAAGAAAGAAAAATATAATTCAAAAATATACAAGAAAATAAAGAAATAACATATGGCAGTCACCACCACTGATGAGTGAAAAATATTGAGAGTTTTATGAATACCCTCTGATTTGACGTACTACAATTGACGTAATTTTCAGTGGGCCCCGAAAATATACCTACATATATCCTTCCTTCAGTTGGTGGTAACGGTAGCCTAATTTTACGTCTTTTTCTTTTCTCGTCTTCTTTCCTATCCCGGATATCGTTCTCAAACACGTCGCTCTTGATTTGCTTCTGAACGCTTAAAAACAGTGCCTAGTTTCCAATGTAGCATTAATGCAAATTGTACCTAAATAGACTTTGTATAAAGTCTTGTCATTAGTATTTACAATGAAAAAGCAAATACGCGAGATAATTCTTTCATTATCATCTACAAAACAAAACAGCACTTTTAATTCTGTACTTGAATTTTCTCTCACAAAGCAGTACGCAATTTACAAGGTATTTGCAAGGTGAGATTATTAAAATTAAATGTAAAAATTTATATCCTATATTATTAAATACTCCATATTGCACAGGCAAAGCCGTCGTAAAAGCCAGTGGTCCTATAAGAGCGAATCGATCTTCTCCAACACACCTCACCACTTGAGCTTGGCATAGAAATTGGAGTAAATGCAGCGAGAAATATTTCTGTTACAGAGATCATTGCAGATATATGGATACGGTATCAAATTTTAATGAATATTTGACGGAAACTATTTAATGTTCATTAAAAAATGGGACACCAAAGAAATAGAAATAATGTTAATTCAAATGAACTTAATATTAGCACTTTTTAATACTTATATTCTTTTATTCTACAACTTCTGATTCATATTTTATGACAGTACAATATTTCTGTTATTTGTTCTGTTCGTGTCTTTGTAGTGTTCAATTATTCTTTATTTATATATTAGAATAGAATAGAATAATAGTCATTATATTAAGTTTATTTTAATAAATAATATTTCTATTTATTCAAATAAAGTTCAGTTTTTATTAGTCATATTTTATTTATTCTACCACTTCGGAACGTAGACTCATCACAAAAAGAGTGAGCAAGAAACTTTTTTAAATGTATGTTGTTCAGAATTACATTTTTAAGGATTTTGTGTATTTGTTCATTAACAGTATTTTAAATTGCGTTGCAGGTCAGTGGGTACTTTAATTTTATGTATATTTCAGGCCACGAAACGAACGCCATGTAGGTCTGGTTAAGATCTCGTGTGTAGTGGTTATTTACAGATCAATTACGAAAGTTTCAGTAAGGACTTGAATAAAACTAATTTATTTTTTATTTTAAAATTACAATAGATTATTACTAACTTTGATCTAGCGAGAATAGAAATGGCGGGCGGAAGCTCGTATCGGTTTCACATTTGCGCACCCACGAGGTCACGTTGCCGGTGCTGGATCAGCGTTGGAGCATTGCAGTTGGTGAACAACAAAGTCCATCTACAGTGTAACCCGCTCTTCATCAGCAATATGTTATAAGATAAATATATGTATGTATTGACCCTTAAATAAATTCAAAACAACTGTTAAATTATATTTACTGAGCAAAGCCTATTACTCACTAAACGATTACTTGAATGACGAGCGTGCATGGCAATAGTTGTTCATGCAGATTTTCATTTAATGTTAGACATAGACACCTATATAAATATACATTGTAAATAAACTGGCTTTAAAAAATATTCAATTGAGTTTCTTGTCAGTTCTTCCCAATTGGATCTATGTATACTGAACTGGACGGTACGGAATATAAAAAAATTTAGTTTCATAAGCGGCTTAAATGTCCTACATGAATAAATATTTGTGGAATTTGAATTTGAATTTTGTAATACGCCGCTACACCAGATATTGAAATAAACCATAGTTTGTATTAAATTTTAGTTTTTATTTAGGTAAAAGGGAATATACCACATTCATAATTCTCCATTCCTATCCATACAACGCATTGGTTTTTACCTTTTTATCTTCAACAATGGCACTCGATATGATTGCCGCGGGCCAAGTGACGGCAAATTGTTCAGAAGCAGTGTGTTTCGAGTTGTGGGGCAAGCGGCAAACAGCCAGATGCGAGTGTTATTGTATTGCTGCCTATTATATTCAAAGGTTTTTTTAATTGAATCGTTTGCAGAATCGATAATGTTTGATGTAAGTGGGTTTGTTGTGGATCTGTTTATGCTATTTTTTAAATATGTTAGTTATGTTAGTAGCCCTATTTAGATATAATAATATTAATTTTGTTGTGTATATAGAAAGTTTTATTTTTATTGAGTTTGGGCTATTGTCAGGTTCTTGGACCTGTAGCACTGCGACCTACATAGATCTACTGTGCTCGCCCTTTTTCAGAGTGCGCTACCTAGACCCGTCAGGGACAAGAATTTAAGGATATTCTTAGGAGCGATGGTTTTTATCTCCTCGGAAAAGAGTGTTAAACTATAGAAAGTATATTACAATAAAAGTAAATTAAATACATATAATGGTATAATTATTATAAAACAATTGTGAACACAAGAAAATTGGTATGTCTGCAGAAGAAGTCATTTTGCAGTTTTATTTTCCCGCGTAAATGTTATGCGCCACAGATACACAATTTTTCTGGCGTGCAATCGCAGTAGGAGACGAGCGCGTCGTAGCTATAATAATAATCTCAGGACAATTCACAGAGCGCCATCTAGACCCAAGTTAAGCTAGCTAAAGCTTGTATTATTTGTACTAGATAACTGATACAAATACATAGATTTTTTTTTCTAAAAACATACATAATATACATAGAAAACACCCAGACTGACACAAACAATCATCCTCATGAATACAAATGTTTGTGCCTTGCGAGGAATCGAACCCGCGAACATCGGACGTAAAGCGGTGTGCTAGACCGCTAGACCACCGAGGTCCTCAATAGATGGATGCTTTAAATCTAAAGTCACCTTGGCACTAACTTTTCAAGTAATTTACGACTGAATATTAAGCATCACCTACCAGGGGAGCAGAACATGCCTGGGGTGGAGTTTTGTGTGTTTTACTAATTGCCAAAAGATGGTAATCAGGTACCAGAGACATATACCTGTCTTCTTCCAGCGCACCAACTATCGTATAGGCTGTCTCAGTTATTCTGTGTCGTGAAGATATAACTCAAAGGCCGAAGCAAAAACCATGACAAGGAATTAATTAAAGCTTAAGGTAAATAATGAAGATTGTCGCTCGTTCTAATGAGTTTTCGGTAAGTCGACTGTTTGGTAAAATAATTATGAGGCAGGTAATTAAGAAGTTTGGGAGGCATGCAAATGGATTCGAGTTAATTGGCCAGAAAGACGAGATTCCTTTTTGTAATATCATTCAGGATTTATGGTGATTTATTGATGTTTTCAATTTGGATATCGCATTTTGATATGCTGTTATTTTTTTTTTAATAAATCACGGGCTAAGGTACTAGCTGATAGAAATCTTTATTCGAATAACCTCATACAAGTACTTTTAAATAGTAACTTTTTTTTTTCTTCTACCAATCTTAGAAACAAAATACTGGCCGTGTTACTGGGTGATGCAATTATTTTTTATATTTTATTTGAATAAAGATTATTCTTTATTCAAATAACCTCATATAAGCACTTTAGTATAGTCATATTTTTTTATTTTTTATTCAAATAAACTTAAAATAAGCACTTATAAATAGTCGCATTTTTTTTTATTCTACCACTCATTCGGAACGCTCGTCAAAAGAATGAACATAAAACTTCATAAATTAATACAAACATTAAACTGAATAAATTAATACAAAGTGTTTTTGAATTTGTTGATTTTTTACTTTATTGTGCTCGATGGTTTTTGACTAGGATAATATCGTAAGAATAATATACATTATCAAAGAAACATAAACTATGGCCATGAAGGGTAACCGAGACGAACTGTAATCACTAAAATATATTCTATTCTATTCTATATTCTATTCTAGTCACTATTCTCGAAAAACCAGAAGTGATAACACTATATTTTCCAAAAATAACTATGTCTATTAATATAATGCTGATTCCCTGCCTCGATGGTTTGGCGGATTAACACACTTTTACTTCTGATGGTCGCAAGTTCGATTCCTCGCATGCTACAAACATTTGTATTCATGAGTATGATTGTTTGTATCAGTCTGGGTGTATTCTATATATATTACTAGCTATCCACCCCGGCTTCGTACGGGTGTACATATATTACACATATAAACCTTCTTCTTGAATCACTCTATCTATTTAAAAAAAACCTCTTCAATATCTGCGTAATTTTAAAGATTTAAGCAAACGCAGGGACGGACAGACAGCCACAGCGACTTTGTTTTATACTGTATAATGATGTATGTATTTATAAAAAAAATCTAAGTATTTATATCAGTAGTCTTGTACCCATAACACAAGCTCTGTTTGCCATGGGACTAGATGGTGTTGTGTTTTGCGGCGTGTGTATGAGTGTGTAATATTGAGGGTAAAAAAAATGCAATATATTTTATCTTATATATAAAATTCTCGTGTCACAGTTTTCGTTCCCATACTCCTCCGAAACGGCTTGACCGATTCGCATGAAATTTTGTGAGCGTATTGAGTAGGTCTGAGAATCGGCCAACATCTATTTTTCATCCCCCTAAATGTTAGTCCACCCCTAAAGTTTTTTTTAATTTTTAGACAAAATATTTAGTTTCTATTTTTTTATGATACAACATACAAAAATACATACAATCCTAAATTTTCACCCTTCTATCATCAACCCCTATTTTTTTATAGCGTTATTAATTTATATGGTAAAACAACGTTTGCCGGGACAGCTAGTATATATATAAATGTGGCATGTAAGTGAGTGTGTACTAGATGGCGCTGTCTTAATTGTTCAAGGTAACAAAAAAATTGCAAGATATATCTAAAAACATAACCCTTACAGTGTTTATAAAAAACGTCCACCCAAACCGGTTTCCTTGTACTAAGGGTGCTTTACCGAGCACGTTATTATGCGGTGGTCGCTCTGTTTGTAAAAAGTATATTAAAAGTTGAAATGTTTGAATAAGTGTGTGATTGCGGCCCGGGGGCACTGGATCCCAATAGCGCTGAAATTCATTAGGGAGCAGACGTCAGACGATTGTGAAGGGAACAGGTTCGATGGACGGATGGATACAAAATATGAGCTCTTCAACGTAACTAATAAAATCTAATAATAATAATAAAATAGAACTAAAAATACAATGGCAGGTAGAAACAGTGAAAACTCTCCCTATTATTATCTCGTCCACAGGTGTCATCCCAGCATCCCTACACACTAGCCTCAAGATATTACAACTTCACCCACTTACTTTCATCCTTCTCCAAAAAGCTGTAATATTAAACACTTGTAGAATAGTCCGCAAATTTTTGTCTTCCACTTAAAAATTATCCATCCTCATCATTCATAATTTATACTATCATTGTTTGATGATTTTTGCCCGTAATGATCAGTCTATTACCCCATCAAAGGGAGATATGTAATATATTTATATAAAAATAATAATAATAATAATAATAATCTGAGGACAATTCACACAGCGCCATATAGACCCAAGTTCAGCTAGCTAAAGCTTGTCCTATGGATTCTAGATAACTGATACAAATACATAGATAATTTTTTATTCGTAAATACATATATATTATACATAGAAAACACCCAGACCGATACAAACAATCATACTCATGAATACGAATGTTTGTGCCGTGCGAGGAATCGAACCCGCGACCATAGGATAATAAAGCGGTATGCTAAACTACTAGACTAACACATAATATATTTAACAAAATATTGAATTCGGAGTAAGTCGTTAAACCGGAAAATACTTATAAAAAAAATCACCTACAGAAAGAAACATACTCTTGTATCTTATAAGAATTTAATATCATAATCAAAGAAAGCAATAAAACAAAGTAACCAATACGTAAGTAATTTATGTTTTTATGTTTTCAGTGTGTAGTTTATGTTTGATGTTTATTTATATATGGTAGTATGTCGTAAATGTTTGCTTTGTGTTGTCCGCCTGTATTTATGTATATATGTGTATTATTATTATTATTTTATTATGTTTATTGTATATGAGGGTGTCCGCTGAAAACCAGCGTCGTGGCACCCCGTCACGACATATCCTGAGCGGAGACCTAGTTGGTACTCTAATTATTAATATAAAATGTAAATTTAATTTTAAATAATTTTTAAAATTAAATTTACATTTTAAAATTAAATTTAAATTTATTTTCAGTGTACCAAATAAACAATTTTCTTTCTTTTTTTTCTTTTCCATCAATACGACTGTTGGCGACAGACCTCTTTTTATAGATATTTCTATTTTTAAACCTAATTTTAATTTTTATATACAATTTTTGACATATATTTTTTATTATATTGTTTTGCTACATTGTGTCATATACGCTACCACTAAATACATCTATAATTTTGGTAAGTAGTTTTATTTATATTACCCTATTTCACTGCCGTTGCCAGCCGTAATAACGACGGTGTTGAAAACTGGGACACAAATGAGCCGTATCCTTTCTTTTTGAACATGAAACAAAGTTAGCTACGTGTGGTCGCCATGCGTCACTCGTGTTAGCGTGCTTAATATATGCGCAATCAAAGACTTGAACTGTCAATTGTGGAATGAGATAGGGTGACCAACTCTGTATGTGTAATATACGACGGCCTCAATGGTCTAGCGCTTTAATATACCGCTTTAGTTCTGATGGTCCCGGGTTCGATTCCTCGAACGGTGCAAACATTTGTATTTATGAGTATAATTGTTTGTATTTTTTTTTATGCATGATAATGGTATGGTGCAACCACCTGCGCTAACGGTTTACGCTGGCGGGGCACCAGTGGAGGATGATAAGATGAACATGAGGTCAGGTCAGTTAGCCCATCGTGACAAATTTACCAGAAATTTATCACGATGGTTTCCAGGGGGAACCGCGTGGAGGTCAACCTGACATGGTACATTGCTAGTAATGGGGTCATGAGTCCACATTAATAACAATCCCCTTCCCCCCTAATTGTTTGTATTGGTATTTTCTATTGTATATGTGGGTTCGATTCCTCGCACGGTACAAACATTTGTATTCATGAGTATGATTGTTTGTATCGGTCTGGGTGTTTTTCTATGTATAATATGTATTTATTTACAAAAAAAAAAATGTATCCATGTATTTATATCAGTTGTCTAGTACCCATAACACAAGCTCTGCTTAGCTTGGAACTAGATGGCGCTGTGTCAATTGTCCTGAGACATTATTATTATTATTATTTATAATATGTATGTATTTAAAAAAAATATTTAAGCGTTAATAAATATACAGGCTCTGCTTACCGTGGGACTAAATGAAGCGTGATCATACAGCTGTGTTAATTGTCCAGGATTATATATATATTTATTGTTCATATATATATATGATACTTGCGTGTTATAGTCTAGAACAAGCCGAGAAAGATATGTAAGGTATCCGTGCGAAGCCGGGAAGGTTTGCTAGTATTTTATAATATAATTAGTCAATCCTGCATCCCGTTTATTATTAATCAGTGGTAGTGGTGACAGCCTCGGTAGTCTAGTGGTTTAGCACACCGCTTTACTGTCCGATGGTCGCAGGTTCGATTCCTCGCACGGTACAAACATTTGTATTCATGAGTATGATTGTTTGTATCGGTCTGGGTGTTTTCTACATTTACAAAAAAAAATGTATCCATGTATTTATATCAGTTGTCTAGAATAGAATAGAATAGAATAGAAAATCATTTATTTTATTCAAATAAACTTACATTGAAGCACTTTTGAATAGTCATAACATTTTTTTTTTAATCTACCGCTCATTCGGAATGCTGTCTCATCACAAGAAGAACAAGCAAGAAACTCGTGTGTTGCTCTTTTAAATAATTTATTCTTACTTACAATTGAAGTTTAAGTGTGTGAATACAAACCACCGATTAGCACTAATTCAATGAAATAATAAAATAGAAAAAACATTCAATATACAACTGGTTAAACAATTAATAAGAGAAAATAAGTCATAGCGATTAGAGCAGACCAGTCCACACAAGCAGCACCCGTTCACGAGTATGACGGATGAGCCAGCCATGACTGCGCTCGACCATATTTTAGGGAGCCCAATGACCCGGCCCACCACGCCGCTACAAGTCTGGACATTTTAGTGAGCATGACTACTCAAAACACCAGACCACGTCATAGCTACTCACAATTGCCATCTGATGGTCTAGTACCCATAATACAAGCTCTGCTTAGCTTGGGACTAGATGGCGCTGTGTGAATTGTCCTGAAATATTATTATTATTATTAATAATAGTCTGGAACACTACATAATACCTACTAGTGACGTGTCATTGTATTACAATAAAAAAGGTATCGTTTGGTCACCGTACTGTCAGTTTACTTAATACGGGCTCAATGTCGCACGGTTGGTTAGTGGAGATGGCTCGTTGCAAACGATGCGACTTAACTCGCGCGGGCTCAGTGTGTGGCGGACTTTATTTAGAAATACCACTTTATCGATGTCGTATGTATACCAATATAGATACAAAACATAGGATGAAGGAGACCAAAATACTCGAATGGACATCTCTTTTAAATCCTAAAATAATCCTCAATCTTTTAACTGATGAGGTAACTAAAATCATTGATATTTTTTTCCTATTGGAAATCTTGCAATCAGTCACTTGGACTTTAAGCAGATATGGTGTTCTGATAGAGCTTCAAGTAGAGCAGCTCCTCGTTCTTCAAAAGTCAGTACTGTTTGGCTTTGAATTATTAATATATGTAGTTAAAGTAAGCGTTAAAGTATGAAATGAACAATAGTTTATCTATCTAAATAGATATAACTCAAAGGTGACTGACGTAGTAATCTATCAACGCCATACTCTAATGAAATGTTGCAAAATCAATATTTATTTCTAAAATGTCCTTACCTAATCAATACATAACTAAATATATATAACTCAAAGGTGACTGACATAATGATCTATTAACGCACAGCCCAAACCACTAGACGGATCAGGCTGGAATTTGGCATGCAGGAAGATGTTATGATATAGGCATCCGCAATTCTACCCCCAAAGGGATAAAATAGGGGATGAAAGTTTATATGAAACTTTGTCAATTTTAAACCGATCAGGCTGAGGCTTTGCATGCATAAAGATACTATGGTGTAGGCATCCCCTAAGAAAGGATTTTGATAAATTCCACCCCTGAGGGGATAAATTAACGCAAGCGAAGCCGCGGTCAAAAGCTAGTATATAATAATAATAATATATAGTTTGTAGTAGAGTTTTAACTCGTAATGTATAGTATAGTAGAGTTTTAACTATCGACATTTTGACTAGGTTGCACTGTTTTCCAGGAATATATTGAAATAGTGCACCTGACTACTCTAACGGTATATATGCTGTCGGGTCACCTGTTAAGGATGATGGAAGCAGCATGAACTCAAGTCAGTTTGCCCATCATCGTAGCGAATTTAGCAGATATTTACGACGACCATAGGAGATCCCGTAGAGGTCGACCTGACGTGGTATATTGCTGAGGTTACTTCTCAATAAAAATCCCATTAAAAGAGCAACACACAAGTTTCTTGCTCGTTCTTCTTGTGATGAGACAGCTATCCAAATCGCTCATTTGGAAAGTCGTTTCATCACAAGAAGAACGAGCAAGAAACTTGTGTGTTGCTCTTTTAAATAATTTTATTCTTACTTTACAATTTAAGTTAAAGTGTGTGAATACAAACTACCGATTAGCACTAATTCAATTCAATAATCAAATAGAAAAAATATTGAATACACAACAACTGGTTAAACAATTAATAAGAGGAAATCAGTCAGAGTGATTAGAGCAGACCAGTCCACACAAGCAGCACCCATTCATCCGTAGATTAAAAAAACATTGTTATGACTATTCAAAAGTGTTTAAATTAAGTTTATTTGAATAAATGATTTTCTATTCCATTGGAGTGGATTCCTAGATCGCACTAACCGTGGTCTCAGTATACCAGGATGTTGTTATGTTAAAACCCGTTGAACTAAATTAATAGTAAGCCACAATCCTCTCAATCCTAATAAATTCGTAAGACTTATAAGTCAAAATATAATTGTGTCGTGCGACCAGCGTGGGTTATGACGCGTGTCGCGCGTCCGACACGGGCCGGACAGGGCCGGAGTAGTTTGTCTCCGAGCTGACCATTTCCTGCACATCCCTCCTGGTTTTAGAACAGAGGCATCTATTGAGTCGCCTGAGACACAATTACCTAGATAGTTCAATGTAATACTTGATATTGATTAAGGCTATTAAGACGAACTACATAATGTCTACAAAACGTGTCATCTCTCCTTACACTTTTACTATTGTTATTTTGTATAGAAAATCGATATTTTAATATAAATTTTGTCACTTTATTATCATTTGTAATATACATCATCTTAACCGATAACATCGTATTGTACCGCAACAGTGGTTTTGTTTGTACAATCTATCTATTTACAGTTAACTGTATAAAGCACAGTTACGCGCGTTCTATAGGTAAATACTTTTAAAAATCACTTTTAAACATGTATTTTGAATATTTTTCAGTACAAATTACCAAACATTAATCTACTTATTTTTTAAGTTTTGGATGTGTGTAATAATTGTGTTGGTCTACAATTATTTGAAAATAAAAAGGTTATTTTTATGTCATTGTAATCTTTCTCCACTCCTCAACTACCATCACTATATTGTGATGGTAGTTGAGGAGTGGAGGCAGTCACATAGTTGTACTCCAATCACGGCTAGTGGAACCAAGTCGAAACATCGATAGAGGTAAACCTTTATTTACCATAAACTTACTTGTCTTAAGACAAGTAAGTTTACGGTACACTTACTTTACTATGTTTATAATACACATGTTCATAGTACACTTGATTTATAATAGTCATATTTTTTTGTCAAAATTTATTTATGATAAAGTCATCTCTATGGATGTGCTGTTCGGCAGCAAGTCCTCGTATGGGGGACACAGGGGAATATTTCAAGAATATTATTATGTAAGAACATGCGCGAGGCTTTATGATCACCTAGCCTTTCACGGTGGCCGCTCTGCCGCGCTGCAAACATCAGGGCTGCCACAAATTTTCTCAATTTTATTATTATTTTTTCATCAATAAATATTCTACCAAGTTTGGTTTTATATGAAGTATTCCGCGTGCCATACGCTATTTCAGTCGCCAAGTGTATTTTGAAGGTTGTGTCTGGTACATGGCGAGGTACGAAGATATGACATGTTAGTCTACCGGAATAGCAAAGATAAGTGGTATCACGTGGAGATGTAATGTCTGTGATGTTGTTTATGTGTGTGTGTGAGGTGACAGTAGCGACTTACCATCACGTAGGTTCTAAGTATGTCTGCCACTTCAATTACAAAAAAATAATGTACTATTTACAGTTACATAGAAGACGAAGCATCTGTAGATACTCTACTTACAACTCTAAATCATTATGAGTTTTACAGTAATTTATATTATATTTATTATTTTATAAATCCGGCTATCATTAGCATGAGTGACTACAAATATTTAATGCATAAACCTGAGCACTGCTACTTGCTCATCAAGAGAGACTGAGACAGGACGTAACGCTCCATTACGAGCTGTCTCAGTCTCTCTTGGTGATCAAATTCTGACTCCAAATAGTATTGACTATTTGGCGATTAAACTGCGAAAAGTCGGCGAACAGTCAACACTTCAAGCTATATCCAAACTCTATTCATTGCTACACATTGCGATACACGTATTACAATATGAGTGTAGATCCAATAACAGTTGGAATTTGATTCTAGTATTTTCTACTAGTTTTACTATTGTATTTTGTACAGTCATTCACTATATATTTTCTATAGCTGCCAGTACATTTATATTACTGTATCAGTAGTACAGTAATGTTAACAATATTCTTAAAAAACCCTAAATATTCCGAATAGAAAATATTTTGAAAGTGACAGTCGACAACCCTAAATAAGTCCGGAAGTTTGTCCGCGGATTCTTTATATTTATATTCACCTTGTCGTTGGTGGGGCAGATTTATTCACTTCTTTAGAACGCGCTCACTGACCGTGTCCACGGCTCACCCTACCCGTGTGGATACACTACTGAACGCACTGGGTGTATTTCACGCTCATATTCTAAGTTTCATATTTTTGTAAGTTTTAGGATATTTATATAATTATATTAATAATAAAACAGCATGAGTACTTACAATATTGTACTTATGAGATAGCGTAAGTATTTCTATCTCACTTACTTCTGTTACTAAGCAGTTTTCATCTTTTATAGTTGCTCATATTATTAAGTTATAATAATTGATTTATATGAAAACCAACAGCATAATCCAATACATTTCTAGGAAAAGCCAATAACAGGTTTTCAGTGACTTAATAAAATAAAAAAAATACAAAATGTGGCAAACAGAATAAAGATCAGGGGTAAATTTAACAGTACAAATCAAATAATATAATATAATAATACTAATAATAACCATAGACAATTTACAAACCGTCTAGTCCTGAGCTAAGCAGAGCATGTTTTATAAGTACTAGACTATTAATAGAAATACTTAGATATTTTACATATACCACATAAAATACATATCAAACACCCAAAGAAACACATTCAATGATACTCGTGAATACAAATCTTTGCAAAGAAATCAAACTGCGATCGTGTGATAAACTGCTAAACCACCGTACGAATCATAATGTGATTCCACTCTTTACTTGTGAGATGATTTGAGATCTAGTGCGGTGAAATGCGATGCATTCTTTTCTTAATATCAAACAGTCTTAGTTACATCCGTAACATATTCTACCGCAACGCACCGCAAGCCTTCTGACTACTTATAGCATCAGTGTAGTAATGAATCGCATCGCATCGCACCGTATCGCACCGCATCGCACCGCACCGCACCGCATCGCACCGCACCGCATCGCACCGCATTATATCGCATACATCCGAAAACTATCTCGTCACGGTAAAAAAACAGCACCGTTATAATAACTGAGTGCGTACAAAAATAGACCCCTGTCCACTATGATATGTGTTGCGTAAAATTTTGTTTTTCAGAAGTCGACCGCCGAGGTATCGCTGACAAATATACAGCGCTTTATAAACAGGGAAGGAGCCGAGGACCCCGACCCTTGTATGTTTGGATGCACTCACTATACTCAATAAGTAATATCGTCCTTATGAGTTACAAGCAAATAGGAATTTTTTTTTTATATAACACAGGGTCAAACGAGCATTCGGCTCACCTGATGGTAAGTGATTACCGCCGCCCATGAGCACCCGCAACACCAGGGGAATTGCAAGTACGTTGTCGGCCCTTTAAAAAGGGAATACGCTCTTTTCTTGAAGGCTTCAATATAGTATCGGTTAGGAAATACCATTGCTGGAAGTTGAATTTTTTTATCATCCTTGTTAACCGATTCTTTCCCACTGTCCTATTTTTAGGACACTACATTTTTTTTTCAACAAACTATGTATTTACTATATACTATAGCTACTAATGAAATTTGTCTTTTAAAATATTTTTTCTATTAAAATATGTTTTTTGGTAGTAATACATATTTACGTCATTTTATTACATATTATAACTTTTTTTTTAATGTATTAAGACCTTAAGGGTAGTAATATTATAAACTGAAAAGTAAGCTACCCTTACGAGTTTCAAACGAATAGGTAAAACTGGTTTTTTATCATCCTTGCTTCCTTAGTAACATATAAATGTGAAAGTATCTCTATCTGTCTATCTGTCGCGTTCACACCAAAACTACTGAACCGATTTAGGAGAAAGACATGAGCCTACTTTTTAATGCAAAAAAGGGTTGAAAGAGGAGATGAAAGATTGTATGAAAGTTCAGTTATAATATGTTTTAGGCTGTTGATTAAATATAAATAAATATGTCATTCATAGTCAGTAAAAAAATTACCCTTAAGCTAAAAAAGGTAAAATAAAATAGGTAATGAAAGTTTAAATCTAGGACAATTTGCACGGCGCCATGCAGTCCCAAGCTAAGCAGAGCTTGTGTTATGGTTACTAGAAAATTATACGCACTTTTTTGTACACATACAAAAAACTCATCTAACTCACTCACTCAAACTAAACTAAAACTAAACTCACTCAAAAAACTCACTAATACGAACAATTGTAATGAATACAAATGTTTGTACCAGATGGAGAATTAAACCTGCGAGCATCGGAGATAAGACAGTGTGTTAAACCGCTAGACCATCAAGTCATAAGTATATAGACAACGGTTACTGTTTACCATCAGCTGGCCAATCACCTTGCTTACCATTCCAGATAAATTAATAAAAAAATAGATATCTTAAAACTTCAACTATAAAGATTCATTATCCTGTAAAATTCGATAGCTAGGGATTACAGGAATAGGTCATTAATGGTACAGAATCGCCTTAAGAATCAGTCAGTCTGTTTGTACATTGCGATAGTTATAACAAAGATGTAAAGACTATGGAACGGGTCGCGGGTCAGGTTCCTCGCACGGTACCAACATTTGTATTCATGAGTATGATTGTTTATATCGGTCTGGGTGTATTCTATAATAGAATAGAATAGAAAATAATTTATTCAAACAGACTGACATTGAAGCACTTTTGAATAGTCATCACATTTTTTTTCCATCTACCGCTTATTCAGAAAGCTATATATCGTCATAAAAAGAATTATCAAGAAACTTGCGATGTCTGTAAACTTGTTATATATATTTTATTAGCTTTTGCCCGCGGCTTCCCTCGCGTTAGTTTATCCCCTTAGGAGTGGAATTTATTAAAATCCTTCCTTAGGGGATGCCTACGTCATAGTAGCTTTATGCATGCAAAGTCTGAGCCCGATCGGTTTAAAATTGACAAAGTTTCATATAGACTTTCATCCCCTATTTTATCCCTTTGGGAGTAGAATTAATGAAAATTCTTTCTTAGCGGATGGCTACGTCATAACATCTACTTGCATACCAAATTTCAGCCCGATTCGTCCAGTGGTTTGGGCTGTGCTGTGCTGTTAACTACTATTTTAATTGTAAGCTAACATATGTTGTGTTGTCCTTATTTTTAGCATTCTCAGCCAACTGAAACAGTTTTTTTTACGAACACAGTCAAGAAAACTGTAAACCACACCACTGTGTCTCCCTAACCACGACGTTGGCAAAATAACCAACCTCATTTGATGCTATTTAAATTAAAAGAAGAAGAAACTTGCGTGTTACTCTTTTAACCTTACCGATGGCCTGAAAGATATTTCTGATATTGAACGTGTGAAAGCTTATTGTCAATCTTTCTACACGAGCAGATTGTGGGTTAACTACACACAGCAGGCATACAATGCTCTGCGAGTTCAATACAATAATGTTTTCAAAATGTTGTTGCGTTTCCCGCGCTTTTGTAGTGCATCCACAATGTTTGCAGCAGCATCTACAGACGACCTGTATGCCATCAGACGTAAACGGATCGCCTTTCTATTGCACAGACTGCGGGGCAGCAGTAACAGCATTCTAAACATGCTGTGCAATAAATTTGACAGCCCAATACTTTGTTTTTGGACCCAAATTGTTACGCTGGCCTTTAAATGATAATATGTAATTTTAGATATACTAACATAGGCTAAGTACAATTGTTACTAATAAGTTGGATCTCTGCTATCTGAATAAATAAATTTAATATTATTTTTGTTACTTTACTACCTCGTTTGTAATTAAAGACACTTCACTACCATATCTTACATCTGTGACAACGTTTGGTGCCGCGTGGGTCCTCAGTCAAACGCGAATGCTGCCAAATCCCGTTAAAGGCCAGGTATTGAATGTGGGATTACGTGCATGCTGCCCAGGGGGACTAGAGGCATGTAATGATAGGGTGCAGCTGATCGATAGTGCGGGCCGTCACTTTTTTGTTGTGCAACCGATTGTTGTTTTGTTGTTCCAGTTAGTTTTCGTACGACTGTCCTAAATATTTTTTTATTTAACCCTGGACAATTAACACCATGTCATCTAGTTCTGCGGTAAGCAGAGCTTGTCTTATTGGTATTAGACAACTGATATAAATACATATTTTTAAATCTTCCCAGATTAAATATATAAATGTCATATAAAACAATTTCTTTGTGAAAATGTTCTTAAAATCAATACAAAATTTGTTCACTGGTGAGGTAATGGAGTAATTAGTTTTAGGTTACAACAGGACAGGCATGTACTTTTAGATTGTACGAAAGTCCCTAAAATTAAAAGATATAAAAACAAACTGTCTTGCAATTGTTTACGCCCACCTCCAGAGCAATGTAGAGGACAATTTCAAATGAAATGAAATGAAATGAAATTTTATTGCATAAAATGTGGTACATTGGATGTGGTATTTTGAATATTATTATATTGTTCGCACATTTAGTCATTTCTGACATGCAACAGACAATTGTCAATTGAAATATTGTCATTATACATTGCTCATCATTACATACATATATTATTATAATTTATTTATTTATTAGTATTAGTCACTTTTTCACTATTTGTGAAAGGTATTCGTCTATATTATAAAAGCAGTTAGATAACAGCCAATTATACAATTCTTTTTTTAATTTGCTTTTATTTAATTGTTCATGAGGCAAATGATCAAATTAGACACAATTTATTGAAAAAAAAATTCAAAAACTACTATGAGTATTATAATTTATGCGCATCAGAACATGTGAGAGCGTCTTTATCAGCTTCAACCGGCCTTCTCGAGCGTGGTGCATCTTCGACATCAAAATTGCTGAATCGAAATTTAGCGAACCAATTCTGGCACAGGCGTACTGTCAACACACCTTCTCCATACTCATCGGCCAATTTTTTTCTGGCTTGAACAGCATTTCTGCCCTTTCTCTAGTATAACAGTAAGATATGTGGAAAATACTGTTTATCGCTTTCTATATTCAAAAGGGCACCAACCACTGCGTAGAATTAATTGTAATTTTTCACACACAAGCCTTGCTATATGAGCTCTCAAAGCATATAAAAATTATACGGCTTAAGTGAAAAGTTGAGTGCAAAAAATACAATTAAATCCTCTGCCAGGAAAAAACGAAATGACTTTCCGAACAACGTAATAGATGGCGATGTGTGAATTGTCCAGGTTAGTTCCTTTATATATTTATACTAGCTGTCCCGGAAAAAGTTGTTTTGCCTTAAAATTAAAAAAAAGTTAGGGGTGGACTACCCCTAACATTTAGGGGGATGAAAAATGTTGGCCGATTCTCAGACCTACTCAATACGCTCACAAAATTTCATGAGAATCGGTCAAGCCGTTTCGGAGGAGTATGGAAACGAAAACTGTGACACGAAAATTTTATATATAAGATTACTCAGACCTATTAATGTAGAAGAGACGTGAATACAAATTTATAATAGGTATAAATGGTCACAGCGGTCTGCGACAAAGGGTGTAGGGTGCGAGTCAAAGGGTGAATAATTCTCTCCCTTAATAGCTGATACATGTCCACACATAAGTTTATCAATAGTAGGTGTAAATTTTTTTTTAACGAAAAATAATTGATTGTTACCGCTATTTTATTGTGTTCGTCTGGTATGGGCAGCGACAGGTGCAGGAACATAATAACGAGTCTAATGGTGGCTATATACAAATGTATATTCTTGGATTATATACAATAGAATAGAAAATCATTTATTCAAATAAACTTAACTTAAGCACTTTTGAATAGTCAACATTTTTTTTTAATCTACCGCTTATTCGGAAAGCTGTCTCATCACAAGAAGAATAAGCAAGAAACTTGTGTGTTGCTCTTTTAAACAATTCTTGTAAGTCACATTTTACAAGTCGGAACGTGTGAATACAAACTACCAACCAGCAGTAATTTATTTAGGCTCAAATATAAAAACACAATAAGATTAAATCAGTCATAGCGGTAAGAGCAGACCAGTCCCTACAAGCAGCACTCGTTCACGAGTATAACGGATGAGCCAGCCATCACTGCGCTCGATCGTAGTTTAGAGAGCCAAATGGTTAACATATATGCATGGTTATATGCATAATATATAAATCGAATATTAAATGTATGAGAACAGATTCGATTAGGTCCCAATCTGACAGACCTGTTATTCTTGTCTCCCAACGTCGCTAGGCAACGGTGTTGCTGAGCGCTAACCGTAGATTCGCCACATAATGAAACGGTGCTTTCATCCTTTTTTTTTCGGACTACTCTAATGCTGTTGGCCGCAGCTGGCCTTTACAGCTTCACCGGACGATAGGCGGCGAGTGCAGATGGCATTCCAAACCCGCGGAAGACTTATGGAGCGGATGAAGGCCAACTCCCGCCTGACGGATACGACTTTAGCCTGAGGGCACCACTAGGGGTGCGAACCTCGGGGCAGGCCGTCGTAATTTCGATCCCCGTTTGAACTGGACGGGGGTCGATCGGAGGGGGCTTCCATCTGTGCTAAAATGACGCAGATGGGGCTTCAGTGGAGGATGATAAGATGAGCATAAAGTCAGGTCAGTTAGCACATCGTGGTAAATTTACTAAGAATTAATCACGATGATTTCCAGGTGTAATGGCGTGAAGGCCATCCTGACATGGTGTATGGGGTTATTAGTTCACTTTTTTTTTTTTGGTGGATGATAATGGAATTGTGCACCCGCCTGTGCTAACGGTTTACGCTGGCGGGGCACCAGTGGAGGATGATAAGATGAGCATGAGGTCAGGTCAGTTAGCCCATCGTGACAAATTCACCAGGAATTTAACACGATGGTTTCCAGGGGGAACCGCGGGTCGACCTGACATGGTACATTGCTAGCAATGGGGTCATTAATCCACATTACTAACAATCCCCCTTGCCCCCTATTAGTCCACTTACTAACACAAACAATTCCCTTCAACATAGTAGATATATATAAAAAGTTAATAGATGCAAACACAAAGGTACGTACCTAAAGGGTCTAACCAAACTAACTCTAAACTTTAAAATAGTAATGACATTAACGATTATGATGATTGTTTTATCGTCATCGTCACCATAAAACCGCAAACGATTGATTCCTCACACGATACAAATATTTGTATTCATAAGTATGATTATTTTTATTGTGCTGAGTGTTTTCTTTGCATATTTGTAAGTATTTACAAAAAAAATGTATGTATGTATTTATCTAGCACTCATAACATAATCTTTACTTTTAGTTTAAAAATATATTTTAGCGACTTTTGAATTTACATATTTTTTTTTGTGGTTGATAATGGAATGATGCACCCGCCTGCGCTAACGGTTTACGCTGGCGGGGCATCAGTGGAGGATGATAAGATGAACATGAGGTCAGGTCAGTTAGCACATCGTGACAAATTCCGTAGGAATTTATCAGGATGGTTTCCAGGGGGAACCGCGTGGAGGTCAACCTGATATGGTACATTGCTAACAATGAGGTCATAAATTCACATTACTAACAATCACCTTTCCCCCCTAAATTTTGCATAGACGTGGCGAGTGCCAACCGCGGACCGGAAGACGCAGCGTGGGAAGGCCTCCAGCAAGGTGGACCGACGATCTGGTCAAGATCGCTGGAAAGCGTTGGATGGGAGCAGCGCAAGCGCAGGACCGATCGTCGTGGAGATCTTTGTTCAGCAGTGGACGTCTTCCGGGCTAAGATGATGATGATGATGATGATTGTATAAAAGCAAAATTAATATCAAAATCATTTATTCACATAGTACATCTGGTCAAGATCGCTGGAAGGCGTTGGATGGGAGCAGCGCAAGCGCAGGACCGATCGTCGTGGAGATCTTTGTTCAGCAGTGGACGTCTTACGGGCTAAGATGATGATGATGATGATTGTATAATCGCAAAATTAAACTCAAAATCATTTACTCACATAGTACCTTACAACCTCTTGACACGTCTTATTTTTAACACATCCATACATACACACATTTTGTCACGCTAGTCAAATATTGATGACGACCTCGGTGGTATAGCAATTAAGCACACAGCCTTACTTCTGACGGTCGCGGGTTCGATTCCTCGCACGGCTCAAATATTTGTATTCAAGAGTATATATATTATTGTTCGTATTAGTCTGGGTGTTTCCTATGTATAATATGTATTTATTTACGAAAAAAAAACTATGTATTTGTATCAGTTATCTTGTACCTATAACACAAGCTTTAGCTAGCTTAACTTGGATCTAGATGGCGCTGTGTGAATTGTCCTGAGGTTATTATTAACATTGGGTTTGACAGAAACTATGGTACTTCAAATGCTTTGATACATACATAACATTGTGGCTTACTCTCCATTCAGAAATCTACGCATACAAGTATCTCAGTTACGGTAATTTTGTATATGAATTGTCGAGAGTTATTATTATTATTGACTCAAAAATGAATGGGAATACAAATAAATATGACATCCAATTGGATTCATCATTATTAACGATGCAATCAACATTTTATTGCGCGCACGTACCCTCACCTTTATAGCTTTATAATCCCGGGGCAAATAAAATAATAAAAAAATCCGGTATTATCCAAATGACCGTTACGCCCCGGGCGGATAACCGGCCGCAAGTAACGTTTTTACGATGGCATGGTTCCGCATATAAATACAAAATATATAGTTAACGACCTCGGTGGTCTAGCGGTCTAGCACACCGCTTTACGTCCGATAGTCGCGGGTTCAATTCCTCGCACGGTACAAACATTTGTATTCATCAGTATGGTTGTTTATATCTGTCTGGGTGTTTTCTATGTATGTATTTACGAAAAAAATATATATGTCTATTTGTATCAGTTATCTAGTACCCATAACACAAGCTTTTGCTAGCTTAACTTGGGTCTAGATAGCGCTGTGTGAATTGTCCTGAGATTATTATTATTATTGTTTTTTTATATATATATATTATATATCTCCCTTTGATGGGGTGTTAAACTTGTCATTGCGGGTGAATATCACCAAACAATGACAATTATAAATGAAATGATTATGATGACAAAAAATTGCGGACTATTCTAATTATTATTGTTATTATTAAACTTTCTTAATTACAGTTCGCTTTTTCTTCTTTCTTTAATTGAAATGAGTATAGTGGTGGTAATAATTTTATTTTTTATACTATATATATATATGTAATAATATATAGTTCATAGACATTCTTGACAATATACTTATAATAATACCAGGACATAATTAATTAATGTAATTTATTCTATAATCTAAAATCAAATATGTTGTAAATTGTTGCATACCCGATAGGGTGAAACTGTTGATACATAGCTATATATATTGTTATACCACCCACAAAAAAATGTACCCACACAGTTAGCAATAAAGATATATTCTATTCTATTCTATTCTATTCTATCCTATTCTATCCTATTCTATTCTATTCTATCCTATTCTATTCTATACATTATTGTGTAATTAATATTGATTATAATTATGTTAATGCACACAAGGGTTTCAAACTACTGAACCCTAATTCTTAAAAACATTTTTATTTGCTAAGCTTAAAATAAAATAAATAGCTCGGCGGAGGTAGATCGAAATTAAAAGTAAGGAACAATAGTTGCTGGCCGCCCCTCGTGGCCGCCGGCCGTAATAATAAGTGAAGGGTGAAAGTGTAGGGGATGAATCTGTAGGTGGGTAATTATTGAAAAAGTTCCCGAATGAAGTTTTGAGATGGCTATATTAAATACTAGTATGTGATGTTCGCAAATAGAGATCGGATATTTGTGAAATCTATTGGGACTTTATTGGCCCATTATTTGTAACAAACAAACAAATATTTATAACATAAAATTGTTTAAAGTATTAAAAATATACCTGAACAAGTAACGCTATACAAGGTCTTATTCCAAATAATCGTTAACTTAGTTAATAATTACTTAAGTTAATAAGTATTATTTAATTTAGCGAGACTAAATTTTTTATACTATTGCCATGTATATATTTATACGTAACATTACATATATTTGTATATTTTTTAAAAAGAGAAATCACGACACTATTGTAAAAATTAACATACTTACTAATGATAAACTATACAGACCAACGTGTCGATTAGAATTACATAAGAGAAATGTATACTGTATGGCAATCAAAGTGTACAACAATCTTCAAAGAGAGATTAAACAACTGAGATCTCATACTATACACTATTGTAAAAATTAACATACTTACTAATGATAAACTATACAGACCCACGTGTCGATTAGAATTACATAAGAGAAATGTATACGGTATGGCAATCAAAGTGTACAACAATCTTCAAAGAGAGATTAAACAATTGAGATCTCATACTATACATTGTTCAACCGCAAACTTAAAAATTTGCTGTCACTTGGTAATTTTTAGTGTCCAAGAATATTCGAGTAATACGAACACTTTCACGAAATTTGAACGCCTATATGGTAAACTAGCTGTTTCCTCGACTTCGTCCGCGTGGAATTTAACTTTATTTTTCTAAAATAGAAGTAGCCTAAAGAACTAAGAATTATTTTGTTCGTCTTAATTTATTCGTTCCGTTACATCCTTCATGATCCCGTATTTTATCCCCTTAGGGTTGGAATTTATCAAAATTCTTTCTTAGGGGATGCCTACGTCATAGTAGCTTTATGCATGCAAAGTCTCAGCCCGATCGGTTTAAAATTGACAAAGTTTCATATAAACTTTCATCCCTTATTTTATTCCTTTTGGGTAGAATTAATCATAATCCTTTCTTAGCGGATGCCTACGTCATAACATCTACCTGCATGCTAAATTTCAGCCCGATCCGTCCAGTGGTTTGGGCTATGCGTTGATAGATCACTATGTCAGTCACCTTTGAGTTATATATTATATATTTAGATATGGCATAATATTTTATATAACGTTATATCTACCAATCTTATGTAGATATCAATATTTTGCAAATAAATTATTTCATTTAATATCAATATAAAAAAATTCACGGCGAACTAATTAATAACATTATTGAAGGAAAAATAGATGGAAAGAGAGGAAGGGGAAGACCAAGACACAGCTATATCAAGCAAGTTAAAGAAGAAGTTGGAGTCGTGTTCTATCGACAGCTAAAAACACTGATAGAAGATCGTGGAAGGTGGCGGGAACTCCACCGACAAGAACATCGCTCTTAAATTATGAATGAATGAATGAATGGTAAATAATGTAAATAAATGGTAAATAAAATATTTGTGTATCCTAGATCTTATTTAATATATTTTTTTTTGTGTTTAAATTATATGTATCTGTATGTAGTAAAAAACCCGCATCTTAGTTTTTTTTTTTATGAGTAATGGGGGCTGCCTGAAAACGCTGTATAGGTGCACCTCACAAAGGTTGTGCTTATATCAGCAACATCTGAGGCAGCTCCTATTGCCAACTTCCATGTTATTATTTATTTCTTGTTTTGTCTTATTGTAAATTGTATTATTTGTGTTATGTTGGCAATAAATCAATTATCTATCTATCTATCTAAATCCACACTGCTTTACGATATCCTAATGTACGTTACCTATTCAATATACTAAAATAATGAAAAAAAAAATCGTTACATTTTTCTTTTTAATCATATTGAACATGGATACGAACCATAAGTTTCCGCTATTCGCCGCATGCAGCGCTAGCGTCGCCGCCCGCCCACACCGCCTTTTCCTGAATGAACATTATGACGTGTGCACGATTGGCTCGCAACGGCGACCTCTCGCTGTGTGTACATATTATTTTAATAATACGCAGTTGAGGCGTCTTCTAAGAATCATTAATGTTATGTTTTATGTGTTTGTTTTATGGCTTATGACAATGGTTTTAGCGATTTTAGTGTGTTCTGTCTATGTGTTTACTTTTCATAATATAAACATGTGTATTTCAATTTATTTTGAGACTTAAGTCACATGTATTTTAGGTAAATAGTATATATGCATGTAATTTTATTGGCGATGTTCCGAGGATGGCTTCTTTAAAACTGTAGACAAACTGTAATAGAATAGAAAATTCGTTATTCAAATAAACTTAAATTTAAGCTTTTTTTAATAATCATATTTTTTTTAATCTATCACACATTCAGAAAGAATAGAATAGAATAGAAAATCATTTAATCAAATAAATTTACATTGAAGCACTTTCGAATAGTCATAACATTTTTTAATCTACCGCTCATTCGGAATGCTGTCTCATCACAAGAAGAACAAGCAAGAAACTTGTGTGTTGCTCTTTTAAATAATTTATTCTTACTTACAATTTAAGTTTAAGTGTGTGAATACAAACCACCGATTAACACTAATTCAATGAAATAATAAAATAGAAAAAACATTCAATATACAACAACTGGTTAAACAATTAATAAGAGAAAATAAGTCATAGTGATTAGAGCAGACCAGTCCACACAAGCTGCAAAGCTTTCTCATCATAAGAAGAACGAGCACGAAACTGCGTGTTGTTCTTTCAAGTAATGAAATAGAACTAGCAAGAAATATGCGTGTTGCTCTTTTATACAATTGTTGGAGCTTTACATTTTTATTTTCAAATATGTGAATATAAACTACCAACTAGCACTAATTCATTAGAATATATAAAATACAACAACTGCAAAAACAAACTGCCGGATATCTTTATCTTAAGTTGGGTCTCTCGTTAATAACTTTTATTAAATTATTATTTATTGACGCCGCGGTATGTCATTTTCTTCCACTGGTCTCTATCGATCGTCATGTGTGATCTTACTCTCCTTTTATGCCTATCTTTCACACACACACACACACACACACACACACACACACACACACACACACACACACACACACACACACACACACACGCACACATACACATGCTCAATGCACTCCAAGTTTATTCTTAAAACTAGATGTATCACAAATTTATATGAAGGGGAGTAAAGTACAGGCTATAGCTTAGTTTGGGCTCCAGATTTCCCACATATTATATTTGCGATTTTTATTGTTGGCATTTATATAATAAAACTGGTATTATGTTATTTGTGAGGATGAAATAAAATTTATTATTAACATAATGTAACCGTTTAATTTCTACAATGAAAAAAAAATCATACACTCACTCACAGCATTTTTTTCGCTCGTCCTCTTTCCTTACATCCATCCACGTCCATGAATAGTAGACATAAGGGATCCATAAGCAGTACAAACAATAAAATTTTCTATTCACAATTCAAAATATCTTTATTCATGTAGGTCTATTACAGACTCTTATGATATGTCAAATCTACCGTCAGTTCGGATCGATTTCGAGATGAGAAGAACCGATAAGAGACTCGGCTCGTATTTTTCTCAAATAAATGTTATACATGTTTACAATAATACAGATGTTGATAATATTCCAACTAAATTACATTAATGGTAATATTACATTTCTAGACGGCATTACAAAGTAATGTATACACATAATGTATAATACGCGCGCCCATTATATAGGCAATGTTATTGTTTTCTGTCGTTTGACGTCGCCTCGCGGCTGATGGAGTGAAAATCTCACGAAGACAACTTGTTTACCTCTAATTAATATACTGTAGGTAAGATTACGGCGCTCGTGGAGTCGAATTATGTATAATTTTATTTTATTTTAGTTTTTAAATTTGATTTGATGCTTTGATAAGTATAAACATCAATGCTGTATGTGGTGAACTCGGAGTAGTGGTGGGAAGCGCTGTAGATTGATTCTGAGATCGCCTCGTGTGTGAGTATCGTCAGGGATAGACGTGTGTAGGCGGTTTACGCTACGGAAAACGTAATGCTTCCAATATTATATTTTGATACAAATAGACTTACTAACAAACAAACTCTAGATATTTGCTGATGGAAAGCAATGTTTACGGTGATTCCTATTTTCGTTGTCATGTGTATTTATTTAAAACAACATTTATTTAAAAGAACATCAAGTTTCTTGTGATGAGTCTGAGTTCCAAAGGAGTGACAGAATAAAATAAATATGACTATTCAAAAGTAGTATGTTAAGTTTATTTGAATAAAGATTATTTCTAGTCGCAAAATGTTTTTTTTCTAAGTGTCTGATATAATATTATATAATGTAAAATGATTTCACAAGTTAGAAGAAGAGAAAGTTTAATAAGAAAATATACCATAGCCATTTTATTGTATAACATGAATTCAAAGTTATTAAACAATGAGTAATTTTATAATTGAATAATAACTTATTACCCAGATCGTGTTTTAGTAATATATTAAATCTTCATTCAATTTTAAAATCCTGTAATATATATATATAATCATATTGAAATATATATTTCTTATTTTCTGTAATAAATTAAATAAAAATTAACTAAAGTTGGTATCACACGTATTAAGTTTACTTCAATAATAATTACTTGTATTATACTCTTTACATTAGATAAATAAAATATAATGTAACAACCGCTCCACAGTAGCACTGTTCCATAGTGAGTACGTGAATGACATCAACCCATTAGCGACGTAGAGCCATTCCATATAGACGGCATGTTATTGTGGGGCTTCTTTATATCGATATACTACTGTATCCCGTGACTTTCATTGCGAAACGAGATTTTTTATACATATAGTTCTTTACTATTACATATTATAATGTGAAAACCACGCTGTTTATGAGTGTCATAGACAAAATATCATCACGCTATGACTAATAGGAGTGGACCTATTAATAAAAAATGTTGAAAAAAACGGGGTAATTGTGATGCAATATCTACAAACATTTGCTTTCCTGCTTCTGATTATATCGATCTCGGTGTTTTCTATATATAATATGTACATATATAATTACAAAACATAATGTATCTATATGTTATATGTGGCGACATCGGAACTGTGGTTGGGAGTGTTGTATGTAGATCTTTGGGGAAGGTATATGTTCAGCAGTGGACGTCTCCCGTCTGAGATGATGATGATGAATGTATCTAACTTTATCTATCAGTTATCTACTATCAACATCATAGCAACTCTGTTTAGCTTGGGACTAGATGGCGCTGTGTGGGTTATCCTGAGATATCACTTCTTTTCTTTTTTTTTCTTTCTTTTTTTTCGCTAGCGTTGTCATCCGACTTTATGTGGGGTCGGATCTCCTAATTTTGCGGCGCAAGGTCAATCCGTCCTGTTACCGGATCGGCCAGTTTTTCTGACGCGATAAGATTACTCAAGTGTGTGTATATGTGAGTGTGTGTGTGTGTGTGTGTGTGTGTGTGTTTAATTTTGTATTTTTTGAAAATATTGTTAAATACCCGTGTGAAACCGTGGCGGGCCGCTAGTTTATATATATCTACAAATACATACTGTTATATTAAAATACAGTAATTGAGGATTTTTTTATACTACTATGGTAGCAAACAAGCATACGGCCCATCTGATGGTAAAGGGTTACCGTTTATGTTTAATATGTTATGAATGTAGTGACATAGTTTCGTGTTTTTCTACAATGTCAATCAATAGCTAGATAATATATAATAATAATAATAATCTCAGAACAAACACAGCGCCATCTAGACCCAAGTTAAACTAGCTAAAGCTTGTGTTATGAGTACTAGATATCTGATACAAATACATAGATAATTATATATATACATAGAAAACATCCAGACAGACACAAACAATCATACTCATGAATACAAATGTTTGCGCCGTGCAAGGAACCCGCGACCATCGGACGTAAAGCGGTGTGCTAGACCGCTACACCACCGAGGTAAAAGGATAGCTAGATGAATAATAAATATGACGTTGGTCTATAAAAAGCATCTATTATATCACACATACCACCCTAAAATTATTACCAGAGGGAATAACTCAAAAATAAGTTATCCATAATTAAACATCACAATTATTATCCGCCTAGGATATCACTTGAGATGGTTCAAAAGGATCCCGCGATTGTCTCACGTGCAGCTTTCACTTAATCAACCCCAAGTAATGGGGTATCAGGGGTGGGAGAATCAATTAATGAATATTTTAGTCGTACACCGCTCTTAATAAACGTTCCTTGTCGGGATTTTTGGGGGATCGCGCGGGATCCGACCGTGATTTATTCCGATAAATCACGGTCGGTGTACGCTGATTGATTTAAAGTAATTTAATTATAATTGATAAGACATTCCAGCTTTGTTTTCAAATCGAATAATTTGCATGTGAATAAACAAAGTCGTCCTTTGTTGTACTTTTATTGGTCACGATTAGGATGTACAGCGTTTATAAAATTATTTTGCTACCTATGCGAGGAATCGAATCTATGACCATCGGAAGTAAGGCAGTATACTAAACTACTAGACCTCGGTGGTCTCTCAAATGATTAATTTAAATACTGTTTAATTTAATTTAATTTTTTATTTAATTAATTTAATACTCGTGAACGAGTGCTGCTTGTAGGGACTGGTCTGCTCTAATCACTACGACTGATTTCCTCTTATTAATTGTTTAACCAGCTGGCGTGTATTCAATATTTTTTCTATTTGATTATTTAATTGAATTATTGCTAATCGGTAGTTTGTATTCACACACTTAAACTTAAATTGTAAAATAAGAATGAAATTATTTAAAAGAGCAACACACGTTTCTTGCTCGATCTTGTGACACAGCTTTCCGAATGAGCGGTAGATTAGAAAAAAATGTGATGACTATTCAAAAGTGCTTAAATGTAAGTTTATTTGAATAAATGATTTTCTATTCTATTCTATTCTTAAAGTATGATAGGGTGAGAAATATCCCAGGAACTAAAACTTTGAGTAAGGAAACCAAACATTTCAATGTTTATTTTATTTATTAATAGTATAGATGAATGTAGATAGTTTAAGGGCAAATGAAGACATAGATAGATGTGTGGTGTAACAAGAATAGATAAGGTAAAGAATATATACTTTAGAGGAAGTATGAAAGTGGAGGAAGTGTCGGAGAAGTTATAAAGTAATCGTGTGATTAGAGCATGTTGTTTATGAGTAGATCAAGGGTCACCAAATTGTTCTTGTAATATTCCAAACAGGGTTTATTCCTTCAATTCCTTTATTGTGTTTAATTTACAAAATATATACATATATATATACGAGTAGACGTAAGTGGTAGACGCGTTCATGGGTGTATGTTGCGAGAATGTAAGTTCCGTCTTTTTAGGGCTACTCTAATGCTGTTGGCCGCAGCTGACCTTTACGGCTTCACCGGACGTTAGGGGGCGAGTGCAGATGGCACTCCAAACCCGCGGAAGGACTTATGGAGCGGCTGAAGGCCAACTCCCGCCTGACGGATACGACTTTAGTCTGAGGACACCACTAGGGGTTCGAAACTCGGCTCAGGCCGTCGTAATTTCGATCCCCGTTTGAATTGGACGGGGGATCGATCGGAGGGGACTCTAATGCTGTTGGCCGTAGCTGACCTTTACGGCTTCACCGGACGTTAGGGGGCGAGTGCAGATGGCACTCCAAACCCGCGAAAGGACTTATGGAGCGGCTGAAGGTCAACTCCCGCCTGACGGATTGGACTTCAGTCTGAGGGCCTCGACTCAGGCCGTCGTAACATCGATCCCCGTTGAATTGGACGGGGGATCGATCGGAGGGGGGACGGGAGATCGATCGGAGGGGTTTTTCGAACCGTTACAGCTTGCCTTTTTGTATGATCGTATGCACCGCGCTCGGTGCTATGTTCGTACTGACGTGTGCCGCCCCCTCCGCCCCGCTTTGCCGTCTCTACCATCTCTCATAAGGCGTGAACACAAGTAATGCATAGGAATGAATAGAATATTTTAAAAAAGTATGACATATGAATGTGGATGGTTATAAAAGAAGGAAACAGATGGATGGACTGTGTGAAAGATAACAAGAAAGGAAGTGACTAACGAGATGACTGCGAACAGGGATGAACAGGGTTCTCTTCCAGAGAACGTATTACGCTGATCTAAAATGAATGGGATAAGGAAGAAGCAGATGATAATGATTTTTCCGTTATTGATACAATTGAAATAGAAGTGTGCAAGAGATAATTTTGATTTACTAAATAACCACCCAATTAAAAATAGAAGAGACATCTTGTCTCTTCGACGTCATTTCACATCATAAATTATAAAGTTACTGAATCCTGAAACTAAATTACTGATAAGACATTTGAATTATGAAAAAAGGTGACAACATCTCTATGATTTACGAGTGCAGAAAATTAGATAAAGAAAAGTTTTTAGTGTTGGAAATATTTTGCACCTACGATATGACTGCGAAAACACGTAGTGACAATTTGATTTAAAAAAAATGCTGAAGATATATGATGTTCATAGGTGACTCCTATGACAGACTAATTTATAACTAATTTAATATTATATATACTGTTAGATATATGTACTCTAAATTGTTCAGTGGCGTGTATTTTTTTTTGTACTACTCTAATGCTGTTGACCGCAGCTGGCCTTTCAGCTTCACCGGACGATAGTGAGCGAGTGCAGATGGCGCTCCAAACCCGCGGAAGGACTTATGGAGCGGCTGAAGGACTACTCTCGCCTGACGGATACGACTTTAGTCTAAGGGCACCGCTAGGGTTTCGAACCTTCACTCAGGCCAGTAATTTCATTGGCTTGAATTCGATGGGGGATCGATCGGAGTTAGTGAACTGTGTTTCAGTTTTTTTAATGGCTAATTCTGGAATTGTGCACGCGCGTGGACTAATATAAGTATAATTAGTATAAGCTGGCGGAAAGGTTAGGTCGCTTCTTGAAGCCTGTAAAGACACCAGGTGGATTCTGCGCTTGTTGTCATGTTGTCCAAAAAATAAAAAAAATATTAGTAATGAGTAAGCAACCCTTACCACTTAGGGGTATAAAAAATAGACAGTAGCCGATTCTCAGAACTACTGAATATGCATATAAAATTTTAATAAAATCGGTCAAGCCGATTCGGAGGAGTGTAGTAACTAACATTGTGATATGAGAATCTATATATATGTAATTCAAAGGTGACTGACATAGTGATCTATCAACGCACAGCGCAAACCACTGGACGGATCGGGCTGAAATTTGGCATGCAGGTAGATATTATGACTTAGGTATCCCCTAAAACAGGATTTTGATAAATTCCACCCCGAAGGGTATAAAATAGGGGATGAAAGTTTGTATGAAACTTTGTCAATTTTAAACCGATCGGGCTGGGACTTTGCATGCATAAAGCTACTATAACGTAGGTATCCCCTAAAAAAGGATTTTGATAAATTTCACTATACAATAAATTAATGCTAGCGAAGCCGCGGGCAAAAGTTAGTTTAATATATAAGATCTATATGGATCATTATCATTGATATAAAAATTTGTGTGTAATTTGTATTGTGCTATAATACACGCAAAATAGCTGTAAACCTATTTTTGTGAGTGTAATAAGCCCTTACATTCAACTAAAATAAACACATTTAATTTTACTATTCGCCAGACAGGTGGTTCCGTAGCACTTTACCGATCGTTACCATTAACCAAACGGCCGCACAGTGGGAACTTTGACTCATTTTCATCTCATAAATCTACAACTTCTGTATTAATAAAGATATGTACATGATTTTTTTTCCTGATAATCTTAAATATATATACTTTTAAATAATGTATGCTTTGTGAGTAAAAAAATATTTCTAATAGTTATAAATAATGTAGGAATAAAAGAAATATAGATTTTGTAGACTCACATTTATGTCCTAAGAAGTTTATACAGAAATAAGTAAAAGTATCTACGTAAAAAACAAAAATTCTTATAAAGATAGCTTACAAGTCACTCAAGAGCTCCTTTTCTTCATCAAAAAGTACTAAATATTTTTAATTGGAAGTTTTTCTTAAACTTGTTATGTATGGGTCAGAGGTATATAAAAATGCGTGTAGAACATCTTTGTTAGAGGCTACCCTCGAACATTGTCTTGCATGATGAAGCCTGAACTGTTTATAGTCTTTGTTCCGTGACTCTTGAGCATCTTCTGAAAGTTGCCCGAGAGGCAAGACAGAAAAGTGACGTATCACACGGTCACATTTCATTTCATAACATAAAACAGTTTTATTAATTCCTCATCTATACCAGCGATTTTTAATGTACAATGATAATTTTGGAAAAATCTTCTGACTGTATTGCCGTCATTAGTGTTGCTATCAAACAACTCCTCATATTTTTATACTGTGCCTTGTTCAGATCCAATTTTATGAAAATGCTAAGAGCTTAATGTTTTGAATATGTGCCGGTTCATTAATAACATTACTCATTAAGATTGCTCATTTCATTCTAGTTTTCTGCCGGCAATGCTCGTAAAATATCAACGATGAAACCCTTAAACCCTGTACATATGAGTTCAGTATGAATGATGAATTATGAAGTCCACGGGTATCAAGCAATCCCTTGTTTTTCCGTTTCTTTGTCCGAACTGTCTTTGTACGTTTTAGAAGGTATTCCTCTTTTCTCTGTCGAAGTAGGAGGTTCAGGTAGGCATGTAGTTTTTTCTAGATTTACAGTGAAAATACCATCCTATCAATTGCTATTTTATTTAAAAACAGTTCTTTCTTTCGACCACATTTCGTATAGCGTTGACAAAACTGAGTTATAAAGGACTTCCGAATACTTGCGATAATTTTTGCTATATTCGCATCTGAAGATTCGGTAAAATTATTTCGTAGTTTGAGATAGAATCAACATAATTTGTATCACTTTAAATCAATAAGACACTTAAGTCGCGTCTGGTACACGAGAATTCACTCATTGGGGCGAGATGAATAATTAACAATTGTTTAGTAATAACAAATGCTTATGAAGAACTGTAATATTTCATATGCAAATACATACACTATTTTATACTTAATAATGATCATATACGTGTGCAAAATTACTTGATAAAAAATATTTATCATTATGCGGTATAGAATAGGTCTGTATGGAAATGGGAACTATATACTGTGTGAAATAGTTGATAAAAGTAAGGCAAAAGATAAAATATATAGTAATAATTGAGCAAAAAGTATTTTTTTGAATATTCAGACAGAGAATCTCAAATAAAGAAGAAAATCTTAATATACGTATTTAGAAAAAACAAATCTCACCATGATATTATACTCGATTTAAATATTTTACGCAGTGAAACTGCAAAAAAAAATGTTATGCCATCAAATTACATTATATTTCCTAATAAAATAAACCAAATTTAGAACTTCGGCAAGCTTCGGCAACTGTCAAATCTCCAAGTGAAAGTCTGAGAAAAGAAAATAGTACATATAACGATACATGGATTTTTAGTTAAATAATATTCGACTAAACTAAATATATTTTTATTTTATAGTAAAGTACACATTCTAAGCATTCTAAAATGGTATCACACTATATGACTTGATATTGTTTTGATACTATAAACTTATACCAAACAAATTTAAGTTACAAAATTATTTTTGTATTTTTTTCATTCCTTGACTTTAGAGGCTCTATTCTATGAAGTATGAATAGTCAGAGATTTGAATCATATTTATAATGATAGAGTAACTCTTTGGCTACAATTTGAGGTATTATACATGCACATCCACGGAGTTTTAGAAAAAGTATTTATGAGATGGCTTTCTTAGGCGAGTTCCCACTGTGGGCCGCCTTGACTGTAATTTATTTCTGAATCATTCGAAACTTTGAGAAACTGAACACCGTCTGAGTGGCTCAGTTTTATTTTTATTATTTCCACATCAACTTCTAGAAGGTATTTCTCAGAGAGCAGTGATTAATGTCGTGACGTCATAGAGGTATATGTGTTCTTTTTTGGACCTAATGACATACAAACTAACTGGGAATCTAACGGAAAAAGTGGCAATCGTCATCTATGTACTATATACACGTGGGCTCGTTCTTCGTCTTTTAATAACACAAAAATATTTATAATAGTAACATGTTGTCATCTTTTACAATCGTCTTAATTCATCTTAAAATCGTCCACTGTTTTATGAACTATTGTATATATATGAATTAATATAGATATATAACCTTAGTTAAGTCACTATTGTATTTGTTTTTTTTTGGACAATAAAGTTATTATTATTATTATTATTTTCCTTTTTTCCTTTTTTTTCTCTTCTTTTATGGATTTAAAAGAAGGTAATACTCACCTACACGGGCCTTAGCCCGGTTAAGAGGAGGGAGGTTAAGAATTTTCGGGTTATGCGACAGGTATGTGGCTTTCTGTAGGAGATATGTTTTGGATAGATAAATATTTAATGTTTGCAGACTATTTTGAAGTGTTTTGGGTACAATACCCGTATTATTATTATATTTTTTTTTTCCAAATATTCTCATCTCCCCTCTTAAGGAGAGAAGATGGCAACATACCCCCGGCAGAAGTACAGTCGGCCGGGGTTCAGGGCCCCAGGGAGAGAAACCGGCGTACAATGCGGGCAGAATCTAACAGCACCGCTTTCTGCATTTTTCCCGGGAGTGAGCCCCCTTGGAATCCCAACCGTCTGAGATGTTGTTCCAGACTGGTTGGGATAAGACCGTTCACCGACATAACGATTGGAATGATTTCGGTGGACATCACCCCCCACATTTCGGTCACCTCGTGAGCCAGGTCGAGATGTTTTCTCTTTTTCTCAGTTTCGGCTTTCACGAGGTTCTCGTCACGCGGTATGGTGATGTCCACCAAAAACACCCTCGAAAGTGCCCGATCCATCACCACGATATCAGGTTTGTTCGCAAGAACAGTCCTGTCCGTGATGATGGATCGGTCCTAGTAGAGCTTGACGCTGTCGCTTTCGAGGACCGGCTGGGGCTCGTACTTATTGTTATTGTCATTGGACTGGAAAGGAGAGATTGAGAGAATCACTCCATTCCAGTCCACACTCTTATATCATTCGTTCATTCTTTCATATTTAGCTGTGTTCGCACTACAGTTAATTAAATGACGATATAGATACGTATCTTTATATTTTAAATAAACTATCATACGTCTATATGTACATATTTACTAGATGGATATATAAAATCTAAATATATAACATATCCAAAATATTACGAACAATATTAAAGCTAATATATTTGTTTGTAGAGGGATTGTTAGTAATGTGATCTGTTGACCCTATCGCTAGCATTGTACTATGTCAGGTTGACCTCCACGCGGTTTTCCCTAGAAACTATCGTGATAAATTCCTGATCAATTTGTCAGGATGGACTAACTGACCTGACCTCATGTTCATCTTATCATCCTCCACTGGTGCCCCGCCAGCGTAAACAGTTGTATCATACATTAAAAAAAATGTACGTATATTCAAAATACTAAATTGTGCACTCCTAGGAGCACCAATCCATTATCATTCTTTAATAATATAATAATCTCAGGACAATTCACACAGCGCCATCTAGACCCAAGTTAAGCTAGCTAAAGCTTGTCTTATGAATACTAGATAACTTATACATATACATAGATATTTTTTTTGTAAATACATATTATACATAGAAAACAACCAGACCGATACAAACAATCAGACTCATGAATACAAATGTTTGTGCCGTGCGAGGAATCGAACCCGCGACCATCGGTCGTAAAGCGATGTGCTAGACCGCTAGACCACCGAGGTCGTCAAATATGTACGTATTTAGAGAACCATATAGGTAATTCTCCAAGAGTCACCTGACAAAGCCAAGCGTTAAATCCGAGTATATCTTGACATGAACTCTGAATTTATTTATACACCAACAGTAAGTAGATAACTTCAAAAACCAACCACTCCTCGACTAGTTAAAGCGGGAATTAAGCGAGCTTAAAGTGAATTATTAGATTCCAGACCGCGAGATTAAACTCACGGACTCTTATCTTGTTCTTTTAACTTGGGTACTACCGTTTAGTCAGTTCACACACTAAGCGATTATCACACCTTACCATATATTTTTTTTATACTACGATGGTCGCGAAAAGGAATACGGTCCATCTGATGGTAGATGGTTACCATATGGACGCCTGAGACACCAGGTGTCACGTGCGCGTGCCGACCCTTAAGAAATCTTAAAAACCTCACTTTGTGAAAACACCTTCAAGATTAGTTTTTGAGATAAAACATAATCTATATACATTGTCATAATAGATAGATAGATTATAAATACGAAAGTAACTCTGTCTGTCGCGATTTCACGCCAAAATTACTGAACCGATTTAAATGAAATTTATGAATCAACTCAACTTTTTTTAGAACAAATTTAAAAAAATTAGTTTCTTGGCAGTTATTCTCAATTGAATCTGTATAGTGGACTGGACGGTAGGGAAACAATATTAATACAAATAATTAACGTTCATAAGCGGCTAAAATGAACACGAATTTTTATTTTTAATTATTATTTCCTATTGGATTACATGGGTACTCGAAAACTAATATTGTAAAACGTAAATTAAATCGAATAATTTATATGTAGAATAGAATGGATTTTAATAATTATTATGTTAATAAAATCTATATTAATACAATAACAATAAAAATATATCGGAACAAGTCACAGAGCGTCATCCAGTCCCAAGCTAAGGATAGCTTGTGTTATGGGTAAAAAATTAAGTAGTATGTTTGTTGGGTTATCTCGTCATGACAGGCTCGGTATGTGTTACACACATCCTACTGTACTTTACATATACACTATTTAATAAGGTCTTTGTGTTAAAAAAAAATAAAGAATTACCTTTTTGTAAACAGTATGTGTTGTGTACATAGACAACACCCAGACCGATACAAGCAATCATACTTATGATTGATACAAATGTTTGTGCCGTGCGAGGAATCGAACCCGCGGACGTAAAGCGGTTTAACAAACCGCTGGACCACCGGGGTCGTCATATAAGTACTGTATATTTTCATATGAATACAGTGAATAGCTGTTAATTTGTAACAAACAAACACATTGAATTTTATTTATTTCTTGCGACCCAATCTTACAATGTGCAAATACATTATCTGTAACTAGGTCTGAGTGGAGCGTAAATTTTATTTCACCGTTTAAATTAACAGCGCTCATTGGTAGACGTTACGTAGTTGATTTTAAATCGGAATCAGAGAGAATAGGTTCAGATGTGATAATTAAATTGATCTACAATATACATTATTTAAATTATTAACTGGTGGTTGTTTAAAAAAATTCAAATATTCATGACATTTTAGTGTTTATATACGTGACATATACATGACATTTTAGTGTTTATAAACATGACGTTTTAGTCGCATATGAACGTCAAGTTTTTACATTATAATTTTTTTCCCTACCATCCAGTTTGGTATATAGATCCAATTGAGAAGAACTGGCAAGAAACTCAATTGAATTTTTTTTTAAATCCAGTTTTTTAGGTATTTATATAGGTGTCTATGTCTAACATTAAATGAAAATCCCGAACATGAAAACTATTGCCATACACGCTCGTCTTTCAAGTAATCGTTTAGTGAGTAATAGGCCTTGCTCAGTAAATATGATTTAACAGATGTTTTGAATTTATTTAATGGTAATTCCAATATATCTTTTGGTATCTTATTGTAAATTTTTATACCTATTCCCATAAAAGACCTATTGACTTTTTCTAAACGATACTTGGGGACAGCAAGTTTGTCTTTAAATCTAGTATTAATATTATGAATATTGCTGTTTTTTGGAAATAAGTCAAGATTTTTATGAACATATAGGATATTTGAATATATAAATGTAGGCAGCTGACAGAAGTTTTTTAGCAAAAAAATTACCTTGCCGTAATACAGTAATTATATAGTAGTATATTTAGTAAAACTATCACAGGGGGTAGTTTTTTTTCTTTGGTACTGGTACTGCCGTATGCCTTAGTTTATAATGTACCCACTATAATACTTCAAAATAAGGATTGTGTCCAATTTAACATACAAATTATTATCTAACTACTTAGAATTAATAATTGTTTCATCAGCATGCATTTAA
Organism: Achroia grisella; assembly: GCF_030625045.1. Classification (NCBI taxonomy): domain Eukaryota; kingdom Metazoa; phylum Arthropoda; class Insecta; order Lepidoptera; family Pyralidae; genus Achroia; species Achroia grisella. The sequence continues at coordinate 879,482 of NW_026712915.1, forward strand.
TAAGGACTTAAATTTATTTTGTTACCGCACTATGTCGTTTTTATTTGTTTGTTGTTTAATATTATTTGAATTGTTTAATTATAAACTAAACGTGTACAAAACGCTGCTGTATTTATTAAGCAATTTTATTTTTGCAACATTATATTCTTATTCTTAACTTCCAAAAAACATCTCATCTCCCCTCTTAAAGAGAGGAGATGGCAACATACCCCCGGCAGAAGCACAGTCGGCCGGGGTTCAGGGCCCCAGGGAGAGAAACCGGCGTACAATGCGGGCAGAATCTAAGAGCACCGCTTTCTGCATCTTTCCCGGGATTGAGCCGCCTCGGATTATTATTATTATTATTGTTACTTAAAAATTGTCATCTGTAAATAGGCCGGAATTAAAACAATGTAATGCATTTGGTTTTTATTTTAGAAATAAACAAATATATACTTAAAATAAAAAAAAAAACTGCTGTCACCTATATACATTGACATCGCTGTTGCTCCAGTCAGCTCGTGACCACGGTTAGTGCAACCTAGTCGAAACGTCGAGAGAGCCATGCCATAAAATTATTCATGTTAAGACCCAGTTAATTATATAAATAATGTATATTAAACAGGAAAGTTTAAAAATAACGGTCAGACTGATACAAATAATCATATTCATGAATACAATATACTGTTTGTACTGTACGAAGAATAAAACCCGCGACCAACGGATGATAAAGCAGTATGGTAAACCACTAGACCAGCGAGGCTGTCTGAATAAAGATTATTTCTATTTATCACAACGAAACACATCTTACAAAGGAAGTTGCTTGGGTTCGACTGATGTATTCAAAGAAGCGACTTTTTTTTAAAATCCTCTTTAAAAGACAAGTATTATCATTTATAGAATAGAATAGAAAAATAGACTTAATTTAAGCATTATTGAATAGTCAACATTTATTTTTGATCTACCGTTCATATGGAAAACTGTCTCATCACAAGAAGAACGAGCAAGAAACTTGTGTGTTGCTCTTTTAAACAATCCTTGTAAGTTCACATTTTACAAGTCGAAACGTGTGAATACAAACTACCAACCAACACTAATTTATTTAGGCTCAAATATAAAAACATAAATTTAAATCAATCGTAGTGATAAGAGCAGACCAGTCCCTACATGCAGCACTCGTTCGCGAGTATGACGGATGAGCCAGCCATCACTGCGCTCGACCATATTTTAGGGAGCCCAATGACCCGGCCCACCTGAATAAATACTATGAGATGTATTTTTTAGCCACACTGCAATGATCGTAGGAAAAGGGAAAGGAGCTCACCCAAATTGCACTAATTATAGTATAGATGATCTGCGTCGGCTACTCGAAGCACGTGAGGTTTTCAATAACAATACACCACACTCGCGACACAAATAGTTTGTTATAATATTTAAGGAGCTCCTTGTTTAAAATTGATGCATGCGGTGGTTGTTTCACTTGTTAGATGGCGGCGAATAATCATTGTCCATATTGTGCAGGGGGCGGGAAAATGCAGCGTGGCGGCTTACCATTTTTTTTTTTATTTTTTTTTTTTTTATGGTTTTAGAAGACGCGCAAACACTATGTTACGGTGTATAAAAAAAGACAAGTACAAAAATATAACCATTCAAAAGTGCTTATATTGAGTTTATTTGAATATATACTATTTCTATTTTTATTTATCAGAAACACATCTAACTTAGGAAGCTGCTTGGGGGCGACTGAGGTACTCACGGAGACAACTTTTTAAAGTCTTCGGTAAAAGACTAAGCTACTTGAGGTTAGTCTTTATTGACCTCAATATTAAAACTACTCAGCAAGACGGTGCCGGATCTGCTAGTACTCCTATTTTATATGATGTACATAATAGAGATGGGATTCTTAGCGAGCAACAGACAGATTCAGAATAAAAAAAGTATGTATGTAAAGTATCAGGTGTATAAAAAAAGACAAGTACATAAAGTCAATAAAGACTATCCGTCTTTATTGACCTCAATTTTAAAACTACTCAGCAAGACGGCGATCTACTAGTACTTCTATTTTATATTATGTAATGGAGATGGGATTGTTAGCGAGCAACAGACAGATTCTAAGACGTTTTAATGAAGCAGCTCCGCCGGTTTGACTCTAATCTTTACAAATTACTTTCATTTCCCGCCTTAAGTCGACGTGAACGTGGAATTTTGAACTGGTATTTTAACTTTTAAACTGTAAGTTGTATTACTAAAGTAATGGGAACATTATCTGTGCTGCTACTTGAAATGTGTGAAGGAAACTATAAAGTAAAGCAGGTAAATATTTATTTAAAAAAATGTTTTATGCATTAAAAAACTTTGTGTCGTTTCAAGATCGCTGGAAGGCATTGGATGCGAGCAGCGCAGGACCGATCGTCGTGGAGATCTTTGGGGGAGGCCGATGTCCAGCAGTGGATGTCTTCTGGGCTGCGATGATGATGATGAGTCGTTTTAAAAATGTAAACTTAGGTGGTATGGACATATTCTGTGTAAACCTGAAAAACGTTGTGAAAAAGTGTCCATGGCGGCAATAAAAAGAGGACGAAATAGGTCAATACTGGTTGACTAATATCCATAGGGACATGATGGAGTTGGGCCTGTCAAATGACGATGTACCAGCGCAATGTATGGTGCCTTCAAAATAGGAAATACGAGAAGAAGCGAGGTTGAAGAAAAAGAAGAGTAGTATTGAGAAACTTAAATAAAATATAGGATTTTTAAGTAGAACCACAGATAACATAATGGTAGAATTAAATAACATACAGTGACACAAATTTGGTACAAATTTATTAAGTGATTTCGGAATTTATCCCAAACAACATACTATGCAAGATTTATGTATATTACAAATTAATTTATATATATATATATATATATATATAAATTATTTTATGATATATATAAATGTATATCATAACATAGTATAAAATGTTGTCGCTGTATGTCCCTATATATGCTTAAATCTTTAAAATTACGCAACGGATTTTGACGCGGTTTCTTTAATAGATAGAGTGATTCAAAAGGATGGTTTATATATATATTACATGTACACCCGTGCGAAGCCGGGGCGAGTAACTAGTAATTAATATATTTTGACGAGCTCGGCTAGCGGTTATAGCAGACAGCCTCAATTACAACAGTCGCGGGTTTGATTCCTTGCACGTCACAAACATTTGAATTCATGAGTATGATTGTATCGGTCTAGGTGTTTTATATTTATGTATATGTAAACTATCACATCCATGGTTTTCTTTGGAAACTGTAGTTAATGTTTAAGATATGTTCTATGCTCATCTTTTCTTCCTTTCATCACCGGTGTAAGTATAGCATATACAGTTCACTTAGGCATGAAATCATTTTGATCCGAAGCTTACCAGGGCAGTATTAAGGTCCGAAGGTGGCGTGCAGGGGCTATTCCCTCCACGCCTAGATGAAAGGTCCCTTTCGAACCGTGCCGGTGCTCTTGGAGAATGCATAAGCGATCCCATGGCTACGGCGCCATGTTCGAGGAGGAATAGTCGTCAGGTTTTTGGCCGGTATGAATCCGGCAGTCCCCATTTAGCCCCTAAGCCGGTGGATCTCTATGAAGATTTTCCTGACGTTAAAAAAAAAGTCATAAAATCATTTAGTAAATATGTACCTTCTTGTTAATCGAAATAAATTCGTAGGTATGCAGCGATAACAAGATAGATCAATTTACAGCAATTGAATTAATAGCATAACAGTGGACTTGCACTGAAACCCCCACAGCGACCCCTGGCGACTCCGAGCCCCCTGCGGCTTCACTACCGCCCTTGGCCTCCTGCGGTACTAATGGCTTCACCTTTTGATATACAGACAATGCAAGGTGGAGTTTTAAGCTTACAATTGATATTGCTATATTGAGATTATTAGAGCTTTCACCATCTTCCTTATCCCATTTATTTGGGGTCGGCGTAATATGTTTTGTCGCATAAGGTTTTACAACCAACTACCACGGTCATTTTACAAAAATATCTGTTAAAACTCAGACGAAACGTGGTCTAAATGATCGAGGTTTAAACCATTTCTAAATTTAATACTTGGAATGAAACTACCATTATTATGAATCCAGATCTAATAGAGATCTATTTATTACTCATATTCCCCACAGATAGTATACGGAAATCAGTCACTCATTTCTGTCAGCATACGATTGAGTTCCGTTTTACCAGAAAACTGAAATGATCAAAAATAATATTACTTCAAAGAAAAATGTATAAAGTAAAAGTATTTTATTTGTATTTATTAATGTTTTCATTATAACTGTTTCATTAATATATAATATGTATTAATGTACTATTAGGTTGAAAATCCGTTTTAAATTACAAGTACACGGAGAAAAATAACAGCGAGATTATTGGATGGATCCAATGGTAAATATATCAAAGTCAAAAGGGTGAAAATAACTTATTTTATATATTTTTATTATTGTAAAATTAGCTTTAAATATTTTAAATAATAAAGTTAAGATATTTTTTAAAAAACAACAACTTACAATACAATTTTTAAAATGCAGTTTGACTTTTTGCACTGTTAAACATGCAATGCATCGCAGGTCTAACTTTAGACCATAGACGAAACACGGTTTAGAGTTAAACTTCGTTTTGTAATAAGGAATACTTTATTCAATAGTTTATTACTAGTGCTAAACCTGGTATATCTTTTTGTAATAATACAGCCAGAGTCTGTTCTAAATTTGCCTGAAAAAATTTAAATGTCGTACAAAACACTTACTTTGTAAAAAAGCATATTATAAAATTGATTTAGTTAATGATAATAATGTTTTTGTAGAAAAACTTAAAATTCATGAGATGAGTGCGTAGTGGTATTTATGTTGATTATCGCATGCCTCTTACTTGATATTATGTAATTATTTATATAAAAAAAGCATTCGAAAGAGCAACACACAAGTTTCTTGACAATTCTTGATGTGATGAGTCTGCGTTCCGAATGAGTGGTAGAATAAAAAATTACTATTCAAAAGTGTTGATAATATAATAATATAATATAATATAATATTTATATTTCTTCATTTTATCTCAGTCGTCTCGTTATTTACTCCCTTTCTTTCTGTGTCATCTTTCACACAGTCCATCCATCTCTTTTTCGGCCTTCTGCCATTATAACCATCTATATTCATATATAATACTTTCTTTAAAATAATATCTACATTCCTTGGCATTACATGACTATACTATGACAGAAGATTATTTTTAACTTCTCCGTTTATATACAAAATCTTAAATCTTCTACTTTAAGAGATTCTTATGACTGTAGTTATACTGGATTTTAACAATATACTACACTATGCCTAACTCTGAGGTATTCATCTTATATATAAAATTCTCGTGTCACAATGTTAGTATGGTAACTAACATTGTGACACGAGAATTTTATATCCTCTGAAACCGACTGATTTTTATGAAATTTTATATGCATATTCAGTAGGTCTGAGAATCGGTTACTATCTATTTTTTATACTACTAAGTGATAAGGGTTGTCCACCCCTGACATGTATTTTTCTACTTTTTTGGACAATTTTTTTAAATATTTTTATAATGTGGCATTACAAAATCCATACATTTTTATAGTGACTTTTTATTATAATAATAATTGTTACATTATTATGAAAAAAAATAATTAATTTATATTAATTAAATATATATATTATTAATTAAATAATTGACAACCTCGGTGGTCTAGCGGTTTACCACAACGGTTTACTTCTGATAATCGAACGGTTCGATTCCTCGCAAGATGCAATTGTCTCTAAAATATTGTATCAGTCTGAATGTTTTCTATGTATATATATTTCTAAAATTAATATTTAAGTAGTTGTATGTATCAGTTGTCTAGTACACGTAACTCAAGCTTTGCTTAGCTTGAGACTAGATGGCGTGGTGTGAATTGTCCTGGATTATTATAATTATAAAATCTATTCGAATAATTTTATATAAATATAGAGCTAAGGAAACTAATCCCCGGAACTGATGCATACATTCGAGAAATTCTTCCACTGTTTACATGCTCCAATATTGCATAGTGAAATAGGCTATATATTATCCAAATATATAGAAAATAGACAGAGTTACGACCATCCGATCGAGGCTGAATAGAACACTAGGCAGGAAATAAAACAATTGATCAAAATGAAACAAATGGCATAAATAAAACATAAATAAAACCACGAAATGCATACAAAATTTATATATAACGAACACCGTCATTATTTCCAAACTGAACAGCTTTAAAATACTGGATGCAATGCATTACATAGTATAAAACAAAGTCGCTGTCGCTGTCTGTACGTCCCTGTGTATGCTTATATCTTTAAAACTACGCAACGGATTTTGAAGCGGTTTTTTTAATAGATAGAGTGATTCAAGAGGACGGTTTATGTGTACATGTACACCCGTGCAAAGTCGGGGTGAGTAGTTAGTATACTAATATGATAGTGCTAGACCGCTAGACGACCTCGGTGGTCTAGCGGTCTAGAACACCGCTTTACGACCGATGGTCGCGGGTTCCTCGCACGGCACACATTTTTTTTTTTTACATTTTTTTTTTGGGATTTTTGTATTAATGACGATGACAATCCCATCGTACCTATACTAAATAACAAAAATGATGATACCATCCAGAGGCAAACATTTGTTTGTGTCGATCTGGGTGTTTTCTATGTATAATATGTATGTATTTAAAAAAAATCTATGTTTTAATGGTTAGCTTAACTTGGAACTAGATGGCGCTGTGTGGACTGAGCTGAGATTATTACTCCGATTCTGATGATCCGATTTTAAAATTTCTTTCACTGTTAGAAAGATACATTATCTCATAGTATTTTAGGCTGACTATAATGACCAATAGGAGCGGTGCAGCAATGAAAAATGTGGCAAACGACTATTCATTAGAAGTGCGTGCGCTGCCTAAATGGTTATGACGAGTATGTTCTTCTTTAAAAGTTCTAAAAAAAGTCTCCGACAACATAATATATGTATCTTTTAAGGTTAACTCACTATAACCTTTTTTATGGTAATCAAATTTCTTCTAAAATAATGCGTTATGGAACACGAAAGTATTTTTATATAAATATAAGCTACTCGCCCCGGCTTCGCACGGGTGTGCATGTATTATATATATAAACCTTCCTCTTGAATCACTCTATCTATTAAAAAAACCGCTTCAAAATACGTTGCGTAGTTTTAAAGATATAAGCATAGATAGGGACAGACAGCGACAGCGTCTTTTGTTTATGTAATAATGATATTTACTTATAATTATCAAAATAAATACGTTTTTTATTTATTATAACCATTTAATATTGAATAAAACTGTCCTTCACATCATTTAATATCAAAGAACACTTTAGGAGATATTTTAGTTTTAGTAAAAGAAGAACCTAAAATATTAGATCCGCGCGAAGTCGGGGCCGGTTGGTAGTATATTATAAAATATATCTACCGAATAAAGCTTAAACAAAACGCTAGTACATAAATAGGCTAGGTCATTTCATAAAACGTCTGTACATATTCTATTTTCATAGGTTTAATATTTCTGACCGTAGGGGGGTGGGTCGTAAACCGGCTGTTTGGCTTTCTGCCCTCACTGGGTATTTTATTAACGATATCCGCTAAGGTACTATGTGTTGTTCGGAATTTAATAAAATTTTTAAGGATCCAGCCAACATTTGTAAAGGAACTATACTTAGGGCGTGGATATATTGTGTGGTTGGTGACTGTTTTTTTTATATATATCTTTATTTTATCTTGCTTTCCACTCCTTCGCATTCCACTGAATTCTATCACAATGGCGAGAAGACCTCGGCAGGTAGATAATTCCACAATGTAGTTGTACGTATGAGTATGTAAAAAATTGGGTAAATATAAGGACGAAGCCAGGGCTCGTCGCTAGTGTTATTCTATATTTATATACTGGCAACGACTAAATCTATATCATTCATTACAGTTTAGTATCAATTTTTTGCCAACATTTTAACGACAAAAACAAAAGTAATCGTATTTTAATTTTAACATTCCATTTAACTAATTTAACCACACTTTATGATAACTCGCAATTATTTGATGGTGTTAAAAAAATCACGAATAGCTGCTTTTACACGGACCGTCATCACGGACCGCGTATTCGCGGTTTACGACTTTCGACGACGAAAAGAGACAGATAAAGACTGCGCGCGCAGCCAGTATAGAATAGAATAGAAAATCACTCATTACGGCTTTCATTCTGAAAAGGTGTGCATAATATAGACATATACATATATATGGACACGAACGAAATAAAACCACACGAGAAAACATCATACAATTGAATAGAAAATAATTTACTCAAATAAACTTACATCGAAGCACTTTTGCATATACATCATTTATTTTTTATCTACCGCTCATTCGAAAGCTGTCTCATCACTAGAAGAACGAGCAAGAAACTTGCGTGTCTCTTTCAGTTCGCGCATTCTGACGTTCTTTAAATCGTGCATGCTTAAGGGGGTCTTCCTATGTGACGGCCTTTTGTAAATAAATAAGTTTTTTATCATTTATTAACACATATTTGGACAGTATAAATATAAAATATCAGCTAAAAATATTCAGTCAAACTAGAGTTACAGCGCTCTGAACACCCCCGCCTCGAAAAAAAGATATAATTATAGAGTTATTAATAATTTAAAAAAAAAAAGACATTTTAAACGTATAAAAAAATCGAAGTTTTGAAAATTTTCGAATAATAGTTCATTTCATGCGTTTACATATATTGAGTGTGGTAAATTTCAAAACAAAACAAAAGTTTGAAAAACACAGTTTTGAGAAAAACGCGTTTAAAGTTTCAAGTCCGTTTATTAAAATATCAACTTACTCTCAATCGGCGATGCCTGGTCCATATATGTATCTGTATTGTTGCTCTTGAGTCAATCCTGGCTTGTTTAACGAAACTTACGCGCCGCTCAGAGCATCGCTTTTCATAGTTTTTTTGGGCTTCACGACCAACAGGGCATCCCATAATCGACATAACTTTTAAAATACCTTGAAAACCTTCATTAAAGATAATAACTGCTAAGTAGCTAGCAATTTCAACAACTTTGTATAGGTTTAGGAGCGAAAGTCCAAATCAAAGAACAAAAGGTTTTTGTCTGCTCCTAAACAACTTATATCGATAAAGCAACAGTTTATCGTGATGAAATTGGTCCAGTTCATTATTAGCTTCAGCCTTACGCCATTTACACCAACTGTCTTCAACTTCTGGACAAAATGTTATTATTTATTTCTTGTTTTGTGTCTTATTGTAAATTGTATTATTTGTGTTATGTTGGCAATAAATCAATTATCTATCTATCTATCTATCTATCTTACTTAAATGTCTTAAATTTTACCTAAATGTCGTTTGGCTAAAGTTAGTAATTCGTTTTATGGCAATTGCGTAAGGTTTTACAATAAAATACCAGAGTCTGTTATAAATCTGCCAGAAAAAAGATTTAAATGTCAAATAAAACACTTCCTTTGCAAAAAAGCTTACTATAAAATTGAAGAATTCGTTAACGATAATAATGTTTTTGTAGAAAAATTTTAAATACATAGCACTGACAATATTATCTGATTACACTAATAATGAGTGCGTAGCGATTTCTATGTTGATTGTCGCATGCCTCTTACTTGTTACACTGTAATTATTTATATAAAAAAAAAATCTATTAAAAAGAGCAACACACAAGTTTCTTGCTCATTCTTCTTGTGATGAATCTGCATTCCGAATGAGTGGTAGAATCAAAATATGACTATTCAAAAGCGCTTGTAATGAGTTTATTTGAATAAAGATTATTTCTATTTCTATTTCTTAAAAAATAGTGAAATTATGATTATAAAACACACTCGCAATCACCCGTAAAAGAACTCAAAAAAGTAACTCTGCAATCACGATTGCGCGCGTCGCGTCGCGTCATCTCTCCCGTACTAAATCGCTGTCGCGCTTGATCGCGAGTGAAATCGTGTCGTGTAAACGGAGCTATTAACTACTATATTTTAATGAGAGATTTCTGCTCATAAAAGTTCTGCGTTTACAACAAAGGGGATTAGCAATATGTCAACAAATTTATTGGGGTTTTAACATAACAAACTAAGTCTACCTATATATTTAAAATTGTGTAAAAATAAGTGGTACACTCGCGTAACGGTATTCAATGTTGGCACTATTTCACCTAAGTCGTAAAACGGCGCGCTTTGATATTTTACGGTCTCCAGATTTCACTGTCAACTTTAAATGTATCAAGTATATTAAATTATTAGGATAGTCTTGTTATTTTTTATTTCCCATGGTATAAATTAGACGTGCTACGTGATATTTCATTGATGTCTGATGCTGTCTCGATACATCAAAATAATTTCATTGATGTCTTATGCTGTATCTAAACTGTGTCCACCTTACATTTTCCTACTTTTATTTTATATAAGATCATTATTTCTATGTACACATTGTCAGTTTATCATCATCTTTGACCAGCAACATAGCATCAGTAATAAGTATTTGGCATCTAGATTTTAAACAATTAGTAAACGCATTTGTTTGTCTATTCGTTCTTGCTAATCTCTGAAACGGCTGGACCGATTTTGACGGGACTTTCACTCGCAAATAACTAATATTATACCGCGTAAATTAGGTTACTATTATTAAAGTATTAATTCCACGCGGACCATGTCGCAGATTTTTTTTTATAACATAGGGGACAAACGAGCATGCGGCTCACCTGATGGTAAGTGATTACCGCCGCCCATGAGCACCCGCAACACCAGGGGAATTGCAAGTACGTTGTCGGCCTTTTAAAAAGGAATAAGCTCTTTTCTTGAACGTTTCAATATCGTATCGGTTCGGAAATACCATTGTTGGAAGGTGATTCCACAATGTGGTTGTGCGTGGCAAAAAGTTTCTAGAAAACCGCACTGTGGAAGACCGCCATTCATCCAGATGATCAGGATGGTATTTCAGTTTCTGGCGGGTGGTACGTTGGTGAAACTCAGCAGCTGGTATTAATCCGAAGAATTCCTCAGAACACTCCCCGTGATATATGCGGTAGAAATAAGATAATTGCGTTATAAAGTTTCTTAATATTAATTATTAGCTCTGCCGCAGTTTTATCTGCATTACTATCTGCGCCTGCGGCTTCACTTGCATGAAATTTATAGCCTATGTGTTATTCCGATGTATAAGCTATATATTATTGTAAAGTTTCTTCAAAATCCGTCAGTATCAGTAGTTTTTGCATGAAAGAGTGATAAACATCCATCCACCCATACTCACAAACTTTGGCGTTTGTAATTTTAGTAAGTCTTTTCATTTATTAGTACCGACTTCAAACATGACCATTAGGGGGGAAGGGGATTGTAAGCAATGGGAACTAGTAACCCCCATTGCTATTGCCCCAATGTACCATGTTAGGTCGACCTCCACGTGGTTCTCCCTGGAAACCATCGTGATGAATTCTTGGTGAATTTGTCACGATGGGCTAACTGACCTGACTTCATGCTCATCTTATCACCCTCCACTGGTGCCCCGCCAGCGTAAACCGTTAGCGCAGGCGGGTGCACCATTCCATTATCATACACATAAAAAAAAACATGAAAAACATTATGGTATTGCAGCTTAAAATTTATTATAAGCAACATAATATAGGTTACGTTAAAAATAAAACGGTGATTTGTATAGAAATTTTCTTCAAGTAGATTGTTCAAAATTAGTTGTTACAAGAACTACAAAGAGGCGCAGATTAATGCACAACTAATATGTTGATATAAGCACGACTAGGAAGCGACCGTTAAGTAACAACCAGATAAACAGCGAGCAGATCAAACGTTAGAATAATAATTAACAATTATTAACTCCATAAATTATGTTTACTTTATAATAAGTACGTGAGCGAAAACATCAAAAGTCCGTCATGCGTGCTGGCGAAAGTTGCCTGCGCACATTTCTACACCTAACACAGTGGCGTCGGACCACAGACAAAACAATACACTCAACATCTAAAATAAAACACTCATACTGATATCCAGAGTGCGTACGCAAGATTTTTATTTCGACACGCCGTCCAAGAGAAACAAAAGGGGAAATCATTAAAACTACTGAAGTGGACTTCGATTCCGTCATGGATTGAAATAGGTGAGATAAGATTATTGCGAATGGTTTTCATCTTAATACAGTCTATTCTTTTAGAATAGAATAGAATAATAATAATAATCTCAGGACAATTCACACAGCGCCATCTAGTCCCAAGTTAAGGCAGCTAAAGCTTGTGTTATTGGTACTAGATAACTGGTACAAGTACCCATCTAGTCCCAAGTTAAGTTAGTTAAAACTTGTGTTACGAGTACTAGATAACCGATACAAGTACATAGATAATTTTTTTTCTTAAATACCTAATAGTAATAATAATAATCTCAGGACAATTCACACAGCGCCATCTAGTCCCAAGTTAAGCTAGCTAAAGCTTGTGTTACGGGTACTAGATAACTGATACAAGTACATAGATATTTTTTTCCGTAAATACATATTATACGTAGAAAACACCCAGATCAATTCAAACAATCATATTCCTGAGTGAATACAAATATTTGTGACGTGCGAGGAATCGAACCCGCGACCATCGGACGTAAAGCTGTATGCTAAACCGCTAGACCACCGAGGTCATCAGTAAATCGAATAGAAATAATTTATTCAAATAAACTTAATTTAAGTACATTTGAATAGTCAATATTTACTAATCTATTTAATAATCTACTTACTACTTACCTAAATCAAGTTAAGTGAAACAAAAACGTAAAAATTAACATAATAAGAGTCTTGTGTCTTTGGAAACAAAAAAAAAAAGGAAAAAAAAACTACTTAGTAATAAAGATACATTCACCACACATACCAATAAATATTTGTGTCTAATAAAGGTTAGTTTCTTAGACGCAGATATTTATTATTCACACAAGTTACAAATATGTACCTGTTACAAGAGCGCACTGATACCTATACACACATACCTAGTTTAGGATATGTATGTATATATTCCTCATTTTGTATTGAGCTACAGACTAATGGCAGAACCATTTCATTACCTAGATAACCAACCTCAACTTTTATGTACTCTCCTTTTTAATTTTCTAATCTTGTGGTTGTACAAGTAAAGCACTATTTTTATTACATACTAGCTGTACCCGCGACTTCGTCCGCGTGGAATTTAACTTCATATTTCTAAAATAAAAGTAGCCTATGTTACTCCTTATTAGGAAAGCTACCTGCCAATAAAAGTCCCGTCAAATCGGTCAAGCCATTACAGAGATTAGCCGGAACAACCAGAAAGACAGACAGACAAAAATTATAAAAAATTGTATTTATAATCATATGCATGTAGTAAAAATCTGTTATTTCAATATTACAAACAGACAATCCAATTTTATTTATATGTATAGATTATAATGATAACTGTTATTAATGATGAAGATATATATACCTAGCTGTCAAAAGCGAAATATAACATGTTTCTTAACATTTTTCACGTGCATTTATGTCAACGGAAATTGTTGTTACGTATCTATTTGTTGTAGTAGACGGGATTGCGTGGACAGACAGTTGGACAGTGGTAAACATTCATGTATGAAAGGTGCATTATTCGGAAGGTAGATTAAACGGCGCAAATGAATGAGATATAAACATCGTGTCCGACGTATGAGCGAAGCATATGAGTACTAACGGACTTGGCAGGAATTATAGGCTCATTCCACATGGAGCGAACTGACATTTTGAAATATACCACTGTTTTTTTCGGATTATTAATACTGGCTACAGCTGGCCTTTTCAGCTTCACCGGACTATAGGGGGCGAGTGCAGATGGCATCGGAAACCCGCGGAAGGACTTGTAAAGCGGCTAAAGGCTGAAGGCTAACTTCCGCCTGATAGATACAAGTTTAGTATACCCTCAAACTAAACTTGTATCTAGCGGGAGTTCAGATGCTAGGAGTCGAACCTCAGCTCAGACCGTTCTGATTTTGTTGGATGGGGAATCGATCGATCGGGCGCCCAGGCGCGTGCAAGTGCCTGGTTGATTGCGCGGATTGGTGGGGTTGGGGTCGTCGTCTTCGCCGGCGAGGACGGTGTCGTGTGTGAAAGTGTGGTCGTGACGGAATGGAAGGACCCGTAGGGAGATTACCTACCGTTATAGGGTCATCGGGGTCAATAAGAACGTGCCTCGGATGACGACATGTCGGATATGACATTCTACTGTGAATAATATTCGTAATGTGGACTGATAACCCCATTGGTAGCAATGTAGGACGGATTGTCGGGTCGGGCAATTTTTTCATCACGATAAGGTTACTCATGCTGATTCACCAGGTAGCTGGAGGACGTCCTCTATCTCTTTTAGGTTTGGAGAGTCGAAGGTTTTCCCATTCCATTAAAAAAAATCTATTATTACTGAAATATTTCATATTTACTTCTTTTTCTTCTTATCACTATTCCACGTTATATGGACTCGGCTCTCCTAATTTTGCAGCGTCAGGGCAATTTATCCTATCGTCGTCGAGTCGTGCGAATTTTGCCATCGTGATAAGATTACTCATACTTGAGGACGCCCTCTATTCCTTTTACATTCAGATAATTGTTAGATTTTTCCATTCCATTTAAAAAAAATCTATCTTTATCAAAATGTTTCATATTTACATCTTTTTCATCTTATCACTGTCCCACTTTGTGACCCCACATTTCGCCATCGTGATAAGATTGCTCGTGCTTGAGGACGTCCTCTACCTCATTTACATTCAGGTAATGGTAAGGTTTTTCCATTCCATTCTTAAATAATCTATTATTATTGAAATATTTCACGTCATGTGAAACGTTCTTTACCGCGGTTACGTCAATATTTCCGGTGGTATAAAAACGGCGGCGCGTGAGTGACGGCTCGTGTTAGCAGAAATACCGGTAGAACTCGAACTGGGTGAAACATATGTAGTCCGAGTACACCATCACCATTATATTAGAGTGTATTTGTTTATTAACATTACGAGCGGGGCAGGTATTTTTACCAGTATTAATGAATATATATTTTTCCCTTGTGACCTAAAATTACTTATAATAATTTATAATTTTAGGACAATTCACACAGCGCCGTCTAGACCCGAATTAACCTATCTAAAGCTTGTGTTACGGGTACTAGATAACTGATACAAGTACATAGATAATTTTTTTTTTCGTAAATACATACATAATATACATAGAAAACACCCAGATCGATACAAACTATCATACTCATGAATACAAATGTTTGTGCCGTGCGAGGAATCGAACCCGCGACCATCGGACGTAAAGCGGTGTGCTATACCGCTAAACCACCGAGGTCGTCAATTACTTATTTTAAACGGGTACTAATATCTTCCCCGGTCCCCTTCGATCGATCCCCCATCCAATTCAACGGGGATCGATGTTACGACGGCCTGAGCCAAGGTTCGAACCCCTAGTGTCCGTCAGGCGGGAGTTGGCCTTCAGCGCTTCTTAAGTCCTTCCTTTGGTTTGGAGTGCCATCTGCACTCGCCCCCTATCGTCCGGAGAAGCTGTAAAGGCCAGCTGCGGCCAACAGCATTAGAGTAGTCCAAAAAAAAAGCTTTTAACCGGCAATATGCGGAACGAGTTCAAGTACCTGCCCCACTAATAAGTGGCAATCCTCGGAACGGGTACAAATACCTGCCAATACACAAACAGAAGACTGTACAAACTCCCGAAATATTACCCAGTTAGACTTTGTGTAGACCTAAAAAATTATGAAGCACCGAGATACGATTTGAAACGTAACGTCGCCTGAAAAATAAGTGAAAGAATTCCAACTTTATAAAAAAACCTTTATTTTTACAAACATTTAGTACTCCCGCAATTAATTGCAATTTTGGCTAATATCATTCTTATATACTACGCACATTTAAAAAAATAAGAAATTCAATTAAGTTTCTTTCCAGTTCTCCTCAATTGAATCTGTATACTGAACTGGACGGTAGGTAAAAAATGTTAATTAACACAAAAAATTTGACGCCCATAATCCGCTAAAAATAAATTATTTTTGATTTGATTTATAGTGTATTGAACAGTGCTGGCGAAGCATATTTTAAACGTGGCGAAATGCCTAAAATATGCTTGCATGGGTAACTCTGTCTCACATAATCCTGCTGACTAGTTGCTTCTTTGTAAACAAGCTTGTGTATTTAGAATAACAAACAAGCAATGGCTCATCAGATGGTAAATGGTAACCGTCGCCTATATAGGTCACGCCCATTTCATCATCTGCTTCTTCCTCGTCCCTTTTGTGGTCGACGTAATATGTCTTTCTCTTCCATTCATCTCTGTTCGCAGTCATCTCGTTATGTACTCCTTTTCTTGCCATATCATCTTTCAGACAGTCCATCGATCTCTCCTACCTGTGCCCTTATAACCACCGATATTCATATGTAATATTATGGCATGACATTTTTGTATAGAATAGAATAGAATAGAATTTTTATTAACTCGTTTTTACAGTAATAACATAAGAAATACAAGAATAATTTACACATTAAAAAACGGAGTCAATGTGGACCACAACTCAGCATAATGCTGGAAATAGTTTCCAGCGCTGATTTTCAGTTGGGCCCCTCAGTACGGACGCTCAAATATTACAATAAAAAAATACGAATACATTAACTTAATAAATCAGATATTATGCAATTAAAATAAAAATAATAATATCAAGAGAAAAGTATATAAATAATAAAAAGTAAAATTATATATTAATAATCTTAAATAATATTCCTAAAACATTATATACGTAATGGATAAAAGAAAAAATAAACAATTATAAAGAAATAAAATTAAAAAAAAAATACCCACAGTGATGCGTACGGTGCATTTTATGTATTCTAATAACGGTATCGTAGTATTAAAATAAAAATATCCATAACACTGTATGTATGTATAATCCTGTATAACTATTAGTACGTTGCTATTCCAGAAAAGATCTGATTTTTATCCTGCATTCTTAACTTTACCCTTCAACCAAAACAGCTTATTTAGTAACAAGGTACTTGCGGTTAGAAATAAAAAGACAGAGGCAACCAGCAGAATTTTTTTTATAAAATCTACTTCGGTCAATTCAGTCATGTTTAGAGAGCCCAACGATCCGGCCCCACATGTCTGGACCGTTCAGTGGATTTTTTTTTTTAATTATTATTTATTTACACACAAATTTATACAACATAATATACAAACAATAAGCCGCAAAACTGCTCAGCAGTTTGTCTGCAAATGTCCAGACATGTGGCAAAGTATGACTACTCATAACTTTAGTCTACCGCTAACATACTATAGTGTATTTCTAAAAACATAATATACAGTTTTGGCTACATTACAATTTTATTATTATATAAAGAAGTTAACATCAATTGCAAATACAAAGTAATAAACAACTCGCGATACATCAGAACGGCTAATGTAAAGATTTACATTCGAATGGTCTTAAAGCGAAATTTAGTGTTTGTTGGACGATAAACCGGGAATAGAACGGCAATACCTGGCACCTGGCGCGGCGCGTATGCCGGTCACAGGAGATATATATAAACATAGGTTAATCGTGTGATTAACTTATATGTAATAATAATAATAATAATAATCTCAGGATAATTCACACAGCGCCATCTAGACCCAAGTTAAGCTAGCTAAGGCTTGCGTTATGGGTACTAGACAACTGATACAAATACATAGATTTTTTTTTTCGTAAATACATACATATTATGCATAGAAAACACCCAGACCGACACAAACAATTATACTCATGAATACAAATGTTTGTGCCGTGCGAGGAATCGAACCCGCGACCATCGGACGTAAAGCGGTGTGCTAAACCACTAGACCACCGAGGTCGTCAAATATGTGTACTATTTGAAGCTTTTATCATGTTTTTTACAACAGCTTCACGCCCGATGGTTGTGGGTTCAATTCATTAGACGATATAAACATTTGTATTCATGAGTATGATTGTTTGTATGCATCTGGGTGTTGTCTATGTATATTATGTATGTATTTACGAATCTAAGTATTTATCAGTTGTCTAGTATCAATGTCACAAACTCTGCTTAGCTTGGGACTAGATAATGTTGTGTGAATTGTCAAGGACTACCAATAAATGCAGTGTTATTAATTACTAATTAATTAATTAAAAATACCAATATTAATCTTATAATCATTACATAGTACAAAACAAAGTCGCTGTCGCTGTCTGTCCGTCCCTGTGTATGCTTAAAACTTTAAAACTACGCAACGGATTTTGTAGCGGTTTTTTTTTATAGATAGAGTGATTCAAGAGGAAGGTTTATATGCATAATACATGTACACCCGGGCGTAGCCGGGGCAAGTAGCTAGTCATTAATAAGGAATATAAATGCCATTCCAATGAATACATCTGTCTTGACGTCATGAGCTTTTTTCCGCCTCAGAATTAAATAATATGTCAAAGGTTTTCTGAAGTTAAGTTAGGCAATAAGTTTCCTGTTTAACAGTTTGTATGCAATACAATGATTTTTTTTTATAACACAGAGGACAAACGAGCATGCGGCTCACCTGATGGTAAGTGATTACCGCCGCCCATGAGCACCCGCAATACCAGGGGAATTGCAAGTACGCTGTCGGCCTTTTAAAAAGGAATAAGCTCTTTTCTTAAAGGTTTCAATATCGTATCGATTCGGAAATACCATTGCTGGAAGGTGATTCCACAATGTGGTTGTGCGAGGCAAAAAGTTTCTAGAAAACCGCACTGTGGAAGACCGCCATTCATCCAGATGATCAGGATGGTATTTCGGTTTCTGGCGGGTGGTACGGTGGTGAAACTCAGCAGCTGGTATTAATCCGAACAATTCCTCAGAACACTCCTCGTGATATATGCGGTAGAAAATGCACAGTGATGCAATACCAAAATTGTGCTTCTGGTTGTGGACGTAAATATATATATGAATTAGAATTATAAGGAATTTATAACGTGACTTATTAACAAAGTTGCTTACTTACATTATATGCATGGATATCCGAATTAAAATAATAAATAAATAAATAAAACTAAATTGTTGTTTTCACTATTGTACATGTCTAAATTTCTTTATATTTTCTCACCACTTACCTAAACCTTCCGAACGAGCGGTAGAAAAAAAAAATCATTATGACTATACAAAAGCGCTTAAATTAAGTTTACTTGAATAAATGATTTTCTATTCTACCTTGGAGTCGTACATCGTCGTTTTAATTAAGTTTATTTTATTTTTTTATATTTTATCTGTAGATGACATCAATAGTTTTACATAATATAAAACATTTCCTTATAAGCTTATTATAAAATTGAACAGTTTGTGACCGATAATAACGTTTTAGTAGAAAAATCTTAAAATTCATAGCCCTGACAATATTATCTGATGGCACTAAGAATGAGTACGTAGAATTTTCTATATAGATTGTCGCATGCCTCTTACTTGTTATTGTATAATTATTTATTTTAAATAACATCAATTCAAAAGAGTAACACACGAGTTTTTGCTGTTTCTTCTTGTGAGTCTGCGTTCCTAATGAGTGGTAGAATAAAAAAATATGACTATTCAAAAGTGCTTGTATTAAGTTTATTAGAATACATATTATTTCTATTTCTATTTCTCATAAATGCTTTATTGTTTCTATTTCTCATAAATGAATTTTTTGAATACAGATAATTTCTGTTTCTCATAAACGTGCTGAATTTATTCTATTTATTACAAGATACTGTCTGCCGTCTCGTAAGCTTGTCGATGTCTAAAAACGTTTTGAATTTTTATTTAAAGCGTATGGTGAAAGTTTATATTTAGCGACGCTATGTGGGTAAGCGACGTTGTCGAGATTTATGCTTGACTCGTACCTGAATTCTATTTGTAGAGCACAATGCCCTGAGCGTGCCTAATTTGTGAGTATTTGTTTTTAAACTTGGATATTTCACATAACAATGCGTTATGGTTTATCGGATAGCTTTTATGCAGGTTTTTTTATTAGATAGATAGATATATTTAGGTACAAACAAAATTCAAATAACACATAAGGATTAGTTCATAAAATAAAAAACATAATATAAACATTAAAATATATATTTTTTAATATATTTGACTGACATAAGATAAAGTTCTTACCTCTATTGTTTTTTAATATATTTGACACATAAGATAAAGAATAACTGTGCTGTAAGCTCCTCGCCTTCTCCCGCACCTCCAATCAATGATGCCCCTCGCAATCAGAACAAGCTGACACCCTTGAGGCTCTTTTTTTTTTTATCTTGGAGAAAAAAAAAATACCGACAAAACATCCTCCAGCTCCAGTAAATACATTTTTTCTCGACCCACCAACAGCAGGGTAAGTATACCTTCGAATTCGAAACAAAGATGTGACGGATGCCATTTCGTCCTTTAAACCAGGTTCGGCTGCAAAAATATAAATAAATATGACATTTAAAATTCAAGGGGTAAAATATAATATATCATGTTTGTATATATGTTATTGCATAAAAAATATTTAGGTGATTTTGTATACAGAGATCTGCGTTAGTACTTTAATCTTACCTATTTATACATCTAAGCTAAGTTGTATTTAAGTTCTTTCTTTTGCCTGGCCTTGGTCCTATTTATTTGGGGTCGGCCCGTCTGGTCAGTCTTCGCCTTCTTCTTTTTTTTTTTTTTTTATCATAATTTGAGCGCGTTTGACCGCAATCTCACCTGATGTTAAGTGATGATGTGGTCTAAGCTGTTACACGCAAGCTCAAATAATACCTATTCACTCTTGACTTAAAAGGTTGTAAGAGGTATATGTATGTTGTAAGAGGCAGGAAAAATAGACGCTGGAAACCTTAGACCTTCTTCTAGAACGTCTTCTATCCTGGGTCGTCTGGGATCTTATTTTGGCGCTTTTAATTTAAAGTTGTATTTAAGTTATTATTAATTAATTTAATGACAATAAAACCGTAATTATAACACCTTCTATCTTCAGGTTTACTCAAATAATACTTCTTATTATAATCCAATAGTTCGAATGTGTCGCCAATACAATGAAATTCTTGTCTCGAATAGAAATATAGATATTTTCCATTCAACGCTGGTCCAGTTCTGGAGACAATTAAATTTCCACCGTAAAGAGACAAATTATATTTAACATTGTACCAATTTTTTTTTCTTTAATGTAAATAAAATTCTGTTAACATGATAATTCATTGCATTACGTAGTTATATATCATTTTCTATTTAGTTTACTTTTTATTATATAACCTTACCTAGCTATCTAGCGTATATTGAATGCGTCTATATAATTTAGCTCTTAGGCATACATAGTGTTGGATTACAATCCAGTTTTGTACCGACCTACACGCTCCTAGTTATATTATTATATTGACTGTAATCTGTTTTGTATGCTAATAAATAAATAAATAATGACTATGTAAAACTGCTTATATAAAGTTTATTTGAATAAAGATTATTTCTATTATATTTCTAAGCTGTATTTTGGTCGTTGGTTGAGATATCTCGGTTTATAACAGAACAAAGATGGCACTAGACTTCCGCAATGGCAACGCATGATATTATTATAACTTTAAATTCTCCCATCAGATAATTTCGATTCCAGTTAATTAAAACAGTTTTAAATGTAATATTACATATAGAGAGCACAGAGATATAGATGTTATTTTAGTCTGGCTATAGCCGTACTCCGAGATATATTCTTTAAAAAATATATAATGTAAATAATTATCGATACAGCTCGTATAATGAAAGTAGAAAGATATAATATAAAGTATAAATTTTATCAGGTATTCTAATAGAAGTAGAAATAACCTTTATTCAAATAAACCTAATATAATCAGCTTTGAATAGTTACATTGTATTTTTTTATTCTACCATTCATTTGGGTAGCAGACTCATCACATGAAGAACGGCTTACTCTTGCTCTTTTAAATAAAGATTGTTCAGCATTACACATCTAAGATTTTTTTGTTAATACAAATAGACAAATAGCAATAATGTCACAAGAATAATTAATCGTAAACATCGAATTCGAATCGAACATTTGACGTCGGTGGTCTAGCGGTCTAGCACACCGCTTTACGACCGATGGTCACAGGTTCGATTCCTCGCACGGCACAAACAATTGTATTCATGAGTATGATTGTTTGTATCGGTCTGGTGTTTTTTATGTATAATATGTATGTAATAACAAAAAAAATCAATGTATATGTATCAGTTATCCAGTACCCATAACACAAGCTTTAGCTAGCTTAACTTGGGTCTAGATGGCGCTGTGTGAATTGTCCTGAGATTATTATTATTATTATTATTACATATATATATACACATATATTTATTATATCTCCCTTTTTACGGGGGTAATATATTCAAACACGCGGGCCTTAGTCAAGCATGGATGAGTTATGTGATGACGAAAGAAATTTTCTGACTATTCGGCATGTGTTTAGTATGACGGCTTTTTGTAGTAGTTCTATTGTTATTATTATTATTATCGAAATAATATTCTTTCTTACCTTTCAAATCGAATGCAGTAAGGACAAAAAGAAGTCATAAAAGTAAATCCAATTTGAGATTGCCAATCGGTTCTGTATCGTATGTAAACGTAAACAAGAGCTGTACTATGTACCTGCGGTATAGAGATAGCAGGTTGACAGACGGACAGACGAGATCTCGTTAAGATGTCGCCGAGAAAACGACAACTGAATTGGTATGTTGCCGTAACATTTTAGATATTTTAGATATAGATGTGGTTTGGTTGGCGTGTTGATAATAGAAGTGATGGTAATGAAATATTTAATAAAAGACGAGTAATATAATCAGTAAAGGAACAAAATTATTAAGTATAGATATATTATAGTAAACAAGGAATTTGACGACCTCGGTGGTCAAGCGGTCTAGCACACCGCTTTACGTCCGATGGTCACGGGTTCGATTCCTCGCACGGCACAAACATTTGTATTTATGAGTATGATTGTTTGTGTCGGTCTGGGTGTTTTATATGTATATGTATGTATTTACGAAAAAAAAAATTTTATATGTATTTGTATGTATCTTACCATAAACAAGTTTTATCTATGTCTATATGGCGCTGTGTGAATCCTGAGATTATTATTTTTTTTTCCCATAACTCATCTCCCCTCTTAAGGAGAGGAGATTAACTTACCCCCGGCAGAAGTCTATATGGCGGGGCTGTGTGAGATTATTATAATTATTATTATTATTATTATTATTAAGGAATATTTTATGATTTGGTTAATTGGATAGTAAAACAAATAAATGGAGCAAGCAAGTGACTCTCTGGTATCCTAGAGACGGGACTAGAAGACAGGGTCGTCAAAGAACACGCTGGAAAGATGACGTCAACCTGACTCTGGGACCGTTCTGGAATAGGGTTGCGGAAGACAAAGTTCAGTGGAGAGAGCTGGAGGCCAAATGACAAAAGACACGCCGAGTTACGGTGCATTTTGTAAACATGAAATTGTAATCTAACTTTCGGAACAAAGGGCTATATTATTAGTATTAATTGAATAGTCTATGGTTATAAAAAGAAAACTGTAATCTTCCTTCCACTTTTCCTCGTATAAAGAAATGGTAAAAAGTGAAATATCTATTGTTATTAATAAACCTAATAAAACACAACATTTGACTTGCCGCTCACATTTAATTATTTATAATGACTGCCTCACTAGACTAGCGGTTTAGAATAGCGCTTTACTTCTGTTGGTCGCGGGTTCGATTTCTCGTACGGTACGAACATTTGTATGTAGGGGTATTGTTACTGGCAGCTTGTCTACCATTCTTTTTATAAACTTTAAATTTTTTATATCTATTTTTTATATGTCACTTTTGACCATAAAAAAAAATTTTGTGAGTTTTGGGAAGAATACACATTTTTACTAAAATCATTCATTCATTCATTGTGAATAGATGGCGTTATGTGGATTGTGCAGAATTCTTCATTACATAATATAAAAGTCATTATCGTCTGTCCATCATGCTCTTTAATCTTTGATACGACAACTGATTTTGTCCTCAGATTTTTTGATGAGCTGATTCAAGAGGAAGGTTTATATGTATATATAATTCCACTGTATATACTATCCCACTGTACTCCCTGTCTGTTTTACCTCGATAATCTCAAAAATTACTGAATATTTTATCGTTACCATCTACTAGTATTTGGTTTTTATTAAAGTAGGCGTCCATAACAGGTAAGATTGTTCATTTGGTATTGGTCTAGATGTTTGAAATGTATATTATATCCATATGCATTAAAAAAAACTTTTCACATGTGTTTGTATAAATAGTTAGTAACTGAATATAAAACAAAATCTATGACTCACATTGTGAATAGATTGCGTTATCTGGATTGTGGATCGAATGGACTTAACATTACATAATATAAAAAAAAGTCGCTGTCGCTGTCTGTCTGTAACTATGTATAACATTAAAAATTTAAAACTACGCAACGGATCTTGAAGAGATTTTTAAAATTAATAACTATTGATTCATATAAAAACAGTAGTTTATATGTATATATAATCCCATTGTATAAACTTATCCACACTGTACAAACACTTTTTGTCTGTATACATATATTATAAATAGTTTTATTGTAAAACTATTGAATGGATTTCATACAGTTACCATCTACTAACAGAGTGATTTCTGCACCTAAACGTAGGCGTATAACACACTAATATTTTCTGTAAATTAATTGAACTCGAGACAGATCGCTAGCAGTAATATGAAATGTATTTAGTAATATATCATCAATTTCTAAGAAAAAGTCACAGTAATTAAATTGTAAAATAGTTTGTAACTGAATATAATAGAGTTCAAAATACGTTGACTTCTTTTAACTACAGTCCGACCGCTCAGAGTTTGCGTTTCTAACAGGTCGGGATCGAATGGACGATGTAACTTTGAACTGACGTACAATTTACGGAAAAAAATTAAGTACCTTTTACTTGCCTTATTAACGAGTGATAACATTAAAAATGTAATAATTATTTCAACTTATAATAAACGTACTAATTTTAAGCTAAAATTAATAACTATTAACTACTTAACAAATATAAAAACTGTAGTTTTTTAACACGTTGAATAGCGCATTGAAAAATCTTATTTCTCACACAGGGTCACACACACTTTTTTTATTGTTAATTACATATATTATTTAAATAGGTTTTTATTGTAGAGGTATACATAATTTAAGCCCTAGATTTATTTCAATTAAAGTGCCCACTAGTGATCATCCGGTTCCAACGTGTAATTTTACTTTCATTGCGGAGTGACCACTGGTGGGCATGCGGTTTTTAATCTGTTAGAATCAAACCACATCAAACTGCGCTGTTTCAAGGTTATATCGTCACATCACTACAAAACAGTTGATTGATCTCAACCTGTCAGAAACGTAACTCTGAGCGGTCGGACTGTACGGCGAAACAGGTGTCTATAGGCGATAGGTATTCCGCCCACACGCCACAAACACATTTGACTTGTTGCTCTGTTTGACAGTCCGCAAAATTGGGTGAAAAGTAATTAA
Source organism: Achroia grisella (assembly GCF_030625045.1). Lineage (NCBI taxonomy): Eukaryota > Metazoa > Arthropoda > Insecta > Lepidoptera > Pyralidae > Achroia > Achroia grisella. The sequence continues at coordinate 905,147 of NW_026712915.1, forward strand.
TACACGGTGGCTTTTAAATATAAAACGCCCAGTCCGTGGGCTGGATACGTTTTGACAGTATTAATGCGACATCTTAGAAGAATTATGGTTTCGTGTTTTCTTTATGATGTTTCCAGTTATACTATAACGTTTATTTGCAAAACTATGACTTGAGGAATGGATGTTTTGAATGTAATTTAATTTTAACATGAACTGTAATAGGTGTCGAATAAAATTATGTGAAAAGTATATATATTGTAAACTGGTTTACTCTAAATATTGTTTTTTTCCATTTTGTATATATTTTTTTTATATATTTCCAGCTACTGGGCCCATATTATAAATACCTTATAGATACATATGAAATAATATTATAAAATTAAGATATTAAAATTGTCTGTCCGGCACTAACGACGGCAATCTGCCACGGTAGCGCCGATATACCACACCCTTCGCCCAAAACAGTCTTCCTTCATAAAGGAGGGCAGCATGTAGATGGGGACCCGGCCACAAACGCCTTGAAACTCGCGTTGTGGCTCGACTCCAGCTGCATCACCATTAATGTCAGGTTACTTTTGGTCCGTATGTAGTCGACAATGTCCTGCTCTGTCTTTGATCATCCCTTCCGATCGATCCCCCGTCCAATTCAAACGGGCACTGATGTTACGACACCCTGAGCCGAGGCTCGAACCCCTAGCGGTGCCCTCAGACTATAGTCGTATCCGTCAGGCGGGAGTTCGCCTTCAGCCGCTCCATAAGTCCTTCCTTTGGTTTGGAGTGTTATCTGCAGTCGCCCCCTATCGTCCGGTGAAGCTGTAAAGGCCAGCTGCGGCCAACAGCATTAGAGTAGTCCGAAAAAAAAATGGCTTTATCATAACACAATCTATCTATACATGTTGCATTAAAATTTGTTCAGCTGTTTAGTCGTGCGAAAGTAACAAACACAAAGACATAACTAACTAACTAACAGCCACACTTCCTCATATATATTATAATATTAGTATGGACGTATTTTACTAATATTATAAACGTAAAGTTCGTGAATATGGATAGATAATAACAATATAATAACAATAACAATCTCAGGACAATTCACACAGCGCCATCTAGACCCAAGTTAAGCTAGCTAAAGCTTGTGTTATGGGTACTAGATAACTGATACAAATACATAGATATTTTTTTTTTGTAAATACATAGAAAACACCCAGATCGATACAAACAATCATACTCATAAATACAAATGTTTGTGCCGTGCGAGGAATCGAACCCGCGACCATCGGATGTAAAGCCGCTAGACCGCTATACCACCGGGGTCGTCAATGGATAGATGTCAAACTTTCACGAAAAGACTACTGAACAGATTTTGATGTCACTTTACAGTAATATAGCTTACGCATCAGAATTACACATAGGCTATAAATTTCATGGAGGTAACATCGCAGGCATAGCCAGTATATAGATAGATATATATGTATAATAAAATGAGATTATATGAGAGATATATATACACATTGCACAACCCACATAATACAGATTCATTGGTTAAAGAAAACAAAACAATGCAACCATTTTTAAATATACTCGGCTAGCTACGCACGTGTAAAAAACAAGATATTAATCCAGCTAGAGATGTAAAAGTCATCAACCGAACCAGTAGACCGACGTTCTCGACTAAATCACATAAAAAGTTAAGCCTCGGCTGCTTTCCTCCCATCCATAACGCCCACCATTCCGTCAATACAACCCTAATCTTTTGGCAAACTCTCAAACTGCTATCACACCTAGCGATTTACACGTCACGACTCCGCTACGATTGTTTCCTATCGACAAGCAAAGAATACTAGCTGTGCTCGCGATTTCACGCGCGTTAAATTTCAATATAATAATCAGAGGACAATTCACACAGCGCCATCTAGACCCAAGTTAAACTAGCTAAAGCTTGTGTTAGGAGTAATATATAGACCACTATACAAATACATAGATTTTTTTTTGTAAATACATACATATCATACATAGAAAATATCCAGACCGATACAAACAATCATACTCATGAATACAAATGTTAATAACCCAACTAATTGAAGATTTTTCCACGAGATAAAAAAATGGGTACTGATTTTGATTATACTTTTCTTATTTTTTAGCTGGTTCTTCTAAGCTAAGTAATTTTTGAGTTAATAATGATATGTGACGATCGAAGTCCACTTTTCCTTGGCCTGAATTCACATATATATATATACAAACTATACACCATACTATTATAAATAGTAACCAAGCATAGTATAGCTCTTTTTCCAATGTATTTTTAACTGGTAGATATCACAAAAATTATCTCTGTATCAGAGTTACAAAACTTTTTCCAAAGTCAAATCGACTTTGTGCAAAGACTACCAGTACGTGGTATTCCTACTGGTAGTCCAGCAAAATTTCATTTAAATAGTTTTAGCAAACTATGTTTGGATGAGATATATATTTTTGTTATTTGTGCACACATTTTAAGCTAAAAATTTAAAGTAACTACTATTATTTGAAATAACATCACGCGAGTTCTTGCGAGTTCTTCTTGTTATGAGACAGCTTTCCGAATGAGCTGTAGATAAAAAGAATATGTATGACAATTCAAAAGTGCTTGAATTGAAGTATAGAAGCAATAAAGAATCCATTCTACATATTACATAATATAATGTTGAAAAAACAAGTGATGCTGTTCATCTCTATATGTGACAGTAATTCTTTTTACATCAGATCGGAGATCAGCTTATTCATGATTTACCTATCTATCTTCTTAATTATTTAATCATAGTTCTTGTGTTTGTGTTAAAAAAAAATACTCAAAATCACAATTCCTTTTAGACTCAAAAATAAATAAATAATTATCATAAGAAATCGTATGATGTAAAAGCGGTTGTTTTAAAGAATTTTCATAGGTTTATTGTAAGTTTTTTTGTTTGTTGTTAGCGAGTTTACGGGCCGAGGAATTAGGTTATTTTGATATTTTGCGGATGAATATTTATAATCTGTTGATTTAAATTAATACAAGCTATAAGCGTTTGTACTGCGTCATACAGTTTTTGAGTTCATCCCGGATTATACGAGTTTGAAGGTGATTTACAGGTGATCGAAATAATCCCAATAAGATAATGACTATGAACATTCTAAAATGTACATATTTAAAAATTTTAAGTGTGTTTATGATCCTTCAAGTCGTAAATTTTATTAAGCTACAGATTTAGTATTAGAGTGTTTTTATATCTATTATCGCCTTGTCATTTGTGTACTATCTCTATTTTAGCTAAATGTGTATTTATGTATATTAATTTATATCAATTTATTATATATTTAGTATTATATGATATCATAAATCGTGTACAACATGGCAGTACACCACCCCAGGTCTTGTGCTAAAAAACAGCGTTGCAGCGCTCCAGCCGCTGCAGCATTATGCTGAGCACGGACCTATTCAGTAGATGCTTCGACAGACATACATGTGCACGCACACGCGCACACACACGTAATTTGTGTTTTTTTTGTAATTGTCGCACTGTTTGTTATTCTTTTTTTTGTTTGTTTAATGTGTGTTTTAGTTTTTTCTTCTACTGAATAAATATCATTTAATTTCATTTAATGCAATTAAAGATTGTATCATATAATAATATAGTATCTAAGATAATTCACTCGCACAACAACACATAAGCGCCATCTTGTGCCACGGTAAGTTGTGTTATGGGTACTAGACAATCGATATAAATATATAGTAACATTTTATTTAAAACACCCAGAATGATATAAACAATCACACTACTGGAGGAGTGCGAGGAATCGAACCCGTAACATTAGACACATTAGATGTAATGAGGTGTGCTAAATCGGTAGACCACGGAAGCCGTGGATGTCATGGAAGCGTATTTGTCATTTGAAAATTTGTGTAATGTTCTCCATGGGTACCTGTTTAACCTATTTCAGTCGTTCAAAGATTGCTTTGTAAGCAGTTTTGGTTGAAGAAATTATAGTATGATAACTTAGTCCGCCGGAATGATAACTTTTGATAACCATGTTCAAAACATCTTTACTCATGTAAGTTCTATACAGATTTATGATATGTCAAATCTACCATCAGTTCGGAATGATTTCGAGAGATTTTTAAAATAAATCTTGTACATGTTTACAGTAATACAGATTGATTTAAATTAAAATTTGGGAGAATAGAGTGACCATCAGCATATGCTATTGCAAAAGTTAGTAGGCTAATCAGTGTTCGTAACGTACAGACCAGTCGCTACAAGCAGCACACGCTCATGAGTATGACGGATGAGCCAGTCATCATTCCACTCAACCACATTTGAGGGAGCGCATCGACCCGGCCGACCACGCCGCCACAAGTTTGAACTTTATAGTGAGCATGACTGCTTCAAGTTACTCCACTACATCAATTACATTATTTACAGCATAGGCTTATCATACTGTAATTTACGTAGTGATGCTGTTCATGTACCTACATAGGCGACGATTGCCACCTTACCAATGTTCGAGTTACAGTGATCAGATTGTTTGCTTTCGACAAAATGCATATGCTTCTGGATGAGTCTATGGTTCATCAATCAGACCTGGAATGAAATTTTATGAATCCGGCTCAAAGGACCATTCAGAACTTTTAAATGTGACTATCGTTCATCAAATCGGATCTGAAGCGAAAAGTTATAAGATTCAAATCCGGCTCGAAGGACCATAAAGATGTAGAGTGTATTTGTTATTCGAAAATATAAATTTAACTGAACAATATGTCGTTTATATTCTTGGTGGTGGACTGCTAACGAATGTATTGTTAATCGCGCCTCTCACGCGGTGACAGGTGGCAATGTGACGGGAATAGACGACCGGCCCCGCGCGACAAATAAATATTGCTGTAACGAAAAAAAATTACCTATTTATCTTACACATTTTTCAGGTGTTGACTAGATGTATTCTGTAATTTTGAAATGAAGACATTTTCAGTTTGGGTATATTATGTGTTAAAGACAAATATATCTGTCTCACCCAGCCTTATCACATCTTAATTGGGGTCGGCTCTCCTAATCAACCCGTCTCCAAAGAGTCCGTGTCTGGATTTTCATTGGGTCTAAATTTTTACGCGTTAGGTTTCTTCTGATGGCGGCTATCCATGTAAATCCAAGTCTTCCACGCTTTTGTTTAACGGTTAGTATCTTTTGGGTCTTTGGGTCTTCTGGTCTTCTCCTGACGTGACCGTTAAAGACAAGTATATATTGGAACTTTATTCAATTTTTATCTGTCCGGTATTGATAGTGGTCGTCTGGTCTTCTCCTGGCGTGACCTTTAAAGACAATTATATATTGAAACATTGTTCAATTTTTATCTGGTCGTTATTGATAGTAGTCTTCTGGTCTTCTCATGACGTGACTGTTAAAGACTGATAGTGGTCTTCTGGTCTTCTCATGACGTGACCTTTAAAGACAAGTATATATTGGAACTTTGTTAAATTTTTATCTGGTCGTTATTGATAGTGGTCTTCCGGTCTTCTCATGTCGTGACCGTTAAAGACAAGTATATATTGGAACTTTGTTAAATTTATATCTAGCCTTTATTAATAGTGGTCTTCTGCTCTTCTCATGACGTGACCGTTAAAGACTGATAGTGGTCTTCTGGTCTTCTCATGATGTGACCTTTAAAGACAAGTATATATTGGAACTTTGTTAAATTTTTATCTGGCCATTATTAAAGGGAAGGTAACTTGAATTTTATCTTTAGAAAGATAGTGTATTCGGTGTCTTCTATTGTTTATGATTTTATCTTATTGAAATGTTGTTGTGAGCCTTTTACTTTTACCAATTATATACATATTTTACTTTTATATCTCGCTATATTCTGATGCGTATTAAAATGGGAGTCGTGACGTATCAAGAATTAAAGAGCATGATGGAAGATCGCGGAAAGTGGCAAGAGCTCCACCGACAAGAGCGTAGCTCTTAAATTATGAAAGAATGAATGAATTAAAACCCTACGATATACCTTCATCTATTCTATTATTATTGAAGCAGATGATGACGATGATGATGATGTACCTGATGAGTGAGAGGTATTGGGAGTTTTATGAGGAAAAATATGGAGATAATTGAAAAAACGTTTAAAATGTGCTATTTTTTTTTTTACATATAATAGATTGTTACAAAAATTAATGACATAAAAATCAATACATATAAATAAAATTGTAGTGTCTGTTTGTAATATTGAAATAACCGTTTTTTATTACATGCATGTGAATATAAATACGGTACATACATCAAAATAATACTTTTTACAATTTTTTACTGTCTGTTGTTTGTTCCAGCTAATGTCTGAAATGGCTGGACCGATTTTGACGGGACTTCTTTTGGCAGATAGCTGATGTAATAAGGAGTTACTAAGGCTACTTTTATTTTAGAAAAAAAAATCTAATTAACTTTTTTGTTAAATTCCACGCGGACGACGTCGCATGTCTAGCTGTACCCTATTAAATAAAATTATTTCTATTTCATCAGTAGAGTCTACGTTACCATACTCGAGGACTGAGATATCGTGCTCTCGCACCGTATAATTTCAAAATAAACAATTTATCTAACGTAATGTTAGACTTGGCGCCGCGTGTAGCCGCCCTAAGCCGCAATTGTGCGTGAATTACACCGATTACAAGGTTTCTATGGGAAATAGTCGAGCACGTGTGTCGGCATATTGATTTCAAATTATAAGCAAACATCGGGCGTTTGGCGCTCGGCCAGTCGCCCTGCCAAACGGCGAGGTGACCACGCGTTATAATTATTAATAAATAATTAATTTTATTCAACATAAAGTAACGTTCTGTAAGGTATTTTTTTTATACTACGATGGTGACAATCAAGCATACGGCCCATTTGATGGTAAATGGTTACCGTAGCCTATGAACGCCTGAAACATCAGGGGTATCACGTGCGCATTGCCGACCCTTAAGAAACCTTAATATATCCTTCTTGAAAAACCGCATGCTGTAGTCTCGTGGGAAAACCTCGGGAGGAAGCTCCTCTGAAACCGCACTGTTCGGGACCACTTAGGTTCCAGCGTGTGGGGACGAATTCCCTGTCGATGGCGAGCGGTGCGGTGGTAAAAGGTGGCTGTCGGCATCATGTCGAACAATTCCTCAGAACAGAGTCCGTTATATAATCGGTAGAACACACAAAGCGAAGCGAAGTCTCGCCTCAAGCTAAATGGTTCGATACTGCCAGAGAGATTGGGATCATCGACAACTCTTATAGCACGTCTCTGAACCGAGTCAAAAGGACCGTGCTAGTATCTAGGTGCTCCCGCCCATATGTGTAAGTCAACTGCGTGGGTAGCGGCAAGCTCGGGGGACAAACACTACGCCCTAAAAATATCATTTGTATTACGACTGGCCAGAACTTGATGAAATTTCTTCATTCATTCATTCATAATTTAAGAGCTACGCTCTTGTTACTTTCCATGATTTTCCGTCATACGACACGACTTTCATTTTGATTATTAAGATATGTTTGATCTAGCTGTGCCTTTGTCTTCCCTTCCCCTCTTTCCTTCTACTTTTACCTTAATACTAATTTTCATAAATTCATCGTGCCGTATCAAGTGTCCTAACATTCTTCCTCGTCTATTTTTATTGTATTCAATATCTCCCTTTCTTCTTTTACCATATGTAGTACTTCTTCGTTTCTTACTTTATCTTTCCAGCTAATTCTTGGCATCCTTCATCAAATTATTATCATCAAATTTCTTATATAAAAATAATAATCATTTATGCTTAATATAGAAAAATTTAAAAACTTATATTTCGCTATGAGCAAGGGCTTTCACTCAGCTGGTGCCGCAGCGTGTCACTACAGCGCTAATTTTCAGTGGAGCCAAAAGAAATAGCATTTTTGATATTATTGACTTTAAATATATAAAATGAAGAAATATATATATATTAATTATAAGTCCTTTTCTTAATAAAAATTCTACTTTTGGACTTGATTGAAAGCAGTAGAAATCCTTCGCATCATTGATTTTAAATCACTTTACGTTAGTTGCTTGCTCCTTCTAACTTGCTAGATGTTGCATTCGCTTGTGTTAGACAATACTATTCTAATTTAACATTAAATCTTTTACGGTTCCTTCCTTGAATGCTATTGGTGGACAAGAGACCATCTTAAGGATAATTTTTTGTGGCATATTCAAGATCACTCTTAATCTTGAATATGCCACAAAAAATTATCCTTAAGATGGTCAGACGTTGCTGTTGTCGATAATACCTCAGTCTCACTTATTTCTACATACGTTTTTGCTTGTGTGAAAGCTAACTTCGTCGATATTGTTTTTACCCACAATTTATTACTTTTTTACATTTTGAAGACTATTTACAACTAGATTTTGTGATGACTGTGATAGGCCAGAAATGATAATGAATATATGATTTATTCTTTTTAATTTTATAGACTGCAATAAACTACATTTTTTTAATGACCGTGATCGGCGAAAATGAATAATGAACGAGATCGGTCATCACAATAAATATTGTTTACAATTACCAACTCATATAAAAGTCATTTATTCTTTTTAATTTTGTAGACTGCCTACAACTATATTTTGTGACGACCGTGATACTATGTATGTAGGTGACAATGAATAATGAACTACGTCGGACAAATCTACAAATATTGTTTCTAATTTCCATAAAAACGTTTACTTTTAATTTATATTCATTGTCACCCTACACAGCCGCGAAATAGTATACTGTTTAGGTACAGAGCATAATTCACAGGTAATGTTGTTTATTTTGCGTGTTTAGCGATATGCACTCCTATATCCTTTAATATACCGCACATTATTGCAGTTACCATCAATTTACGTAATTGCTATCATGGTGGTATCCCGGTGGTGAGGACCGTCGTCGTTGTTTACTGTATTTACAGGTTCTGAGTTCGATTCTAGTCGACACTAAATAAATTTGTGTCAGTATATATTAGTTTTTGGTTTGTATATAGTAAACACCAGAATCAATACAATTGTTTGCTAGAGGAATATTGCTATGTTTAATTTGTTGTATTATTGAAACGTGAAAATGGTTAGAATTTATTGTACACATGAATATAATAGTGACGGAATGTTCGAGAAGAAGTGAAAAAATTTATATAAATTTAAACAAAACAACATCGATGTTCCATGCGTGACGTTCCAAATTTGAATTTTATAATTTGCCATGGAAAGTTCGAGAAGTGCAAAAACGTATATAGAGTAAAACAAAACAACATCGATGTTCCATGCGTGACGTTCCAAATTTGAATTTTATAATTTTATTTTTAAATATATTATATGGCTATTTGCGATCGCAAACAACAATCATACTCATTTATAGATACTAATGTTTATAGCGTGCGAATTCAAATGCAAAATATCTTTATTTAAATTATGATAGTTTATTTTGAAATATATTTCATGTACAGATCTACTTTAATACTCTAAATTCATAATTTATTATAAGGAAACTTCATCAATATATGTTTGTTATTTTTTAGTTCTCTCTTTATCCATTTCCCTGAGGTTGCCTTGAAAAGACAACAATCATAACTACACATATATATAAATGCCTTATTCTGTACTGTGTGTTACAAATAATGTATATTTTATCTATCTATATTCATGTAGGTCTATTACAGACTCCAAGATCGAACACCAGAATCGAACCCGCGACCATCGGAAGTAAAACAGTATGGTAAACCGCTAGACCATTATACAACTTTATATATTACATTTCATAACACAATAGAATCCTAACAAATTATTATATAAACAAAAACAAACGAGATTATTAATTCAAATCCCAGAGACGCAACGATCTTACAGAAGTATATTTTAATAAATGCTAAACAACAGACTGTCCCCATTTCCGTGGCGGTGCAACACAAAAATCAGGAATTTTACGATTCATCCCGACATCGGATGACTGTCAAAAGTCCTATTTACGGTGACATCGACGTCTCGGGTTGCGCTCATTATTTTATTAAATACTAACTGTTACTTGCGACTTCGTCTGTGAATGCAACTAACATAAAAGTGGAAATAGAAATAATCTTCGATCGAAAAAACTCAATACAAGCACTTTTCAAGTCATATTTTTTATTCTACCACTCATTCGGAAGGCAGTCTCACGTAAGAATAAAATTATTTAAAAGAGCAACACGCAAGTTTCTTGCCCGTTCTTCTTGTGATGAGACAGCTTTCCGAATGAGCGGTAGATTAAAAAAAATGTGATGACTATTCAAAAGTGCTTGTATGTAAGTTTATTTGAATAAATGATTTTCTATTCTATTCTATTCAACCCAGAAGTTTTTTTCAGGAGTTTTCTTCTAATATGGTTAAAATAGTTGTGTTATAAAGCTTATAGTGAAAGTCAAACGCGAGTCCGAGGGTGGATTTTTTTTTGGATGATAATAGAATGTTCTTTTATCTGCGCTAAAGTTTACGCTGGCCCCACCAGTGGAGGATGATGAGATGAACTTGAGGTCAGGTCTTTTTTTATGGATGTTAATGGAATGGAACATCCGCCTGCGCTAACGGTTTACGCTGGCGGGGCACCAGTGGAGGATGATAAGGTGAGTATGTCAGATCAGTTAGCCCATCGTAACAAATTCACCAGGAATTTATCACGACGGTTTCCAGGAACCACGATTTCGAAGTCTATCCTCATATATATTTTACCTCAGCCTTTATAAATTAAATCCCATATGAATACAGATAATATATATTCTATATTCATATGGGAAGAAAAATATGAATATTAATATCGAAGAAAAATAAATTGGCGTTTTGTAAAATAACTAATTTCGAATATTGACTGCATCATTCCCTCACGGGGCTTATTGCAAAATCGCCGTTTCCTTGCTCTGCTTATTGGAAAATAAGAATTTCCAATACCGTGGAAATGAGCGTGCAATAGGTAATTTAGGCTTCATTGCAATATTGAAATTGGTGTCAGCAAAATTTTTTTTTTTAATAATCTCAGGACAATTCACACAGCGCCATCTAGACCCAAGTTAAGAATAGAATAGAAAAGAATAGAAAATCATTTATTCAAGTAAACTTACATTGAAGCACTTTTGAATAGTCATTACATTTTTTAATCTACCGCTCGTTCGGAAAGCTGTCTCATCACAAGAAGAACGAGCAAGAAACTTGCGTAACTGCGAACTTAAGTTTAAGTGTGTGAATACAAACCACCAATTAGCACTAATTCAATTAAATACTCAAATAGAAAAAATATTGAATATATAACCAACTGGTTAAACAATTAATAAGAGGAAATCAGTCATAGTGATTAGAGCAGACCAGTCCCTGCAGCAAGCAGCACCCGTTCACGAGTATGACAGATGAGCCAGCCATCACTGCGCTCGACCATATTTTAGGGAGCCCAAGGAGGCCCACCACGCCGCCACAAGTCTGGACATTTTAGTGAGCTAAGCTAGCTAGAGCTTGTGTTATGGGTACTAGATAACTGATACATATACATATATATTTTTTTTTTGTAAATACATACATATTATATATAGAAAACACCCAGACCGATACAAACAATCATACTCATGACTATAAATGTTTGTGCCGTGCGAGTAATCGAACCCGCGACCATCGGTCGTAAAGCGGTGTGCTTGACCGCTAGACCACCGAGGTCGTCGAAATTATTAATGTAGACTGAAACATTTTTAGTCTTAGGAGTAGTTATGTACCAAATTTATGACGTTTACGATCATTTCCATCAGGTAAGCCATTTTTTTTTGAGCAGGACATTGTCGACTATAATCGGAACAAAAGTAACCTGACATTGAGGGTGACGCAGCTGGAATCGAGAGTCAACGCGAGCTTCAAAGTGTTAGTGGCACATGCTGCCCACCTTCATGAAGGAGGACTACTGGCCGAAGGGTGTGGTATATCGGCGCTACCGTGGCAGATTGCCGTCGTTAGTGCCGTGACCATAGAGATAATTTGAATTATATTTTATTACTAGCTGTTCCTGCGACTTCGTCTGCGTGGAATTTAACTTTATTATTCTAAAATAAAAGTAGCCTAATTTATTCCTTATTACATTAGATATCTACCAAAAAAAGTCACGTCAAAATCGGTCCAGCCATTTCAGAGATTAGCCGGAACAAACAGACCGACAGACAGACAAAAATTGTAAAAAATGTAATTTTGGTGTATGTACCGTATTTATATTCATATGCATGTAGTAAAAAAACGGTTATTTCAATATTACAAACAGGCACTCCAAATTTATTTATATGTATAGATTATTTCGTATGTATGTTAGTCTATAAGGTATTTATAATATGGGCCATGAGCCTGAATTAAATGATATAAATAAATAATATTTAATTTGATTAACGTAAAATATAAGTGGAACTTATAAACATACAAGTAAGTAACAATAGATTCGGATTGCTGTAGTATTATTATATATATAAAATGTATGTATTTACAAAAAAAAATCTATGATTTATCATTTATCTAGTACTTATAACATAAGCTTTAGCTAGCTTACATTGGAACTAGATGGCGCTGCGTGAATGGTTCTGAGATTATTATTATATTATTATTCTAGTACTTATAACATAAGCTTTAGCTAGCTTACATTGGAACTAGATGGCGCTGCGTGAATGGTTCTGAGATTATTATTATATTATTATTCTAGTACTTATAACATAAGCTTTAGCTAGCTTACATTGGAACTAGATGGCGCTGCGTGAATGGTTCTGAGATTATTATTATATTATTATTCTAGTACTTATAACATAAGCTTTAGCTACCTTACATTGGAACTAGATGGCGCTGCGTGAATTGTTCTGAGATTATTATTTCTTCGGAACGATTCTGCGCAAATTGGAGTCATAATTGCCAGCTTTTATGTTATCTACCGCCAATATTTTGTTGTCTAAACATTGTACAAGCAACAAAGCAACATCGCTAAAGTAATAGGCAATCACAGAAGAGAACAACATGTTTACGATCATAAAGGCAAGGTAACGCGCCCATACTATACCCACCAATTCAGGTTTACGAGCTCGGTACGCACCTACACATACACACATACAAGTACAAGGGAAGTTCTAAATTTCACGGCCGTTGAGTTTACTTTCATGCGATTTGTTTACGTGATTCTGATGATTCTTTTTGCAATTAGCAGTTTTTATATGAGTGTTGTTTCTATTTTGAAAATATTTTAGTGTATGTGAATCAATGCAATAGTTTAGATATTTATAGTATAGGAGACAAACAAGCTTGTGCTTCACCTGATGGTAAGTGATTACCGCCACCCATGAGCACTCGCAACACCAGGGGAATTGCAAGTGCACTATCAGCCATTTCAGAAGGAATAAACTCTATTCTTGAAGGTTTTAAAATAACCCTGCACAATTAACACAGACCTGTCTAGTCCCAGGGTAAGTAGAGCTTGTGTTACGGGTACTAGACAACGGATATAAATACTTAGATATATTTTTTGTAAATACATACATATTATACATAGAAAACACCCAGACCGATACAAACAATCATACTCATGAATACAAATGTTTGTACCATGCGAGGAATCGAACCCACGACCATCGGATAGTAAAGCAGTGTGTTAGACCACTAGACCACCGAGGCTGTCAGCTATATATATATAAACATGTTAAACTACAACATGTCATGTGTATCTGGGCATACACAATCAGAATACAAATATTTGTGCCGTGCGAGGAATCGAACCCGAGACCATCGGAAGTTAGGCGGTGTGCTAAACCACTAGACTACCAAGGTAGTCACAGTATATATAGGAACATAGTGCTTGGGTGGTCCATTCTCAGTCGATTAACGATCAAATTATATACCAAGAGAGGGTACTTGGATGGAACATTAATGCTCAATGAATTTCAAGACAGAGCCACCGTTATACCATATGAGACTTCACTCCCATAAACTTATAGGGGATCGTTTCTCCGTCTCTGTAAATATTTATGGCTATAAAGTCATTGTTGAATGACTTGATATTGATCTCAGTGATTTAGCAGTTTAACACACCACTTTCCATCTGATGCGGGTTTGATTCCTTGCAGGTTACATATATTTGTATTCATAAGTATATTTTTTATATTTGACTAGCTGTTCCCGCGAGTTCGTCCGCGTGGAAAATAAGTTTATTTTTCTAAAATAAAAGTAGCCTAATTACTCCTTGTTACATCAGCTACCTGCCAAAAAAAGTCCAGTCAAAATCGGCCCAGCCATTTCAGAGATTAGCCGGAACAAACAGACAGACAGACAAAAATTGAATAAAATGTTATTTTTGTGTATGTAGGTACCGTATTTATATTCATATGCATGTAGTAAAAACGGTTATTTCAATATTACAAACAGACACTTCAATTTTTTTTATATGTATAGATGTATAGATAATGGTTTCTTTGGTTTCTTTTATTTTCTCTTATTTGTATTTGTATCAGCTTTCGAGAACCAATATCACAAGCTTTAAGTAACTTAACTTGAGTCTAACAAACAAGAAACATAATAATAATGTCCCTTCATAATTTACACAACGCCATCTAGTCCCAAGCTAAGCAGAGCATGTGTCATGGGTAGAACACAATAGATGCATATATATATATAGATAAACATACAGACATAGATACATACATAATACTTGATAATTAGTAATATTTAAAAGCTTATGCTTATGCTCTGCGTAGCTTGTCACGGTTAGCGTGTGTCCTAATAATAATATTTTTTTAATAAAATAAGTCTACACATACATCTATAATAATCATTATATATACATATATATACAACAACAAATGCAAACAATTTTATTCAACCTCAATTTAAAATTATAAATTAATTAACATACTATTATTACGACTTTGTTATTAGTTTAAATGCCGAAAATCTGTTTCAATTTAACTTACTGCATCATAATAAAACGCAATTTCGTAAACGTAATGCAAACCGACAAATAAATCTCAAGATCTACCCACGAAGAAGGAACATTACGTGCGGTCGAGCGAGTCGACGTTCGCACAGCCACATTTTATATTATATTGATAAATCCTAAGTTCTTTTCTAAAATCATATTTTAAAACAAACTAATTATAATTTGTTTGTGATTACATCCCCATAATTGGGTAAGTTGTGCACTTATCGTATTTATTAGTTTAAGTAGTAGTTGTAAGTAGAAATGCATATTGCTTTGCTTTGCTTTGTCATTTTCTTGTAATATTTTCTTGTCATTCACATCATCCGTTAAATCTTTATTACACCACGATATAATTTCTAAATATTGATTTATTATAATATTCCATTGTAATGGTTATTGAGATAATACTAGTATCATTACCTACTTTAGCTAGAAATCATTGTTAGTACCTAGTAAGTATTATAAAATTAGATTTAAGTAACCGTCCTTCTGCTTTTGTTATAAACCTTGACTGCCTCATCAAGATATCTAGATATGTTGGTCGTTTATATCACGCTTTGCCTTACCCCGCTGTTTGGGATCACAGTAGATGTTGCAGTCAGGGTGAAGAATTGGACATTTTAGTAATTGTCTGTTTAATGGTAATTTCCAGGGAATTTAGTTCTGGATTTGGAACATAGCAAGATATTCCAAATATATCGTTGGACAATCGCGTGAGCATAATAACACCGTACTGCTATTACTACCGCTACACCTGCCGTCACGTCGTTTGCACTTCATCTCTGCTCCAGTTACCCTCAACTCATAAGGACGGTATCGTGATTAAACGTTCCAACTTCAGAGTGACCTTTAGATTCAGAACCAAACCACAGCCCTGAGACTACATTAAAGAAAATATACATATTTGTTGTTATTTCAAATTCTATATTCTAATAAAGATTTTCTTTATAACACAACCGCATAGATTATTTTTTATTTATTTTTCTTAGTGTGGATATAGTAACATACAACGTAACAAGCTTTTGCACTCTAGTCTGTTGTCTAGTACTTTTAACATAAGTTAAAAGTACTAGACAACTAATATATGTAACACAGATACTATTTTTTTGTAAATATAAAAGATACATAGAATACACCCATACCGATTACCGAATGCTTTACCGTGCGTGGCATCGAACCCGCGACAATAGAAGTAAAGCGGTGTGCTAAACCGCTAGACCACCGAGGCAAAGAAGTATATTATTTATTAACATTAATTATTTGTATGTTTGATGCACATAACTATGAATCATGGCATCAATTTAACGACATTCACGCTGTAAACATCAATTGAGTTGCGCAAGCGCATACTATGTATCGTTAACAGCCGAGTTGATACATTCAAGGAACCATTACAGATGCTTAACAACGGAAAGCTGTAAATTATTTGCATTTACTGCTACCCGGCAGAGGTTTCGGCAGGAAGTCTGCATTGTAGGATGCGTTATGCAGAACTGGGTCGTCTCTAGTATGGAAGTTATTGCATATATATTTGGTAAATATAATAGAATAGAAAATCATTTATTCAAATAAACTTACATTGAAGCACCTTTGAATAGTCATCACATTTTTTTTAATCTACCGATAATTCGGAAAGCTCTCTCATCACAAGAAGAACGAGCAAGAAACTTGCGTGTTGATCTATCAAATAATTTTATTGATATTTTACATTTTAAGTGTCTGAATACACTATTTATCATAATCCTTTCTAAGGGGATGCTTACGTTATAGTAGCTTTATGCATGCAAAGTCTCAGCCCGATCGGTTTAAAATTGACAAAGATTCATTCAAATTGTCATCCCCTATTTTATCCCCTTGGGGGTAGAAATAATCAAAATCCTTTCTTAGCGGATACCTACGTCATAACATCTACCTGCATGCTAAATTTCAGCCCGATCCGTCCAGTGGTTTGGGCTGTGCGTTGATAGATCACTATGTCAGTCACCTTTGAGTTACATATATTTAGAAGATGTGTATATATATATATATTTCCCTTAAAATTACTTATTTTAAACGGGTACTACTTTCTAGTACCTGCCCCGTTTATAATATGTTAACGACCATTACCAGCATAGTCTCTAGAATCTTCTATAAGGATTTTTGCCTAAAACTACAGTAAAATCGGTACTAGAAAGTGTATCCAAATTTGTACTAGCACTGTAATCAGTCCTAACAGATTTTGCTGGGCATTGAGAGGAATACAAGCGGTGAAGGTGACTGTTGACACGTCGGGAAGAGACGACTTATTTTTTTATATTGATCACATCATATTGACCACATCGATCCAAAGACACCTCTATTATTGTAATAATTAATTTTAAAATTAAATTTGGTTTTACTAATAAAATTGTACTTTTTTGCGGGACTTCAATAACTCGTGTACTTAAAAACAAGCAATTATATGTGATAACTACAAATAAATTGTAAACATTATGGTTCAAATTCTCCGCCAGTTTCTAGATTAAATCTCGCATGATTTCCGAGACCGGATGTTGAGACGTGTCCGATCTTATTTACTCACTTCCTATTGCACCTATTCTGCGTATTTGAAGGAATTGGCCTAATTCTACGCTGGTAGGTGTCATATTGGGGAAGAGGGGATAGCTAGTAATGGAGACTTTATATGAGGTCTCATATAAATAAAATTGGAGTGTCTGTTTGTAATATTGAAATAACCGTTTTTTACTACATGCATATGAATATAAGTTTATTAGAATAAATGATTTTCTATTCTATTAATACGGTACATACACCAAAATAACATTTTTTACAATTTTTGTCTGTCTGTTGGTGTGTTTGTTCCGGCTAATCTCTGAAATGGCTGGACCGATTTTGACGGGACTTTTTTTGGCAGGTAACTGATGTTATAAGGAGTTAGAGTTAGAGCTACTTTTTAGTAACTTGGGCTACTTTTATTTTAGAAAAATAAACAGCTAGTGTAAAATATATGTGTGTACTAAGATACAAATAAAAATTGTTATCTATCTATCTGAAAATAAAATGTAACTAATTCCTGTCTATACATGAGAGATATGACGGTCTCGGTGGTCTATCGGTTTATTACAACGCCTTACTTCCGATGGCCGCGAGTTCAATTCCTTGCACGGTACAAACATTTGTATATATGAGTATGAATGAATGTTCTGTTTGTATTGGTGTATATAATGTATATATAAAAAAATGTATATATTTATACTAGTTTTCTAGTATCCTTAATACAAATTCATTAGCACTATTATTTGTATCGGTTTGGATGTTTTTAATGCTATCAGCTATGTATTTACAAAAAAAACTATATCTAAGTATTTATATCAATTGTCCAGTACCAACCAGTTGATATGATATTGAAACCTTCAAGAAAAGAGCTTATTCCTCTTTGAAAGGCAGACAACGTACTTGCAATTCCCCTGGTGTTGCGGGTGCTCATGGGCGGCGGTAATCACTTACCATCAGGTGAGCCGCATGCTCATTTGTCTCCTGCGTTATATAAACAAAGATAGCACAAGCTATGCTTAGCTTGGGACTAGATGGCGCTGTATTAATTGTCCTGAGATGTTATAATTGTTTTTTATACATATACAAGTATTTTTTTTAATTAGTGCTATTAGTAAAGTATAATTGACTAACGAGCGTGCATGGCAATAGTTGTTCATACGTGGGATTTTCATTTAACGTTAGACATAGACACCTATATAAATATACATTGTAAATAAACTGGTTTCAAAAAATAGTAATTCAATTGAGTTTCTTGCCAGTTCTTCTCAATTTGATCTATATACTGAATTGGACGGTAGAAAGAAAAATACAAACAGAGTTTCTTGTCAGTTCTTCTCATCTCGATATCATTCCGAACTGACGGTAGATTTGACATATCATAAGAGTCTGTAATAGACCTACATGAATAAGGATATTTTGAATTTGAATACAACAAAATTACGTTCATAAGCGACTATAGTGTACTACATGAGTAAATGTTTTTTTAATTTCAATTTGAATAACCAACTAACTATGATTTGGAACTGGCCATATATCTCGGTATTTTAAATCATCGTTCATCATTAAACCAACATTAAATCAAGAGGAATATTCCTGTCGCATTCATCACCTGTGCTCGGGACGAAACAAACAAACAAACAAGGAATACTGAGTGAATCATGACTCACTCTTGATACACTGAGTTATTTCTTTGTGCCTCTTTGTGATTATTTTCAACGTCAGGTGTTCACCGCTCCCCTATGAATCACGAGGTATTTTTGACTGTTGCTGAGTATGGCTTTGTCGCTTCAGTTCGTGAGATTCTTTGTTTCCACGTTTCTTTATATAGAGTAGAATACATTATTTATATTATTAACATGTATAACTTTATACATATAAATAAAATTGGATTATCTGTTTGTAATATTGAAATAACCGTTTTTTATTACATGCGTATGAATTTAAATGCATTCAAATATACTGAAATAACATTTTTTTATAATTTTTGTCTGTTTGGTTCGGCTAGTCTCTGAAATGGCTGGACCGATTTTGATAGGACTTTTATTGGCAGGTAACTGATATAATGAGGAGTAATTCTATGCTACTTTTATTTTATAAAAAATATTTTAAAATAAAGTTAAATTCCACGCGGACGAAGTCGCGGGTGCAGCTAGTAGTAAATAAAGGTATTTACCTTTCTCGACATTCAGTCAGCTGGTGACCACGGCTAGTAGTCGGCAACCTAGTCGAAACGTTGAAAGATTACTTTATTTATAATAAAATTATTCGTTTTAAAACCCGGTTAACAATATTGAAAATAGTGTAAAAATAAATTAAATATTTGACGGCCTCAATGGTCTAGAGGTTGCACACCATATTACTTACGGTGCTCGCGGGTTCGATTCCTCGCACAGTACAAATATTTGTATCCATTAGTTTGTATTGGTCTTTTTCTATATAATTAGATGTATACATACAAAAAAATGTATTTCGGTGTATCATAGTTTTAGCTCACTCGTGCATAATCAAAATATTTCCTTAGAACTCTATCCTGAGGAGATAAAAAAAATCGCTCCTAAAAATATCCTTCAATTACCTGATGGATCTAGAAAGAAAAAAGATCATGTACTATAAGATCTGTATAGATCGCAATGCTATAGTTATACAGTGCTAAAGAATAGAATAGAATAGAAAATCATTTATTCAAATAAACTTAATTTAAGCACTTTTGAATAGTCAACATTTTTTTAAATCTACCGCTTATTCGGAAAGCTGTCTCATCACAAGAAGAATAAATAAGAAACTTGTGTGTTGCTCTTTTAAACAATCCTTGTAAGTTCACATTTTACAAGTCGAAACGTGTGAATACAAACTACCAACCAGCACTAATTTATTTAGGCTCAAATATAAAGCACCTATTAATAGCCCAAATACGGCCTCGGTGGTCTAGCGATTACACTGCTTTATTTCCGATGGTCGCGGTTTCGATTCCTCGCACGGCACAAACATTTGTATTCATGAGTATGATTGTTTGTGATCTGGGTGTTTTCTATGTATAAAATGTATGTATTTACAAAACAAAATATCTATGTATTTGTATCAGTTATTTAGTACCCATAACACAAGCTTTAGCTAGCTTAACTTGGGTCTAGATGGCGCTGTGTGTATTGTCCTGTGATAATTATTATTATTAAATACCTCAATATAAAAAAATAAGTCGTCTCTTCCCGACGACTCACCTTCACCGTTTGTATTTCTCTCAATGCCCAGCATAATCTGTTAGGACTGATTACAGTGCTTGTGTGTGATTATCGATTTTACTGTAGTTTTAGGCAAAAATCCTTTTAGAAGATTCTAGAGACTATGCTGGTAATGGTCGTTAACATATTATAAACGGGGCAGGTACTAGAAAGTAGTACCCGTTTAAAATAAGTAATTTTAAGGGAAATATATATATACACATCTTCTAAATATATGTAACTCAAAGGCGACTGACATAGTGATCTATCAACGCACAACCCAAACCACTGGACGGATCGAGCTGAAATTTGGCATGCAGGTATATGTTATGACGTAGGCATCCGTTAAGAAAGGATTTTGATTAATTCTACCCCCAAGGGGATAAAGTAGGGGATGAAAGTTTGTATGAAACTTTGTCAATATTAAACCGATCGGGCTGAGACTTTGCATGCATAGAGCTACTATGACGTAGGCATCCCCTAAGAAAGGATTTTGTAAAATCCCACTAGTAAGGGGATAAATTAACGCGAGCGAAGCCGCGGGCAAAAGCTAGTAATGTATATATTTATTAATACGGGTACAAATGTTTCTTCTTCTTGTTCAAATACCTGCCCCGCTCATATGTTAAGAGACCCCTTAAACCTACACCCAGGTCACAAGTCACACTGGCAGGTTCTGCCATGGACCTGTCACCGGCACGGTGAATCCATGGAATTGTAGAAAAACGTCTCACATATATATATTTTAACTCTAATTATATACGTCCACCTGTCATTTCTTCAAAAACACACTCTACAAGTATAAATACGATCACTATGTATTTCGTTAAACATTGCCTGTTTGATACTATCTTTTAAAATTACCATTGAAGTAAAGAAGCAATGGAGACAAAACGAAAGGTGTTTACTGTGACAATTAATATCTGAGTATTGGAGTTGCATTAGTATATATTTTCGCGTGTCTGTCTGGCTGTCCGCGGTGGTGACAGCACGATGATTTTCATTCCGGAACTCGTTTGCTGTTATGTGATTTCTATTATTAATACCTAGAATGTATTATATTAGTTAAACAAATGTACATATAGTAAGATTTATATATATATATATGGTATTGTTTTTTTATGCAGTTACTATTTTGTATAAACTTTGATTAGAATCCATTCAGCCGTTTAGTACTGAAAAGGTAACAAGAAGACATAATTTCGCATTTATATATTACTATCTCGCATTTATAAATTTATAGACTATATGTTATTTAGATGTATAAGATATATTACTGTAAAGTTTCATTAAAATCCGTTCAATAGTTTTTGCGTGAAAGAGTAACACACATCCATCCATACTTACAAGCCCTCGCGTTTATAATATTAACTCGCTCCGGCTTCGCAACGGGTGTACAAGTATTATATATATAAACCTGCCTCTCGAATCACTTAAAAAAACGCATCAAAAACCGTTGCGAAGTTTTAAAGATTTAAGCATACATAGAGACGGACAGACAGCGACAGCGACTTTGTTTTATGACGACCTCGGTGGTCTAGCGGTCTAGCACACTGACCAATTACAACCTTTAATAGTACAAAACAAAGTCACTGTCGCTGCGACAGTGACTTTGTTTAAATAAGATATATATTAGTATGTATATTAAACTAGAATGTTCAAAAATAACTAGTTGTATGAGCAGAAAAACTATAAAATATCATTACCCTAACCGTGTCTCACTGTAACAGATTGCGAGCCGCAAAATAAACCAATCAACATCAAATCAATAAATAGGACAGACGTACCAAAAGCCAGAAGGCATAAAACATCGGTTTCGGCAAAGAATAATTTGCGCGAGATCAAAGTGGACGAGCGGGGCGTGTCTAATCACGTCCACCTCGTCCCATCTTCTATCCGGAATGTATTTTTAACGTACAGGTAATAAGAATGCCCCTTTGAAATGCTACACTTCCGCTCGTAACCTCGATCGGTGTGGGCCAAAGATCAGTCTTCAGTTTGACAGTGTTGTGATTTTTGAACTGTGCATTGGGACTGTCCTCTGAGAGGACAGCTTTTATTAGAATAAAGTGGAGATACTCGTAATGATAACTCAAATGTTATTGTAGTTTTGTTCTTAATAATGGGTGATTTTTTAGATGATTGGATGATGTTATTTTTGTTTATACCACGTAGATGGGTACTAAGCATACGGTCCATCTGTTGGTAAAAGTTTATCGTAGCCTATGGACGCTTGAAACCCGGAGGTATAACGTGCGATCATCATCATCATCATAAGTGATGATCACGGATTCAAATTTTAGAAATATTTATATTCATGACTTCATTCTTCATAAAAATGTATATATATTTATAACAGTACATTGACGCTATGTCATATATTCAGAGTTATTTATATTAATTACTTATAATAATAATAATAATCTCAGGACAATTCACACAGCGCCATCTAGACCCAAGTTAAGCTAGCTAAAGCTTGTGTTATGAGTCCTAGACAACTGATACAAATACATAGATAATTTTTTTTTTTTCGTAAATACATACATATTATACATAGAAAATACCCAGACCGATACAAACAATCATACTCATGAATACAAATGTTTGTGCCGTGCGAGGAATCGAACCCGCGACCAAGCGGTATGCTAGACCGCTAGACCACCGAGGTCGTCATTACTTAAAAAATAACATACAACTTTATAAAGAAATCACATTAAGAATCTGCTTAACAAAAGACTATATCATCGCTAGAAGCAAGTTCCTATATACAACCTTTTCTAAAGTTAGTTATTAAATGTATCCTTAAATTTACATAATAAAATGGTTGACAGCGTAAAATTTTATGAATCTATTAACAAGTAATTTTCAATACTAACTACTCGCCCCGGCTTGGCACGGGTGTACATGTATTATATATATAATACCTTCCTCTTGAATCACTCTATGTATTAAAAAAAAAACTGATTCAAAGTCCGTTGCGTTTTAAATATTTAAGCATACAGCGACAGCGACTTTGTTTTATACTATGTAATGATAATGATAATGAAGTATAATTTGAATGTCACATCTGTGCTATTTATTCTTTATTTACCAAAATAAAGTGTGGTATAGTGGGCATGTCGATATTTTATGCAGTTTACAATGACGGTGGACTGCCTTATTTTAGAAACTATTACTAATTTCTATAAGAACATTGAGTAAGGATTAAAATAGGCTATATTTAAAAGAATTTCTATTTAATGTCTTAATATCTTTATTAAAAACAATCCCCTAATCTTGGAAAGTTAAGATATTATTAACTGTAACCCATAAACACTAAACCAAAATTTTATGACAATGAACCAAATTTTTTTTTTTACTAACTAATTACTTTGCCCGGGTTTGCATGGGTGTACATGTATTATATATATAAACATTCCTCTTGAATCAATTTAAAAAAACAGCTTCTAAATCTGTCGCGTAGTTTTAAATATTTAAGAATACATAGGGACGGACAGACAGCGACAGCGACTTTGTTATATACTATGTAACTAACTACTCGCCTCGGCTTTGCACGGGGGTACATGTATTATATATATAAATCTTGCCCTTGAATCACTAAACCGCTTCAAAATCCGTTGCGTAGTTTGAAATATTTAAGAATACATAGGGGACGGACAGACAGCGACAGCGACTTTGTTGTGTACTATGTAGATAATGATTATTATCTATTCACATACAGGTACATCTATACATATAAATAAATTGGAGTGTCTGTTTGTAATATTGAAATAACCGTTTTTTACTACATGCATATGAATATAAATACGACATGCAAATCAAAATAAGATTTTTTACAACTTTTGTCTGTCTATCTATCTGTTTTATACTATGTAATGAAGTAATAAACTGAGCAAATAAGTGAAGACATAACTTACCTGTTTTATGCTTTATTGGAACTATAAAATAGCACATTTGAAGAAGTGAAACATACGCGAATATGGCGACAGAAATAATGTATGCTGAAAGACAAACAACTTTTATAAGTCTGCCATTAGATGACATTGAACTAGTTTAGGAGATGGCGTATATTATTTTGGTGTTTATGACGTTATTTATGATTTATGTATTATTAGATTTTAGATTAAAATAAAATAACTATTTATTTTGTCGCGTACAAGCAGCAACAAAACGCAACACAAAGGTATTAGGCACATTGATTGAAGTAGAGAAAGTATAATCCCATCAAAAACATAAATGTGAAATGATAGCCGAGTGTAATATTATGATATATGCCTTGATTGTTGACTTCTACGACAAAAGAGATGAGATCTAAAGGGGTGCCAAGTTCAATGGTCTGTCCTGAAATGTATTTATAACAATATAAAATATCATTTCTTCTTATAACTTAGGATAATATACTGTAGCCTAAGTTCTAACTTGGCCAGTTCTCATATACCAATTATTACTTTCGATTGCTAGTTACTACTAATATTAAAATAGGAACCGACAAGTAACATGTTTAGAACTTGCGAAGGCTACAGTATATTTCGTATATGAAAACTAGCCAAGTTAGACCTTAGGCTACAGTATATTATCCTAAGTTATAAGAAGAAATGATATTTTATATTGTTTAAATTCTAGCTAGTAAGGTAGCGTGCTAAACCGCTAGTCTATCGAGGCTATTCCTCTTCACACCTTCCTCCTCTTATAATAACGTTCATAAAGAAAGAAATATTAAACAAGAAATTGTTATTATTTGTTGCTACCTACGTGGTATAATCATCATCATCATCATCATCATCATCATCACCACCACCACCACCACCACCATCATCATCATCATCATCACCACCATCACCACCATCATCATCTCAGCCCGGAAGACGTCCTGAACAAATGCCTCTCCCAAAGATCTCCACGACGATCGGTCCTGCGCTGCTCGCATCGATCACCTCCGAGCGATCATAACCAGATAAAAAAAAGATAATTAAAAAAACATTTTACTCACTTTACTGATAATCAAAAGGTACCCCAAACATCTCGAGGTAATCCAAAAATTATCATGGCCGCGATCTATGAAATGTGAAAACCGGAAATTGGGGCAGAACGGCCACTTATCTGCCGGATGCGGCCGCCCAGGGCGCGGTGTTTCCGCTCCTGATCGTGACAGACACACTTACATGGTAAATAGCGTCAAACGTACTCACTTTGTTTAACAATTGTTTTGATTTGTGTAAAGATATTCAAACTAGCTGACCAGACGAAATTCATAGCTCCTATTTTAATTTTCCGTGCATAATCTATACTTCTATACTAATAGAATAAAGCTGAACAGTTCCTTTGTTTGAACGCGCTAAGCTCAGAAACTACTGGTTCGAATCAAAAAAATATTTTTATTTTTTTCATTTGTCGAAGGCTCTAAGCTATATAACTATTCCATTTTCTTAAGGGTCGGCAACACGCAAGTGATACCCCTGGTGTTTCAGGCGTTCATAGGCTACGGTAACCATTTACCATCAGATGGGCCGTATGCTTGAATGCCACCATAGTAGTATAAAAAAAAAATTATCCATTTTCTATTCTATTCTCTATTAATCAATTTGGGAAGTACAGTAACTGTCGAATTCTTATGGTCAAGGGATAAAACTAACTAAAAATTGCAAATAAAATATCAAATTTGATAATATTTTACGTTCTCTAATTAATTTTCTCCGATATAAAATACGTTTCATTACTAAATCTAGTTAAATTAGAAATA
The DNA here is from genome assembly GCF_030625045.1 of Achroia grisella. Classification (NCBI taxonomy): domain Eukaryota; kingdom Metazoa; phylum Arthropoda; class Insecta; order Lepidoptera; family Pyralidae; genus Achroia; species Achroia grisella. The sequence continues at coordinate 931,596 of NW_026712915.1, forward strand.
CTCGAAGATGCTCGTCCCGTCGTATTGTCATCACAGCAGGATTTGGTTGACATCTTGCAGCTTCAATATAACAAACGTCAAATGTAACAAAATAAATGGATGCTGTTTAAATTCCCGCATTAAGAGGCGGCTCCTCGGGGAGGGCCTCAACGAAAATAATGAGGTCTGTACAAGTCTTAAATCTTGAGTCGCATCTAGTTTTAATGGCATTTAAATTAGGTTCTTATTTACTCGGTGTGCGGCGGGGTCTAATCCCGTGAATGAAGGCACACCTATTTGGGAGAGCACTCTGTTGGTTTTGAATTGAATTTGTGCTATCTCGAAGTACTGGCCTTCGATTACTGCGACAGTTGTATAATTATTATTGTATTCATCATTATCATATTATTCAACAGTAGTATTAACTTTTTTTTTATGTTTGACATTAGAGGTCTTATTAATATTAGTTCTCGTGACTTCGTCTAAATGGAATTGAACTTTATTTTTCTAAAATTAAAGAATTTTTCTAAAATAAAAGTAGCCTAAGTTACTCCTTATTACATCAGCTACTTATCAAGAAAGTCCCGTCAAAATCCGTCCATTTCAGAGATTAGCCGGAACAAACAGAAGATAGACAGACAGACAAAAATTGTAAAAAAAAATATTTGGGTGTATGTACCGTATTTATATTCATAGGCGCATGCCTATGTATGCCACATAGTAAAAGACAGACAAAAATTGTTATTTTAATGTATATTTATATTCATATGCATGTACTACAAAATAGTTATTTCAATATTACAAACAGACACTCCAATTTTATTTATATGTATAGATATAAACACTAATTAAATTGTGTACATCTGCTAGTTTGGGACTTTGAATAAATTAAGATATTACCATGTTTACCCAATCGTTACCAGATCAAAGTGTGTGTTTGTATTAACGATCTTTTGAAGTGACCGGATACTGTGACAAACATTCTTTATACTTCAGTTACATCAGAAAAGTGACAGCAGGTGGATAGTTAAAACATAAGTAAAAACATAGTTTGATTGTTTGTATCGGTCTGGGTGTTTTCTATATGTATGTATTTGTATGTATGTATGTATGTATGTATGTATTTGTATCAGTTATCTAGTGCCCATAACACACATTTTTACCACTCATTTGAAACGCAACCTCATCACAAGAAAGGTGCGTGTTGTTTTTAAATAAATAAATAAAAAAAAAAAACACGAACCACTTTATCGGGTAAAAATAAGAATTATTTTAAATAAATAAATAAAAAACCACGGACAATTAACAGAGCGCCATCTAGTCCCAAGTTAAGCTAGCTAAAGCTTGTGTTACAGGTCCTAGATAACTGATACAAGTACATAGATAATTTTTTTCGTAAATACATACCTACACATTATACATAGGAACCATCCAGACTGATACAAACAATCATACTCAGGAATACAAATGTTTGTGCCGTGCGAGGAATCGAACCCGCGACCAGCGGACGTAAGCTGTGTGCTACACCGCTAGACCACCGAGGTCGTCTTATAAATAATAAGTACATTACTGGAAGCTGTAGATAGTTATTCTCAGCATGCATATAAACATTTTATTGGCATTCCATCCGATGCAACAATTTCTAACGCACATTAAGTACCAATCAATCGTTAGACACTAAAACCACCTCTCGCGTCACACGTACATACAATAAAGTTCATACACACACGTGATATCATACAAAACAATAAACTGCAGATATAATTGTCTCTCATGAATTTAAGGTTCACGGTTGCATTAACGTTTCTAAAATGTTGTTACGGCAGTGAATAGTTGACTATGTGTCTCTTGTTAATGGTGGATAGATTTGGAGAATAGAATAGAAAAGAATAGAAAATAGTTTATTCAAATAAACTTAATTTAAGCACTTTTTAATATCATAACTTTTTTTTAATCTACCGCTCATTCGGAAAAGCTGTCACATCACAAGAAGATCGAGCAAGAAACTTGTGATTTGCTCTTTTAAATAATCCTTGTAAGTTTACATTTACAAGTCGATACGTGTGAATACAAACTACCAACTAGCACTAATTTATTAGGGTCAAATATAAATATATAATAAGATTAAATCAATCGTAGTGATAAGAGCAGACCAGTCCCTACAAGCAGTAGCTGTTCATGAGTATAACGGATGAGCCAGCCATCACTACGCTCAACCATATTTTAGGGAGCCCAATGACCCGGCCCACCACGCCGTCACGTGTCTGGACATTTTAGTGAGCATGATTACTTATTCCACACGACCACGTCACAGCTACTTAAAATTACTATATGGTAGTTACAGTATTCGCACTTTACTTAAGGAGCTGTATAATAGTTTCTTCAACATTAAAGAAAACAAACTTTCTAACATTAAAGAAACTTATTGTAAATTTTGTAATGACATTGTAAATTAAATAATGTAAATTTAATATTGTAATGGGTGAAAACTGTGATCGGTACAGCCTATGCTGTAAATAATATAATCGACGTAGTGGAGCAACCTGAAACAGTCATGCTCGCTATAAAGTTCAAACTTGTGGCGGCGTGGTGGGCCGGGTCGATGTGCTCCCTCTAATATGGTTGAGTACAATGATGGCTGGCTCATACGTCATACTCGTGAACGGGTGCTGCTTGTGGCGACTGGTCTGTTCAGGTTGTGAACACTGATTAAATTTTTTATTCTTTGCGATAGCATATGCTGGTGGTCACTCTATTCTCCCAAATTTGAATTTTAATAATTGTATTTATCAAAAATACGTTTTTAAATAAAAAAAACATGGATATTTGAAAAATACTTTATTTTTCCTAAACTTTATTGCTTCCTATCCAAATCAGTATATATGTTTTTCCGAACGATAGTTGTTACGACTTATCAAAAGTGCTTAAATTAACTTTATTTGAATAAATTATTTTCTATTCTATTCTGTCAAAAAAGGTTGCCAACCCTAACTTAATTTTTTTTATTTGAGTGAATTAAAATTTGATTACGTCATACCAGGAGATTAACGTCGAATTATTTTTGTGTACACCGGCCGGTGTAAACCCAGTTTAGTGTATAATAAAATTTATTGGCCAATAACTTTGATATGATTGAGAGTCGCATCTGTATCAATTAGTACACTAGTCTAGGAAAAGATCAAAGCGCCGCCGCCGACGGCCGTCCTCGAGATTGCGCGCGCGCATCCGAGGATATGGGATCGTAACGTATTTTAATGTGTCATTGTAATATGTGTATATATATATATATATATATATATATACTAGCTGATCCCGCAAGTAAATAAAATAAAAATCGCTATTTAAATATAGGGGTTGGTTATAGAGGGGTGAAAATTTAAGGTTATATGTATTTTTTATAGCCACATTATATTATAAAAATATAAAAATTTTGAACAAAGAATAAAAAAAATATTAGAAGTGGACAAGTGGCATCATCACTTAGGAGTATGAAAAATAAAGTAGCCGATTCTCAGACCTATTGAATATGGATATAAAATTTCATAAAAATCTGTCAAGCCGTTTGTAACACGAGAATTTTATATATAAGATACCGAATATTTAAGTATTGTATATAAATGTTTGCATTATTTATATTTTAGACTAGCTGTACACGCGACTACGTCCGCGTGAAATGTAACTTTATTTTTCTAATATATTTTTTTTTTCCGAAATAAAAGTAGCCTAAGTTATTATTACATCAGCTACCTCTCAATGAAAGTCCCGTCAAAATCTGTTCAGCCATTTCAGAGATTCTGGCTAATCTCAAATATTGTTAAAAAATATTATCTTGGTGTATATGTACCGTATTTATATTCATATGCATGTAATAAAAAATGGTTATTTCAGTATTACAAACAGACACTCCAATTTTATTTATATGTATAGATAACCAAACGATTCTTCTTCTTTATGTGCTCTCTCCTTCTGGAGGTTGGTGATCATCCTGGCGATCTTAATGTTGTCCACCGCTTAACAGGGATCTGGTGCTAAACCCAAGCCACCGTCTCAAATTCTTTAGCCATGAAATGCGGCGCCTTTTCGATCTTCGGTGGCCCTGGATATTTCCTTGAATTATTAAATTGAAATTGAAATTCAAAATATATTTATTCGTTTTGGCGCTATATTAAAAATGTTCCTTAGTACCGAAGGATTTCTTTTTCTCTTTATTTTAGTAACAAACAGATGTTATAAAAACATATAAATATACAAATAAAAGTAATCTTTACAATAGACATTGAGTGCCGAAAATTTTTTACTTAATTTTATTTTTTAGTGAGCCTAGTGGACTAAAATAAAAACAAAACAATACAAATATAAAGAAAATGAATAAGAAAAAAGAAATAAGAATATTACAGTACAAACATTATAATAATTAAAATAAAAACAAAAAGAGGTTACTTTAGTATTTCGAAACGTTTCTTTCTGTATGTAACTAAGGTGCAACAAAACGGATCCAATTCAACAAACTTTGTGTTATACATATTGACGGAACGGGGTATATAGCAATTACTGGTATAGTTCTTTTTAAATCGTGGTGGTACTAACATGTACCATTATATATATACCAGGATAATATTTTAAGAAAGATGTTACAAATGAATGTGGATGGTTATAAGGGCAGAGGAAGGCCAAAAAAGAGATGGATGGACTGTGTGAAAGATGATATGGTAAGAAATGAAGTAAATAACGCGATGACTACGAACAGGAATGAATGGAAGCGAAAAACATATTACGCCGACCCCAAATAAATGGGATAAGGAAGAAGCAGATGATGATGACCAACATGTACTATTATATACTATAATATACTAAAATGTATTTTTTAATATTTATCTAAAATGTTGTATTGAAATTTTCTAAGCAGCCGTCCAATTTAGTTACATTCTAATTAAACACAAAATATCACCTCTAATCATGAAGAATGACAATAATTAATTTCCATTGCAAAATTCTTGTTTCAAATTAACTGGAGATTGATAGAGGCTTGTTATTAACTTTGGTTTCGTGGTAAAAGGAGATTTCTTAGACATTATTACAGGCATTATGAGGGACGACTATGGTTTAGCGGGTGAAGCAGGTTCGATTCCTCGCATGGTGCAAATTTACATTTATGAATATCATTGTTTGTATCGGTCTACATGTTTTATAAAACCGATACACAAGTAAAAGTAAAAGGAGATTTCTTAGACATTATTACAGGCATTATGAGGGACGACTGTGGTTTAGCGGGTGTAGCAGGTTCGATTCCTCGCATGGTGCAAATTTACATTTATGAATATCATTGTTTGTATCGGTCTACATGTTTTATAAACCGATACACAAGTAAAAGTAAAAGGAGATTTCTTAGACATTATTACAGGCATTATGAGAGACGACTGTGGTTTAGCGGGTGAAGCAGGTTCGATTCCTCGCATGGTGCAAATATTTACATTTATGAATATCATTGTTTGTATCGGTCTACATGTTTTATAAAACCGATACACAAGTAAAAGTAAAAGGAGATTTCTTAGACATTATTACAGGCATTATGAGGGACGACTATGGTTTAGCGGGTGAAGCAGGTTCGATTCCTCGCATGGTGCAAATATTTACATTTATGAATATCATTGTTTGTATCGGTCTACATGTTTTATAAACCGATACACAAGTAAAAGTAAAAGGAGATTTCTTAGACATTATTACAGGCATTATGAGGGACGACTATGGTTTAGCGGGTGAAGCAGGTTCGATTCCTCGCATGGTGCAAATTTACATTTATGAATATCATTGTTTGTATCGGTCTACATGTTTTATAAAACCGATACACAAGTAAAAGTAAAAGGAGATTTCTTAGACATTATTACAGGCGTTATGAGGGACGACTATGGTTTAGCGGGTGAAGCAGGTTCGATTCCTCGCATGGTGCAAATATTAACATTTATGAATATCATTGTTTGTATCGGTCTACATGTTTTATAAAACCGATACACAAGTAAAAGTAAAAGGAGATTTCTTAGACATTATTACAGGCATTATGAGGGACGACTGTGGTTTAGCGGGTGAAGCAGGTTCGATTCCTCGCATGGTGCAAATATTTACATTTATGGATATCCTTGTTTGTATCGGTTTTATAAAACATGTAGACCGATACAAACAATGGTATTCATAAATGTAAATATTTGTACCATGCGAGGAATCGAACCTGCTTCACTCGTTTCATAATATGTATGATTTTCCAAAAAAACAAATATTTTGAGTATCATATCACTATCGACATGGATGGGTTTATTACACAAGAAATTAAGTCAGATATATAAATTAAGAACAAGTTTTTTGCATAACAGATTTGAACTCTGACCTCTTGGGTGTAATTCACGGTAATACCACTACGCCATAACGACCTCAATAACACAGATTATTACATACAGATAATTAATCCACAGATACATAATTATACTACCTGAACAGTGAATAGGGTTGAAAATTCATCCCCAGTTAAAATTAAAGCGCTGTAATTAACTGTAGATAGGACGCTAACGAGTTTATTGGAATATTTTAATTTGTATTTCAACAGACGCAGTTCATAATCCAATAAATATAATAATTAGTTTAAATTTCAGAGTTAACTAATTATAACATAAAGTTGCCCTCAATCAATGTTATGTTCATACATATGTATATAAATTACATTCAGATCATAAGTAAATAAACTTAATTTAAAAAAAAAACAATTCTTCTTGATTGAATCTGTATAGTGAACTGGGCGGTAGTTGTGTTATGGGTACCAGACAATTGATATAAATACTTCAATACATTTTTTGTACATAGATACATAATATGTATAGAAAACACCAGATCACTACAAAAAACATAGTAATTAATTCGAAATTTTAGTACCGTGGGAGGAACTGAACACCCTACCATCAGAAGTAAATTGATACAGTAAACCACTAAACCACTGAGATTATCAAATATAATTAGTCAGGGACTATACCCTACTCATTATTATTATAAAAAATATTAAAATATGACTATTAAAAAATTCTTATATTAAATTTATTTGAATAAAGATTATTTCTATTTCTATCAAATTTATGATATTATGATATATGACTTTTAATGACTGATGTTTCTTAAGGACTGTATATTTTTATATTTAGTCATAAGAGAAACTACGGTCGTTGTAGGTGAAGACATATATTTCAAATTTGACAATAAAAAAGGAACGAAACATAATATATTTAAATATATATAATGATATTTTCTGAGTATCTTTATAAAATAAATTATCTTTATAAAAAAATAAATTTGCTTCTCTGTAAACAAAGAAATGTTTTATTTAATTTTAAAACACTACAATTATTTAACACTGAAATAATGAATCACACATATAACTCACCTGTAAACAAAGAAACGACATTTAAAGTTTATTACAATTATTATTCAACTATTACTGTCTTTTTATAATACAGTTTATATATCCTTATTCATGCACACTTGTTTTTTCACGATCCATTTTTATGTTATTTCTATTGACAGCTCCCTTTGACACTCCTTGCAATCAAAAGCGCGGAACTTCTTTATATATATATATATATATATAAATATAATTATCATAGAAAAAGGTGAGTCATGCACAATGACAATTATATGTATATATATGCTATTTGGAACATGTAATAAACTACCATATACAAATTAAGGTACGAATATCGAATACAGCAATACGAAATAATAGTCATCAGAAGTGTAATGAACAATTTATATACAACAATCCAATTCAAAAGCTCTCAATAAAGGGTACGTATAATGAGTGTTGACAGGAACTAATTGTGCTTGTAATCCTGCCCGCCCCGACCACGTAATAGCGTGGTGATAGGACCGCCTGCCGTGTCGTTTCATAACTAATTAATCAGCTTATGATACTTCTGTACGGAAATTTAAATATTTTAATGAAATTTAACAAATTCAAATTCAAAAATCATTTATTCATGTAGAACACTTTAGGCAATTGTGAACGTAAATTTTGTATATTATATTTTTTTCCTACCGGCCAGTTTACAGATTCAATTGAGAAGAATTGATAAGTTACTCAATAGAATAATCTAAATATATATAACTCAAAGGTGACTGATGTAGTGATTGAACGGTCTGCTGGTCGGCCGACCGTTGAGAGATGTCGTCGTAGTTAAAGAAAAGAGCTTGTTTTAAAAGTAAAATATAATTATTTAAATATCTATGTAATCGTCCGTCTTTTTTCCTTGTCGAGTCTGTCTTGTCAATTCTTTCCTCTGTCCTAGTTACGTCTTATATCCGGCCAGCAAGCAGTCCTGTCAAGGAGGCCGCAACATCCCCACCTCCAGTATTGGAAACCAATACTCTAAGTGCGGACGTCCAGTCTGGCGAGCCTCGTTGCTGGCCGTTTATATAGTCCGGTCGAAGTCAGCACTTCAGCTACTCGGACCCGACCGTCCTTCCCAGGGTACACAGCTGTCACTCGTCCTTTGGGCCACAGGTTGCGGGGAAGTTGGTCATCGACCACAATGACAATGTCATCGATAGTCAGTGGTCGTGTCTCAGTCTGGAACCATTTGTCTCGTCGTGTCAAAGTTGGGAGGTACTCCTTGATCCAGCGTTTCCAGGTCAAGTCGGCAAGCCGTTGAGAGTGCCTCCAGGATCGTCGCAATACCTCACCGTCATTACAGATACTAACAGGTAAGTCAACAGAATCAGTCTTGGTCATCAAAAAGCTGTTTGGTGTCAATGGTAAGTCGTCGTCCTTCTCAATCGGTACGTACGTCAGGGGTCTGTTATTTACAAAATGTTCTGTCTCGGTAAGTAACGTAGACAACACTTGATCACTCGGGGCCGTCTCTTTTAGAGTGACACGAAGCGCTGTCTTGACGGATCTCACCATTCGTTCCCAACAGCCTCCCATGTGAGGAGCATTGGGTGCGATGAAATGCCAGTCGATGCCCTTTACAGTGCCAAAACGAAGTAATTCGTCCTTATCTAAGGATGCTACGGACTGCTTAAGCTCACGGTCGGCTCCTTTAAAAGTAGTGGCGTTGTCACTCCATATTTGTTTTGGGCATCCACGTCGGGCTATGAATCGCCGGATAGCCATAATCGCGCTACTAGTCGACAGGTCATGTGTCACTTCAATATGGATTGCCCTTACCGTGAGGCAGGTGAAAAGAGCCCCATACCTCTTCTCACGATGACGGCCTACCTTCACCAGCATGGGACCAAAGTAGTCCAAGCCCGTAAACTGGAATGGTCGTCCACCAGCTGTCAGTCGTACTTCGGGTAGTTGTCCCATTAAAGGTGGGTCAGGTCTTGCTCTTCTTATTTTACATGCTTGACAGTCGTTCCAGACAGATTTGACAGCATTTCTTCCACCAATTACCCAAAAACGCTGTCTTAAATTATTGAAGACCAGCTCTCGTCCTGTATGGGTTGCGTCTTGATGATACTGGTGCATTAGCAGACGAGTATAATTGTCTTTTGGGTGCAAAATGATGGGGTGCCTAGTATCACTATTAACGTCGGCCTCACTAATCCTCCCACCAACGCGAAGAATGTCGTCTTTGTCTAAAAAAGGTGTCAGCTGTCGCAAGCAACTGTCTTTGTCAATCTGTCCAGACTTCTTCAAACAACTTATTTCATTATGGAATAAGTTTCCCTGGCTTTCTTTAATCCACGACTTTTCTGCTATTTTAATTTCGTCTACTATTAATTCACCCTTCTTTCTATTGTCTTTGTGGGACCAGTTGTATACAGCTCGAAAAAACCAGGCAGTACTTCTTATTAGCCTCCAGAATTTAGAAAAGCGGCTGATATCAGGTAGCTCGAAAGGTACAACTGTTAAGACGCAGAGAGTTTTTACTTCAATGTCTGTATGATCCACAGCTACGTCGTTATCTTCTAATGGCCAGAACTGCTTAGATATACGAAGAAACTGTGGTCCATGTAGCCACCTCACGTTGTCCTCAATCGTCGTGTCTCTTGTAGCGTCATCTGCAGCGTTCAGTCCTGATGGTACCCACCTCCAGTGATTGACGTCGGTTATCTCGGAGATCTCACTGACACGATGAGCGACGAAAGGCTTGAATAGAATAGAATAGAATAGAAAATCATTTATTCAAATAAACTTACATTGAAGCACTTTTGAATAGTCATAACATTTTTTTTTTTTTTAATCTACCGCTCATTCGGAATGCTGTCTCATCACAAGAAGAACAAGCAAGAAACTTGTGTGTTGCTCTTTTAAATAATTTATTCTTACTTACAATTTAAGTTTAAGTGTGTGAATACAAACCACCGATTAGCACTAATTCAATTAAATACTCAAAAAGAAAAAATATTGAATACATAACCAACTGGTTAAACAATTAATAAGAGGAAATCAGTCATAGTGATTAGAGCAGACCAGTCCCTACAAGCAGCACCCGTTCACGAGTATGACGGATGAGCCAGCCATCACTGCGCTCGACCATATTTTAGGGAGCCCAATGACCCGGCCCACCACGCCGCCACAAGTCTGGACATTTTAGTGAGCATGACTACTCAAAACACCAGACCACGTCATAGCTACTCACAATTGCCATCTGATGTTTATAGTATTCACATTTCACATAAGAATGCATGCGGCAATTAATACAAAACCCGCTACGCTTTCATATTTCTAAAATAATTGAATCAAGAAAGCAATGAGATAAACAAATTATAACGTTGTATGCTAATAAACTAATTATTTACTTGATATGTTGTCTTCTATGAATTCGTCTATCCTGTAATAGGCTTTCTTACATAAAAATTGTTTAATATAAGATTTAAATTGCCTCTCTGTCAGATTTAGTGCAGATTCTGGCAGTTTATTATAAAATCTTACGCAATTACCATAGAATGAATTACTGACTTTGTGCAGGCGGCATTTAGGTAAAATTAGCTTATTTTTATTGCGTAAGCTTCTATTTGTACAGTCTTTAAGTTTTCTAAAACTGTCTAAATTGAAACGATCGCTATCAGAACGCAACCAGCTTAAAACAGTCTTAGAGTCAGACCATAGCGTTACGCTTGTGTCAAAGTGTTTCTTCAAGGTCTGAGCTAGCCTAGCGCCCATGAGTGCAGCTTGCAGCTCGAGTCGGGGTATACTCATCACCTTCAGCGGGGCGACGTGAGCACGTGCCATGATGAAGGATACGTGACAGCTTCCGTCTACCGTCTTGATACGAAGGTAAGCAACGCTTGCGTATGCCTTACTACTTGCATCGCAGAATACATGTAGTTCTGTAACTTGTTTGTCACACATGTCAGTAAAGAACCAACGCGGAAGTCTAAACGTACTGATCTTTTGAAGTTCCGTCAACCATAATTGCCACTTCTCGAAGTGACTCGATTCGATTTCGTCGTCCCATCCGATTTTAGATTTCCACACATCTTGTAGGAGTATTCGACCCCTTACTGTGACGTACAGGAGGAAACCCAATGGATCAAAGATGGACATTGTCAATCTCAACACGTCACGCTTGGTTGGTTTCTTTAGCCCGGTTTTAATATCCTCACTTACCTTTGGAAACTTGAGTTCAAAGACAAACTCATCAGTCTCTTGGTTCCAGCGTACTCCAAGTACGCGCTCGACCTGGTCATCCTTGGAGTCGGAGAGAATCTTCAGGCTACTCGGAGCAAGCTTGTCTACAGGTAAGTGCTGTAAAAGTCTTTGAGAATTCGAAACAAAGTTTCTTAAGTTGAAACCACCAGAGGCATGTATACGTATAACGTCATCCACCACTCGTATTAAATCGTCCTCGTCGTCAAAGGAGTGAATGTAGTCGTCGACATAGTGATGGTCAACAATTGCCTTTACAGCCTCAGGACAGGTCGTCTCATATCTGCGGGCATTAATATTTTTGACATATTGTGCTGATGATGGTGAGCAGACTGCTCCAAAGGTCATAACATTCATGACATATATGTCGTCGTTCCACAGAAGTCTCTGGGCGTGTCGGTCGTCTTCTCTAATAAGAACTCTGTGAAACATTTCTTGAATATCTCCAATAACAGAAAATTTACCTATACGGAACCCTAATAGTACGGCAGGCAGAGATGTCAAAAGGTCCGGTCCGCTCATTAAAAAATCGTTGAGTGACCTACCATCAGACTTGGCGGCACAGTCTAGTACTATCCGTAATTTGTTAGGCTTATTAGGATTGAATACGGCAAAATGAGGAAGATACCAGGTTTTGGTTGTCTTGACTGAAGCTTCCTCTAAGGATAGCTTCGAAAATCGTCTGTCTTTTTTCCTTGTCGAGTCTGTCTTGTCAATTCTTTCCTCTGTCCTAGTTACGTCTTATATCCGGCCAGCAAGCAGTCCTGTCAAGGAGGCCGCAACAGTGATCTATCAACGCACAGTCCAAACCAATAGACGGATCGGGCTGAAATTTGGCATGCAGGTAGATGTTATGCGTAGGCATCTGCTAAGAAAGGATTTTGATTAATTCTACCCCCAAGGGTATAAAATAGGGGATGAAAGTTTGTATGAAACTTAGTCAATTTTAAACCGATCGGGCTGAGACTTTGCATACATAAACCTACTATGACGTAGGCACCCCCTAAGAAAAGATTTTGATAAATCCCACCCCTAAGAGGATAAAATAGGGGGTGAAAGTTTGTATGAAACTCAGTCAATTTTAAACCGATCGGCCTGAGAGGTCTATGACGTAGGCATCCCCTAAGAAAGAAACAAAAGTAAAGCTATAAAAACTATACCTAATTAATAATAATACTTCCTAATGCGAGCGAAGCGGCGGGCAAAAGCTAGTTCGAAATATATGTCTTTTATCATCAGCGACCGTAGTTTCTCTTCGAACTAAAAATAAAATATATACCTACTGTCCTTAGAAATCACTTAGTCGTTAAAAACACCCATCGACTTTTTCTAAACGATACTCGGGAACAGCAAGTTTTTCTTTAAATCTACTATTAATGTTATGCAACGGTGTCTCCAGGGGGGGTCATGGGGGTCATGACCCCCCCAGCCCAGGACTTAGGTGGACCACTAATTGAACATAATGATTTTATTTATATATTTTGTTACCATACAGATTTTATGTATCTACATACCTTCAATATTAAATTAATTATATTTAAATAGTGCTTCTCTGGACTTTCAAAGTTACGTTAAACAACATGTTGTTTAAAGTTTTAAAATATAATCCCACATTAACTATCAACGGATTTGTAACGTCTAAATCTTGATAAGTATCTGTAAAAATCACACCAGTATATTTCATCGCGATATTTATTTTTATGAGGTGACAATATACTGTGCAATTCTAAAACGTTATAATATTGTATAAAATATACAATTATATTTAATTGTATGTGTATGTATGTGTATTTATAAATATTGAGCTGTTCCCGCGACTTCATCCGCGTGGAATTTGACTTTATTTTTCTAAAATAAAACATTTTTTTTAAATAAACGTAATCTAAGTTACTCCTTATTACAATAGCTACCTACCAAAAAAAGTCCCGTCAAAATCGGTCCAGCCATTTCAAAGATTAGCCGTAACAAACAGAACAACAGACCGACAGTCAAAAATTATAAAAATTGTTATTTTGGTGTATGTATTCATCTGAATATAAATACGGTTTTACTACATGCATATGCATGTAGTAAGAGACGGTTATTTCAATATTACAAACAGACACTCCAATTTTATTTATATGTATAGATATTTGTATTATATATAATTATGGATTAATTTATAATCATAGTAATTTTTTTTACATTGTTATTTTAAATGGTATGTAGGTAACATTGTTTTTTAAAATTCACTGCCCACATAGATCTCTGTTTGCCAAATGGTTGACTGGGAGAAAAAACCTCATATTGTTAAGTCCGCCAAATGTTTTAAATTCATATATATATATAGGTATATTCATCTTCAGCCCACTGCAGTCCACTGCTGGACATAGGTCTCTCCCAAGGCACGTCACTGGGCAAGATCTTCAGCCCTTTTTTTTAACAGATAGGGTGATTCAAGACGAAGGTTTATATATATAATACATGTACACCCGTGCGAAGCCGGGGCGAGTAGCCATATATTATAAATGTGAAAGTACACATGTTTGTTACGTATTCACGCAAGAACTACTGAATCGATTATCTTGAAATTACCAGATCTTGGAGGTATTTGAATGAATATAGAATACTTGTTATTAAAAAAATATATTATTAATTCATTGCGAGCGAAGCCGCGGGTAGCTTATAAATCAGTAACAATTTTAGTGTCGTATAAAAATGACCAACATACATGCTATACCTGATTATAGTTTGAATACTGAAACAAAACTTTTTTTCATATTATCTTTCGCCATTCTGGTAAAAATAAAAAAAAAACGAGTAACAAAACAAACTACCGCGAGATTAATTATTGAAATAGACAAAGAAAAAAATAGATGCGCCCAAACAATGAGGCGCGGCGTGTCGCCTCAATCTGTCACGGCGCCGGCGAGTGTCACGCCAGCTGTCAGGTGTCACGGCGAGATTGCAGCGACACTCCGACACCTCGGACCGCCCGCGGCCGCCGCGCACCTGAGATTAAAAATTCAAAGAAAATGTTTTGTGTTTTTCCTGATCACCTCCATGTTTACGTCTGTCGTTTTTGATGACTGTTTTTTTGGTTATTTCGTGATAAAAACAAATTGTTTTTTAGTGTAATTAACCGTGAGGCTCGTGAACGAGTGCTTGTAGGGACTGGTCTGCTCTTATCACTACGACTGATTTAATCTTCTGTGTTTTTTATATTTGAGCCTAAATAAATTAGTGTTGGTTGGTAGTTTGTATTCACGCGTTTCGACTTGTAAAATGTGAACTTACAAGGATTATTTAAAAGAGCAACACACAAGTTTCTTGCCTATTCTTCTTGTGATGAGAAAGTTTTCCGAATGAGCGGTAGATTAAAAAAAATTGTTGTCTATTCAAAAAAGTTTAAATTAAGTTTATTTGAATAAATGATTTTCTAATCTATTCTAAGATGTTTGTTCTCATTATAATTATTGGTAGATAACAAAATCTAGGTAATATTTTATTCTTGATTCGTTTTATAGTAATCTCATTAGACGTGAGTTATGGCTGCCAAAACATTTACGCATTTGTATTCCTCGACTAAACTTTATATTGTTTCAGTTTCTATGCTTAAATTTGTTTGTTTAAATCTGATTATATTTGTATTTATATTATACTAGCTACTCGCTCCGGCTTCGCTCATGTGTACATGTATTATATATATAAACATTACTCTTGAATCACTCTATCTATTAAAAAAGCTTCAAAATCCGTTGTGTAGTTTTAAAGATTTAAGCATACATAGGGACGGACAGACAGCGACAGCGACTTTGTTTTATGCTATGTAATATACTTTTAAACTTTCGTGTTTAATATACATTATTTAAATTATTAACCGGGCACGTGGCACGTAGTCACGAGCTGACTGGCTAGTGCAACCTAGTCGAAACGTCGAGAGAGGTAAATACCTTTATTATCCATAAAATTAATTTAAATAATGTAATATAATGATATTATATGTACAGGAAGGTAGGAGAATGTTAGTAGGTAATGAGGACTTATAATGTCATTGTTAACTATGTACCATGTCAGGTTGATATCTACTCGGTTCCAACTGGAAACCATCATGATAAGTTCTTGGTGAATTTGTCACATAGGATAACTGACATGACTTCATGCTCATCTCATCTTCCATGGATTCCCTGGAAACCATCGTAATAAATTCCCGACGAATTTTGTCACGATGGGTTGACTGATCTGACCGTAAGATGAACCTTATCATCCTCTTCTGGTGTCCCGCCAGGGTAAACCTTTTGCGTAGGCAGGTACAACATTATCATCCTATAAAAAATATATAAATATATACAAAAAAAGAAATGTATTTAAGTATCATTTATCTAAGTAGTATCCCATGTAGTAATAGTGCACTTGATGTTGCGTTCACTGTTTTATAGACTTGCAATTGCCGTCTCTATACATATATGTTTATTGCATCCATTTTTTTATAGACTTGCAGTTGACATGTCTATTCACATATATTTGTTGCGTCCACTATTTTATAGACTTGCAGTTGCCATGTCTATACATACATGTTTGTTGTGTCCAATTTTTATAATAGACTTGCAGTTGCCATGTCTATACATACATGTTTATCGCGTCCAATTTTTGTAATAGACTTGCAGTTGCCATGTCTATACATATATATTTGTTGCGTCCAATTTTTGTAACAGACTTGCAGTTGCCGTGTCTGTTCATATATATTTGTTGGATCCAGTTTTTTTTATAGACTTGTAGTTGCCGTGTCTATTCGTATGTATATCCATGGTGATAGTGCACTAATTCACAAAATAATGTACACTAACTGTTGTCGCCGAGATAGAACGTATCTAGTTTGAAACAACATTAATAATTTGACGCACGATTCCGTGCGACGCACTCTATTTTAGTGCGTGCAGTATAAACACCTAAGGCAGTTTGTGCCAGGAAATTTTTGGCAGTGTCTGACATTTTTTGCGGCAATATGGCCCAGGTGATCTGGGGACAGCGCGTTAATACAACAGCTGTTTTATACTCTGTGCAGTGTAACATGGCGCGGGTGACAGTTCCGTTTCACTCTTGAAAGTTTGCCGGGATTTACAGTTATTAGTATCTGAGCTGGTCCAACTTTCGTGATATTGATAAATATAATATAATCATTAAAAACTGTAGTAAATTAAATTTAACCCAGACAGAATGTTCTAATCTAGACATAACGCTATAGTCTAGCGGTTTAGCACGCGCCTTACTTCCGATGGTCACTTGTTCGATTCCTCGCACAGCACACACATTTGTATTGTTTAGTATGATTGTTTGCATCGGTCTGGGTGTTATATATATATGATGAAAAGAAATATATGTATTTGTATTAGTTATCTAGTACCCATAACACAAGCTTCTGCTAGCAGAACTTGGGTCTAGATGGTGTTGTGTGAAATGTCCTGAGATTATTTTTTTTTATTCATTCATTTTGTTTTGTCGAATTCCTTCGGTGTTATAGTTCAGAGTTTAGAGTTACGGGTCTTTCTGACCAGGTAATTCTGATATAATTATTTGGAATTGTTTTGTCTTCCTGCAAAATATTATTATTATTATGATTTTATATATATTTATTCGACGGCCTCGGTGGTCTAGAGGTTTAGCATACCGCCTTACTACCGATGTTCGTGGGTTCGCACAAACATTTGTATTCATAAGTATGATTGTTTGTATGGGTCTGGGTGTTTTCTATGTATGATGTGTATGTATTAAAAAAAACCTATGTATTTGTATCAGTTGTCTAGTACCCATAACACAAGCTTTTTTAGCTAGCTTAACTTAGGTCTAGATGGCGCTGTGTAAACTGTTCTGAGATTATTATTATTATTATCTCTCACTCTCTCAGCTTTTACACTTTTACTATTCACACGTTTCGTCTTGTAAAATGTGGACTTACAAGGATTGTTTAAAAGAGCAACACACAAGTTTCTTGCTTATTCTTCTTGTGATGAGACAGCTTTCCGATAAGCGGTAGATTTAAAAAAAAATTTTGACTGTTCAAAAGTGCTTAAATTAAGTTTATTTGAATAAATGATTTTCTATTCTATTCCATTCTAATATTTACTGTTGCAAAAAAGTGTAAAAATAAAATAATTATAAAGTCAACTGTCACCCGCACCATGTTAGCGCGCACATAGTGTAGTGTACCGTAATATAGTTGGATTTTCTCTTGAGATGCTGCAGGAATGTCATTAAAATGTTTTTGTTTTTATAATGTGTTTCACGCGTACCGTTACCTAATGTTCGAGACCACTGAAGGTTGATTGAACTATTATTGGATTTGATAAATTCACTTAATCAGAGTAAATTAATTAAATTTATTGTTTACTAGCTGTCCCGGCAAACGTTGTTTTGCCATATAAATTAATAACGCTATAAAAAAATAGGGGTTGATGATAGAAGAGTGAAAATTTAGGATTGTATGTATTTTTGTATTTTTGTATAAAAAATATAGAAACTAAATATTTTGTCTAAAAATAAAAAAAAAAATTTAGGGGTGGACTACCCCTAACATTTAGGGGGATGAAAAATAGATGTTGGCCGATTCTCAGACCTACTCAATACGCTCACAAAATTTCATGAGAATCAGTCAAGCCGTTTCGGAGGAGTATGGGAACGAAAACTGTGACACGAGAATTTTATATATAAGAAGAAGATTGTTGGAAAATTATAACTATGCAATATTAACAACTGTACGTGTACATATAAATCTTCCTCTTGATTCACTCTATCTATTAAAAGAAACCGCTTCAAAATCCGTTACGTAGTTTTAAAGATTTAAGCATACATAGGGACAGATAGCGACAGCGACTTTGTTTTGTACTATGTAATGATTATTCAGAAATTATAAGTATGAAGTAATAATAACAATAATCACGGCAATTAACACTCAATCGAGGCCCCTCCGTCCAATTCAAACGGGGATCGAAATTACGACGGCCTGAGCCGAGGTTCGAACCCCTAGCCCCTCAGACTAAAGTCGTATCCGTCAGGCGGGAGTTGACCTTCAGCCGCTCCATAAGTCCTTCCGCGGGTTTGGAGTGCCATCTGCACTCGCCCCCTATCGTCCGGTGAAGCTGTAAAGGCCAGCCGCGACCAGAGGCAGAGCTTATGTTCTGGGTATTAAACAACTGATATAAATATATACTTACATAATATACAAACAATACTCATGAATACAACATTTGTACCGTGCGTGGAATCGAATCGATGGCATTTAAAAAAAATGTTTTTAAACATTTCTATCAGTTGTCTAGTACCCAAAACACAAGATCTGCTCAGATTTGGATAGATGGCGCTGTGTGAATTGTCCTAGATTATTATATTATCACTTCATAGTACAAAAAAAGTCCTGTCGCTATCTGTCCGTCCCTATGTATGCTTAAATCTTTAAAACTACACAACGGATTTTGATGCGGTTTCTTAATAGATACAGTGATTCAAGAGGAAGGTTTATATATGTAATACATGTACACCCGTGCGAAGTCGCGGCGAGTAGCTAGTCTTATTATAAGTAAGTTGTTTGTGTAGAATTCAAAGGTATAAAAAAGTACTTACCACAACAGTCCTATGATTATTGCATTTGGTTTCAAAAGTAGTAGTAACTTTATGATTCTGTAAATACGTATGCTTATTGAATGTAACATTTAAGATATTCTCAGAAAAATAATAAAATATTCAAACCTTAACGATCATTGGACACCTGCTAAATTTGAACTCTATATGTACAAACTTAAGTTTGAATATCGTTTTTTATCGTCTATAAACGTTAAGAGCTCGACTTACTCCAAATTTAATACAATTTTAATACCTACTTAGGTAAGAAATAATTTAATTATTCCTGTGATTTACACCTTCTATTATTTTATATATTTACTTATTGTTTTATGTTATTATATCAATATTGACAATGTTATCTGATTGAACAGAGATTAAGTGCGTAGCGGTTTCTATGTTGATTATCGCATGCCTAATCCTTGTTTTTAATTAAATATAAGTAAATCAACATTTATTTAAAAGAACAACACACAAGTTTCTTGGTTAACCTTCTTGTGATGAAACTGCATTCCGAATAAGCGGTAGAATCAAAAAATTTGACTATTCAAAAGTGCTTATATTAAGTTTATTTGAATAAAGATTATTTCTATTTCTATTTCTATTGTTTCTATATTCTTCTGTTCTATCAGTAATCGTATATATGGCAATGTGAATATCATCTAATGGAGCTTGCGAATAGATCTGGAGGTCAGCTGCGTAACGGTGGCAGGAGGAATGAAGTTGCATAGTCATAGAGTTAATAATATAATAATAATAATCTTAGGACAATTCACACAGCGCCATCTAGACCCAAGTTAAGCTAGTTAAAGCTTGTGTTATGGGTACTAGAATAGAATAGAAATTCACTTATTCAAATAAACTTAATTTAAGCACTTTTGAATAGTCATAACAATTTGTTTTTTATCTACCACTCGTTCGGAAAGCTGTCTCATCACAAGAAGAACGAGCAAGAAACTTGTGTGTTGCTCTTTTAAATAATCCTTGTAAATTTACATTTACAAGTCGAAACGTGTGAATACAAACTACCAACAAGCACTAATTTTTTAGGTCAAATATAAATATGCAATAAGATTAAATCAGTCGACAAATACACAGATTTTTTTTTCGTAAGTACATACATATTATACATAGAAAACATCCAGACCGATACAAACACATATTACTTAAATGTGTAGTTATAATAATATTTCTTTTGCGGGAAAGAAACAAAGTTGGTATACGTTTTTATGAATTTTCGAACCAATCAGCCTGTAAACTGCGGGATGAACGTGAGCATGAGGTGAAACCCCACGGGTGTTGTATTTTCACGTGTCGCATCCAATTCCCTGTAAATTGCAATCCGATAGCCAGGTCGCGGGTCGCCAGGGTAGCAATTAGAGGGACCACTCTACGTAACTATATTTTTATACTACAGTTATATAACGACGGCCTCGGTGGTCTAGCGGTTTAGCACACCGCCTTACTACTGATGGTCGCGGGTTCGATTCCTCGGGTCGGTTCTTTTCTACGTATAATATGTATGTATTTACGAAAAAAAAACATATCTATGTATTTGTATCAGTTGTCTAGTACCCATAACACAAACTTTAGGTGGCTTAATTTGGGTCTAGATGGCATTGTGTGAATTGTCCTGAGATTATTATTATATACTTACTTACTTACTACTATACTTCGTATCAAAATAAAAAAAAAACTAAGATTTTTTTTATAGCATAGGACGAGTTTACAGTTTACCTGATGGTAATCACCGACGCACATGATTCTCCGCAATACTAGGGGAATTGCAAGTGTGTTCCCAGCCCTTTAAGAAGGTATAAGCTATTTTCTTTAAGGTTGCCGTGTGTTTATACATATATATATTATATAATAGATATAAGCAACACGGAAATTATTATTTTATTATTAATTATTGAAATTCTTTTATGAACCCTTACTTACATTACGTGGTATACCCATGTATTCATCTGTATTTGATCTTTAAAAATCATAATAAGAGTAACAAAATTAATTTCTTTTTTAATCTTAGAATGTATGTCTAAAGTAGGTGTTAAACCTTCGTATGGTGTTCACACAAATACATCCAGCGTGGCGTGCCTACTACACCCCACTACGGCAGTGCATTTTAAATCGTCCCACTGACCAGTCATTATTTATTAACTCAATAGCGAAATCATTTTAAGACACATAGCAATTTTATTTAGTACTAGCTATACCCGCGACTTCGTCCGCGTAAAATATTTCATCATTCAGATTCTTCCATACACTATTTCATCCACAATTTCAACTCCTTATAACCCTTTTTTCGCATAAAAAAAAAACTCCATACAACCTTTCATCCCTTATTTCAACCCTTTGTTACAATAAAAGTTGCCTATGTCCTTTCTCAGAGACTAGACTATCTGTGTACCAAATTTCATTAAAATCGGTTCAGTAGTTTTGGCGTGAAAACGAGACAGACAGACAGACAGAGTTTTTTTTTTTATGGATGATAATGGTATGGTGCACCCGCCTGCGCTAACGGTTTACGCTGGCGGGGCACCAGTGGAGGATGATAAGATGAGCATGAGGTCAGGTCAGTTAGCTCATCGTGACAAATTCACTAGGAATTTATCACGATGATTTCCAGGGGGAACCACGTGGAGGTCAACCTGATATGGTGCATTGCTAGTAATGGGGTCATGAGTCCACATTACTAACAATCCCCTTCCCCCCAGACAGACAGAGTTACTTTCGCATATTATTATATTAGTAAGGATTACTACCCAGTAGGAGTCCCACATTACCCGTCCGTCCGTCCTGAGATAGGCGTTGAAAGTATATCTAAGTCGCTTAACTATCTTAATAATAGTAGGTTAAACATTCTCTATTGTTACTTATAATATTATTTTAATTATTCAGTGTTAATTTATGTAAAAAAAAATAGGAAGTGTACGAATCTGTTGGTACAATTTTATTGAACTATTTTATTATACTAGGTTCTTCTTTATTGTGAGTAGAGTTATTTGCGTGCTCACTAGGAAGTCAAAACTGACATAAAAAAGACATATGAAATACAAATATTTATAAAAATAATGCTGATGATGAGCTGTCAGCAAAAGTCTCGGAGGAGGAGATGGAGTGAGGTCCATCTTCATTCCCTACCTGCTTCTCCGCGGCAGTATACTAACTTAATTAAAGAAAGAGAAAGATTGTAACAAAAATTTTAAAATCTCCTTTTATCTCCTTTTACTGGCGATTGATATCAGGAGCCTTGTTAGAATAGCAAACCTACACCCGATCACAGTCCTGGGAACTGCTCGGCAGTTTCCCTCTCTGCCACACGATGTACCCGGTCAGTATAGAGAATCCATAGAACACTAATAAGTTCATCTCTCTAAAAACCGATCTTATAAATATCGTTACAAATAAAACCACATAAACTAAACCAGTCGCTACACTTTGTTACGAGAATGATCATAAACATAAATTATTACAACAGAACCTCACATTCAGCCTGTGATCTGTGATTGACACAGATAAATAAGCGTCTTCTGAAACAACGGCAAGAGCTAATTACGAAATAGCACAAAAAGAGAACGTTACATAACAGGAAATCTAGAAATCTGTTAGTCTGAATGCGCAATCGATTTTTTTTAACATTAACTCACATGACGTGTGCCAACTCTAAAATCGTCTTCGTTAATGCACGCCAAAGCATTTGGTTAGTTGTCAGAGACACCTTTCATTACACGAGACTCGTGTTTAGGTCGTTTTGGCAATCGTGGCGCCTATCGACACACTAGTGAAGCGTAATGCGAAGAAGGAAATATCGATTCTGAGGTTAATAGAACATTATTTATTAGCATAAACTTAATAGAAAATTCTTTATTAAAATAAACATAAATTTTAGCACTACTTACTTATTTACCACTGTCAAAAACTGTCAAAAACACAAAGAACCAAACTTAATGCAAGAAACTTATGTGTTGCTCTTTTAAATTGTTGTAACTTTACACTTTTAATTTGAAATACATAGTTATTTATTTAGAAAATGTATTAAAATGAACTTAAATTTTAGCACTATTTACTTATTTACCACTCATTGGGAAAGCTGTCTCATCACAAAATGAACCAGCAAGAAACTTATGTGTTGCTCTTTTAAATTGTTGTAATTTTACACTTTTAATTTGAAATACATAGTTATTTATTTAGAAAATGTATTAAAATGAACTTAAATTTTAGCACTACTTACTTAATTATCACTCATTGGGAAAACTGTCTCATCACAAAATGAACCATGAACCAGCAAGAAACTTATGTGTTGCTCTTTTAAATTGTTGTAACTTTACACTTTTAATTTGAAATACATATTTATCCATTTATTTCAGGCAACTAGGCCCATATTATAAATACCTTATAGACTAACATACATATAATATAATATTTAAAAACTAATACATAGATATTGTCTGTGTGGTCACGGCACTGATGACGGCAATCTGCCACGGTAGCGCTGATATACCACACCTTTCGGCCAGTAGTCCTCTTTCATGAAGGTGGGCAGCAAGTTGGTGGAGACCAGGGCCACAAACGCTTTGAAACTCGCGTTGTGCCTCGACTTCAGCTGCGTCACTCTCAATGTCAGGTTACTCTTGGTATAGATATAATCGACAATGTCCTATGTAAACAGAAACTATAATATCAGTTCTTCTCATCTCGACATCATTCCGAACTGACGGTAAAATTGATATATAAAAGTCCTGAGATTATTATTATTATTAATATAAAACTCGTACATATATATACAGATAATTAAATTGCATTCAATATAATTATTTTTAAAACTATCGATATAATAACATCGATAATTGTCCTATCACTAGTCACTAATGACCATCATCATCCAGGTGAGACGTCCACACATCATTACCGTCTTGTACCGGATTTCCGCCAAAGTTCGCTGCTAAAACAGCGTGTAATGATCGCGTTATAATATTATAAGAGCATATAATTAAAGAAAAACTCACTTGGCACGAGTTGATGAGATACGTAGGTAGATATATATTAAATAATTGGTGAATTAGTTACGGTCCCGAAGATCTTGTAAATATTATTGAGCAATTAGTGAAAACCTAGTTTATTTTTGTAAAGTGATTTATTATATTTATAATACACCTAAATGACTATTTATGTGTATTATAAATATAATGATTATTTCTATTTCTAAACATGACTATGTTTAGAAATAGAAATAATCATTATAAACATAAATTTAAATATTTTTTATAAGTTTTCAACTAGCAATCGTACCTCGGATTAACCTTCTTGTGATGAGACTTTCCGAATGAGCGGTAGATTAAAAAATAAACATTGTTATACTTAAACTTAAACTTGTCAAAAGTGCTTAAATTAAGTTTATTTGAATAGATGATTGTCTATTCTATTGTATTCTATTCCTACTAAATCTAAAATTATAAACAATTCAACAAAACTTTTTTTAAATATTTCTTTAAAACCATACCTAGGTATAACCATAAAGTTATCTACCTACACAAATAATCTACTTACGCACTTATAGGTATAGATAACGTCAAAGGATTAAATAAACTAGTAAATATACCCATTTTACCTATTGAGGCCTTATCACGCCACTTTAGACCAATATTTTTATCACTCACACCTACTTTGGAGGTGTTACCGCCCCTTAACACAGGTGCGCTCGCCTCTGATTGGTGGGACGGTAAGGTGAGACAGGTATTTCAGGCCGACCAATCCAGTCGAGTTTTATACAGCCTTATCTGGATACAACCGGTTTAAACTGGATAATGTTGTTTCTTGCCTTATCTGACTATAGTGTTTTTTTTTTATGATCAACGAATTATTTTTTTGTTGCGTTATAAAGATTTTTAGGAGTATCTTGTGGTCGTGTAGTCTTGAGCGAATCTGACTTTCGATGGTGGGTAATTGGCCTGTGGTATTTGGGAAGTGTTTGCCTCGGTGGTTTAGCGGTTGAGCACATCGTTTTATTTCTAATGATCCCGGATTCGATTCCTTGCACTGTACAAATATATTTATTTATGAGAATTACTATTTATAAATATGTATTTACAAAAAATATATATCTAAGTTGTCCAGTACCCATAACACAAGTTTAGCTTAGCTTGGGACTAGATGGCGTTGTGTGAATTGTTCTGATATATTATTACTTGTATGCTTTATTTTCACAGTTTTTGCATTTTTTTTATGCGTTGTGGCGTATACTATACTTACAAGCTGAAATTAAGTAAGTAGTGCATGTGTGTGAGTGTATGTATTGTATGTATGTACTTATTGTGAGCCTTCTTATTCATGTGTCAGGTTTTTGTCTATTTCCAGAAATTTTCGTACAGTTCTACAGGTATTATACTATACTAGCTAACCACCCCAGCTTCGCACGGGTGTACATGTATTATATATATAAACCTTCCACCCTTCTATCATCAACCCCTATTTTTTTATAGCGTTATTAATTTATATGGCAAAACAACGTTTGCCGAAACAGCTAGTTTATATATTATTAATTTTAAGGTTAATGAATGAATGCATTACTATGGCGAGGTTAGGCTAGGAAGTGAATGGAATAGGAGCGCGTATAATTCCGACAGGATTTAATGATTCCACGAACGGATCTGATCTAAATATTATAATGTTACTGTAGGTACACGGTGCATACGGACAGACAACATAACGAGATGTGTATCATTAGATTAGCTATGTTTGTAATATCGCTTAGTGGTAATTAGTATAGTCCCTAAAGACATCCGGGAAGAAAAGAAAGGAAAAGAAAACCGCCTAGTGATGGAAAGGGACTATTGTGTCCATTGCTGGCAATGTACCATCAGATATAATAATAATATAAGTGTATTAGGTATATGTATATCATCATTACATAGTATAAAACAAAGTCGCTGTCGCTGTTTATCCGTCCCTATGTATGCTTAAATCTTTAAAACTAAACAACGGATTTTGAAGCGGGTTTTTTAATAGATAGAGTGATTCAAGAGGAAGGTTTATATGTGTAACACATGTATACCCGGGCGAAGCCGGGGCGAGTAGCTATAAGTAGGGGGGATAAAATAGAGGTTAAACATCTTTATTTACACTAAGTGAGCTTTACAGTTTCCCAATATACACTTAAAGAATTGGGACCTGGACTATTCATACAGCGCCATCTAGTCCCAAGCTAAACGGAGCTTTTGTTATGAGTAGGACTGGACAAATAATGAAATAGATACATACATTTTCTTGAAAATACCTACATATTATACATAAAAAAACTCAGACCGATACAAATAATCATACATATGAATACAAACTTTGTATCGTGCGAGGAATCGAACTTGCGACCATCGGAAGTGAAACGCTGTGCTAAACCGCTAGACCACCGTGGTCGTCTAATGAGTAGATTAGATACCTACAACTAGTTTGCTTGTTTAACACCATCGTAGTTTTAAAAAGGTTAGGTATTGCACGTGACTTCACTCGCATAACAATTATTGACTGAGATAAAAAGTGATATTGCTCCTCTATCCTAAATTGCTACTATCTAATTGCAAAATTTTATGAAAGTTGTTAAGATTTAAATTGTGTTTATTCGCCTGTATGAAATTTGTATAATAAAATAGGTATAAAACTAAATACGTTGATGTTACTTCGCAAAAAATAAGAATGCTGTATTATGTACCCCTGGTGGGACTCGAACCCACAATCCCCGGCTTAGGAGGCCGATGCCTTATCCATTAGGCCACAGGGGCGGCGGGTTTGATTGTGAAATTATGAACAACAATCAAATAGCGTCGAGTCCTTTTTCAATATCACAATTATTTTCTTTCTAAAACTATTATGATTATTTACTTATATTAAAATAACAATAAACTCAGAGTAAATCAGTTAGAAGCGGAAATTAACCAAATTTTTTACTGTTTTTATTTATTTAACTTTAATGCACAGAAACAATGTGTACATATGGCGGACTTAACACCATGCGTCGTTATCTACCAGGCAACCATGAGTGGTGCAGAGAAAGATTGTTGGCGGTGCACTGATATAAATGAGAAATGTCAAAAAAAGATATATAAATATAAAGCAAAATATTTAAATATAAATTTCTATAGAAAAAAAATAATATACATACATAAATATATATTTAAATATATAATAGTTACTGTAATATTAGTTAGGGGAAAACGGTCAGAACTGTTCACTAACAATATCCGCCAGGTCTGTCTGGAAATATTAATAAATCATCACAATGACTGACCTGACTTTATGCTCATCGTATCATCTTCAACTGACTCTGCGCCAGCGTAAGCACTACCCTTTCAACCCCTTATATTAGAGCGTTCTTATGGTATTGACGATGAAGTCACATAATAATAATTATTATTATTATAAATAAATAATAATAATAATAGAAATAGAAATAATCTTTATTAAAAAAACTACAAGCACTTTTGAATAGTCATATTTTTGATTCTACCACTCATTCGGAATGCAGATTAATCAAAAGAAGAATGAGCAAGAAACTTGTGTGTTGCTCTTTTGAATCGATTTTTTTTTATATATATATAAATAATTACAGTATAACAAGTAAGAGGCATGCGATAATCAACATAGAAATCGCTACGCACTCATTATTAATGTAATCAGATAATATTGTCAGCGCTATGGATTTAAAGTTTTTCTATAAAACATTATTATCGTTAACGAACTCTTCGATTATATAGTAAGCTTTTTTACAAAGAAAGTGTTTTATATGACATTTAAATCTTTTTTCAGACAGTTATACTATATAATTTTTATTTCCATAATAATAATAATAATAATCTCAGGACAATTCACACAGCGCCATCTAGACCCAAGTTAAGCTAGCTAAAGCTTGTGTTATAGGTACTAGATAACTGATACAAATACATAGATATTTTTTTTTTGTAAATACATACATATTATATATAGAAAACACCTAGACCGATACAAACAATCATACTCATGAATACAAATGTTTGTGCCGTGCGAGGAATCGAACCCGCGACCATCGGTCGTAAAGCGGTGTACTAGACCGCTGGACCACCGAGGTCGTCAATTTTTAATGTCGTCAAATTTCTATATGTGTATTGTTATAAAGACTGTACCAATACCGTTCTATAATTCGGAGTGTTACCTCGGAACATGAGAAACATGTGTCAATCAACCCCCAACGGGGGTATATATCACCCCAGATCTCGAGACGTGGGGTCGCACACCCTAAGACGTTTAATGGCATACCGATTGAGTTTTTATTTACCTATTTGCCGCAAGTGCCACGCATTTATATGTTAATCATATGATCGTGGGTACCTCCGGGAATTGGTTTATTGTGTACACTCCGCGGGTTTTTAATGAATTAAAAAATTGTTTATCTCTCAATCTATTCACAAGCTCATTTTAATAAAATAAGAGCTGAGTTTCTAGAAGTACACGAGAAGTACTAAACAGTTAAGTTAGTTTAGTTAAGTACACGAAAAGTTACGAGAAGTTAGAACTTCTTAGTTCGAAATCATTCCGAACTGATGGTAGATTTTACATTTTTTTTTTTTTTTTTTTATTTAATTTTTGTGCACAATATGTGACAATGACAATCCCATCGTACCAGTACTAAATAACAAAAATCAACTTAAAAAACTTAAACTAATATGATGCCATCCAGAACAACAACTTGGTTGCTTCGGAAGCTGGTTCTGGCAATATTTCATGAAATACTCGTATGTCTAACCTATTTGATTGTAGAGCTTGGATGGTAAATTCTCTTTTAGATGCATTACGAATACATTCCATCAAAATATGATGTAGATCTTCTTTCCCACAAGCTTCGCAATTAGGGGATATCACTTTTTTCATTAAATAAGCAAAATTATTTAATTGAATGTGTCCAGAACGCAGTCTATTCGCAATAACAATGCGCTGCCTATTGATCTTTGTGAGTGCGAACCAGGAAATTCAAGTAGGCTGACATTGTATTGTTTTATAACCGCGGCTTCGCTTGCGTTAATTTATCCCCTTAGGGGTGGAATTTATCAAAATCCTTTCTTAGCGGATGCCTACGTCATGACATCTACCTGCATGCCAAATTTCAGCCCGATCCGTCCAGTGGTTTTGGCTGTGCGTTGATAGATCACTATGTCAGACACCTTTGAGTTGTATATATTTAGATTCCCTTTGACTTAGAAGATTTGACATATCATAAGAGTGTGTAATAGACCTACATGAATAAAATTATGTTTTTTTTTATATTACAGCTTATACAGGTAAAAACGTTCATGCATATATATATATATAACTAGCTGTCCGGCAAACGTTGTTTTGCCTTAAAAAAAAAAAAAAAATTAGGGGTGGACTGCCCCTAACATTTAGGGGGATGAAAAATAGATGTTGGACGATTCTCAGACCTACTCAATAAGCTCACAAAATTTCATGAGAATCGGTCAAGCCGTTTCGGAGGAGTATGGGAACGAAAACTGTGACACGAGAATTTTATATATAAGATATAGTTTATTGCAATTGTTACATTAATAAATAAAGATATTTATACAAAAATGTGAGCAAGGATGGACTTATCTCTGAAAGAGATCTCTTCCAGCAACAGCCACTTTGGCAAATGTGGTAGTTAGTGGGCAACGATAGTGCTTGAGTTTTAGTAGTAATAATATTTTAATGTTTACTTTTAAAAAAATACATACATACGCTACCAGACGCAAATCTAATCACTTCTCTCCATCCTAAGGTTGCCTGGAAGAGATCGCTTTTTAGCGATAAAGCCGCCCATTGTTACCTCTTTGTCTTGTTTATTGTATTATATATACATATTTTTTTATAATTTTGTACATAATTGTATATGTAATTGTATTTTCTGTGAGAGGAACAATAAAGAGTTTCATTCATTCATTCAAGATACATATTTCCTAAAATTATTATAGTCACAAAAAACATCACCAATCATAATATGTCGTAATGATCTATATTTATTATATACTAGCTATACACGCGACTTCGTCCGCGTGGAATTAAACTTTATTTTTCTAAAATAACAGTAGCCTAAGTTACTCCTTATTCCATCAGCTGCCTGCCAAAAAAAGTCCAGTCAAAATCGGTGCAGCCATTTCAGAGATTAGCCGAAACAAATAAACACACAGACTGACAGACAAAAATTATAAAAAATGTTATTTTGGTATACGTACCGTATTATATATATTTATATATATGCAAGTAGTAAAAAACGGTTATTTCAATATTACAAACAGACACACCAATTTTATTTATATGTATATATGTATCTACTAAACACACGTGTTCCTCTGACCGGCGCTATTATAGTAAGCGGTTATTTCTGATGATTTATTTATATATTATGTAGACGCCGGTCCGCCTCCAGCCGAGAAATAATTGTTTTAATAAACATGTGCTTAATTCATTGCCACTTTTATTATAATTAAATATAGATAATTATGTGAGAAGTGTCTCATTTACACTGAACGCTAGACGCGGCATTCTTAACGCCAGCGATATTTGAAATTATATTCTATTATTCATGTGAATAGAGTCGACAGTCAAATGAAATCAATAAAATCAAAATATCTTTATTTATGTAGGTCTATTAGAAGAATATAATCTTATATATAAAATTCTCTTGTCACAATGTTAGTTACCACTTAGTTACTCCTACGAAACGGCTTGACCGATTTTTATGAAATTTTATATGTATATTCAATAGACCTGAGAATCGGCCAACATCTATTTTTCATCCCTCTAAATGTTAGGGGTGGACTACCCCTAAATTTTTTTATTTTTATTTTAAGGCAAAACAACGTTTGCCGGGACAGCTAGTTAATATATAAAAGAGAGAGTGGACCGTATTTATTGAAAAGAAAATAATTAATGGAAAAGGAAGGAGAAATACGATTTTGACCTGGAAGAACGTCTTCCACACTCCGAACACCCCAAAGTAAGCAATGTAACACCAAACTTACTCACCTTTGCTCAGGAACGTCCCGATGTGTAGTACTGTTTAGTGGCCACGCACTCTACAGTGTATATTTTCATCAAAAACAATTATATTGTGTTAAATAAAATCATTAATTGCCTTGTTTTATATAGTTCAAAATATGGAGCGTCCTTTTAGTTACAGTTCTTATTTTCAATTGTTTTTATGATTCTTTTTCTGAAATTTAAGTGGCCACATGTTTTTATATGTGACAGTAAGCAAGCCGGTAATTTCATGAGAATCGGTCAAGGCGTTTCGGAGGAGTATGGGAATGAAAACTGTGACATGAGAATTTTATATATTATAAGATTGTAAGAATTCGTAATCCAACACTAGTACTATGTTTCGAGCGAGTAAGTCCAAACAAGTATTTACACATGATTCTTTCAATGTAAATCAGCAGGAGATAAGTGGTATGTCGTTCAAATATGTAACAATACAGACATACGGCGTTTGTTTATTTTTTCTTACGTTAAAAAAAATATCGATTCCTATAAAATTTTACTATGTATGATGTTTATTATTTCTTATTATGTTATTTAAATTCTATTCAGAAATATTTAGAGTTCTTGAGTGAATCTTGACGACTGCTTTGTAACGACACTTCTCCGAAACGGCTTGACCAATCGAGACCAAAATTTCATCAAAGGACGACCTATGGGACATCATCGTTTACCAGTTAAAAAAATTCGATCGGTAAAGATCGAGTCATGTGACCGGTAACAAACCTTGTGTTGCCATGTTTTGGTTTAACATGTTTATATATATAAAGCTGACAGCCTCGGTGGTCTAGTGGTTTAGCACACCGCTTTACTGTTCGATGGTCGTGGGTTCGATTCCTCGCACGGTACAAACATTTGTATTCATGAGTATGATTGTTTGTATCGGTCTGGGTGTTTTCTATGTAATATGTATTTATTTACAAAGAATAATGTATCCATGTATTTATATCAGTTGTCTAGTATCAATAACACAAGCTCTGCTTAGCTTGGGACTAGATGGCGCTGTGTGAATTGTCCTGAGATATTATTATTATTATTATTATTATATATATGTATGGAGATATAATATATATCTCCCTTTTTACGGGGGTAATATATTCAAACACGCGGGCCTTAGCCAAGCATGGATGAGTTATGTGATGAAGAAAGAAATTTTCTGACTATTCGGCATGTGTTTAGTATGACGGCTTTTTATAATAGGTCTATTGTAGAGGAGGGGATATGCAACGTGTCTAGGTGTTTGTTCAGACTTTTTGGTATAATTCCTGTGGATGACAAAACTATGGGTACTATGTAGATGGTGTGTGTGCTTTCCATTGTTTTTTAATTTATTTCTAGATCTGTGTACTTTGTTAGTTTTTGCTAGATCTGTGTATTTTGTTAGTTTTTGCTAGATCTGTGTACTTTGTTAGTTTTTTATTATTCGTTCTTTTTATTTATCGTCGGTTAAATAGAAAACAGGCAGTATTCAAAATGTAAATTTTTTTTCCAAGACGAGTATTCATAGTTTTTAAATTTATTTAAATTATATTTTTTCCTTTAAAGTTTTAACAATAATTTACACAGAAATTTATAGTTATATATAATTTTAAAAGTATTTAGATAATGGTTAAGATGGCGTGGTTAATTTAATTGACTTATATAAAAGGAGGCAATTATAGATTTTAATTTTGAAAATGTATTTTTTCTATTTAATCAACGATATTTGTTTTTTACTTTCATAATTTGTCTAATGTATAAAAAGTTCCGAAACTCTTCCTTCAGAGAGCATACTATATCACGGCCTAGATAGTACAGCGGTTTAGCACACCGCTTTACTTTCGATGCTGATTCGATTTCTCTCACGGTGTATGAAATAAAATTTAAAAAATTTCATTTTTAAGGTTATGAAATTGTACAAACATTTGAATCCAAGTGTACGATTGTTTTATCGGTCTGGGTATTTTCTAGGTACATGTATTTATTTAAAAAAAAATCTAAGTATTTATATCAGTTGTCTAGTACCCATAACACAAGTTCTGCTTAATTAGGACTCGATGGCGCTGTCTGAATTGTCCAGAGTTATTATGATAATTCAGACAGCGTCAAACCTCTCATCATTACATAGTATAAAATAAAGTCGCTGTCGCTGTCTGTCCGTCTCTATGTATGCTTATACCTTTTTTTTTTTTTTTTTTTCGGACTACTCTAATGCTGTTGGCCGCAGCTGGCCTGTACAGCTTCACCGGACGATAGGGGGCGAGTGCAGATGGTACTACAAACTAAGGAAGGACTTATGGAGCGGCTGAAAGCCAGCACCCGCCTGACGGATACGACTTTAGTTTTTTTTTTTCTGTCTACTCTAATGCTGCTGGCCGCAGCTGGCCTTTACAGCTTCACTGACGATAGGGTGAGGGCAGATGGCACTCCAAGCGGAAGGACTTATGGAGCGGCTGAAGGCCAACTCCCCGCCGGACGGATACGACTTTAGTCTGAGGACACCACTAGGGGTTCGAACCTCGGCCCAGCCTGTCGTAATATCCCCGCTTAAATTGGACGGGGATCGATTGGAGGGGAAGTTTAAATCATTAACACTACGCAACAGATTTTGTAGCGTTTCTTTTAATAGATAGAGTGATTCAAGAGGAAGGTTTATATGTATAATACATGTACACCGGGGGCGAGTAGCTAGTATACCTATATAAAAATAAATATCAAATATTAGTAGCACCTACTACAAGGGCGGTTCATAAATATTATAATTTTCTATATATTATATATTTCTGCAATAAGGTTCACGGCGTCCATTGACGGCGCGTCACAGATAACTGTACAAATGAACAATTTATTATTATTTATCGTACTTTAGATGGTGGTAGAGCATCGTCGGCCGTGAAAGTGGAGCGTTTGAGTATCAACGGGCGTGTGAACTGACAAAGTAATTACTATAAAAAAAAACTCGACAAGTAACGAGGAGGGCATGCCATGTACTATTTTCGTAAAAGTAGTATTTACACTACACGATTTAAACACGTCATTGTCACTGAGTTCTTGACGATTTTTTATATGTTTTTATTGTTAGTATAATTTATATGATTGATTAAATTATTTGCTTTTTGTGATTAAATATCCTCTCTCAGTCCTTGTAATACGGTCTATTTTGATGTATTATAGAATTTGATTAAGATCTGATTAGACGTATAGTTGTGTAAACATAAGTTAACAATAAAATAAGTAAACAGACAGACACACTTTACAGCGTTTAACAAACGTAACACACATTACATTATATATTTATAAATGACTTACAATAAATTGAATGAATGATAACCCTGAAAATATAAACCAATAAGTATTGGATTTTCGCGTGATAAAATCCAAAAACATAAAAGTTTTATCATGATAGATAAATAATTGAAAAACCTGACAAATAATCGAAAAAAACATGCGTCTATTCACTTATGGAGCCATCAGAGAATGAGTTAGGCAAAAAATTTGAATTTCTAAATAAAAAAAGTTATAAACTTCATATTAATTATAAATTAAATTTTATTTACGTACTACTTATATTATTATTACCGCCATCCTACCAGATTAGGCTGAATATGGAAGCAAACATGAGCGGTAAAGGTGAGTGTTGACTTCGACGTAATTCTACACTCAAGGGTCCTTTAAACCTACACCTTGGCACAAGTCCCGGGAACTGCTAGAGTTTCCTTTTCTGCCACACGATGGACCCGTCACCGTACTCGTAAATCCATGGAATGCTAAGAAGTTCCTCTCCTATATCATACACGCGATGGAGCCCTGCATTGCCTGGAAGAGATCGCTTTTTAGCGATAAGGCCGCCCATTGTTACCCCTTTGTCTCGTTTATTATTGCGTTTTTTAAATTGTAAATTTAACTATATTTTCTGTGAGAGGAACAATAAAGAGTTTCATTCATTCATTCTTACGCGATGAAGGAAAAAAACATTTATCGACTCTTTCCAGCTTCTGTTCTAATTTTCACATTTGTTAGTCGTGTCGTACTCGTCCGTACGATATAAAAGGCCATCAAACGGAACAGAGACTCCACATTATAACACAAATAGTTGGAGTCGTGCGGTTGGTATTTCGGACTCGTCTCCCACCGTCGCAAACGTATAAATCTTGGAAGAAATCTATTCGTATTTTTTCTATGTTTTTTTTTTTATACTACGACAGTAGTTGCATTTAATGGCAAACAAGGCGTAGGGTGGTCAATCCGAAGCTGCATTAGGGTCTGGGAGGTGGCGTGCAAAAAGCCCCTGCACGCCTGCGCTGGCCGGTGGTCTTGGAGAATTGCGATATGGCCACGGCAAAGTCGTCAGGTTTTTAGCAGGTAGATCGTATGTGGAGGGAATGTCTTCCGTGATGGATTTTCCTGACGTAAAAAAAAAAAAAAAAATAAAGGTATCCCCCTGGTGTTCCAGGCGTCCAATGGCGTCTATGTATCCATAGGCGTTCATAAGCGTCCACAGGCGTCTACACCATGTGACACGCGCGCTAATGACCCCTCGCTTGAAAATTACAGTATAATAATAATGTAATCTCAAGACAATTCACACAGCGCCAAGACCCAAAAAGCTAGCTAAATTCGTATTTTAGATAACTGATACAAATATATAGTTGAATACATTTTTTACCCAGACCGATACAAACAATCTACTCATGAATACAAATGTTTGTGCCGTGCGAGTAGTTTCATATTTCGGATCGCATCTCCCACATGTTCGCAAACTGGTAAAGAAATCTATTCGTATTTTTTCTATGTTTTTTTTTATACTACGACGTTAGTAGTTGTATTTAATGGTAAACAGTTAGCGTGGTAGGGTATCCCCCCTAGGGCAATCCGAAGCTCACCGGGGAGGTATTAGGGTCTGGAGGTGGCGTGCAGAGACTGTTCCCTGCACGCCTAGATGGAAGGTCCCTTCGATGGGAACCATGCCGGTGGTCTTGGAGAATGCCTTGTGCGATCCCATGGCCACGGCGAGGTGGAACAGTCGTCAGGTTTTTAGCAGGTAGGAGTCCGGCAGTATCCATTCTTCCATAAGGGAATGGTTCTCCATGATGGATTTTCCTGACGTAAAAAAATAAAGGGTATCCCCTGGGTGTTTCAGGCGTCCAATGGCGTCTATAGGCGTCCATAGGCGTTCATAAGCGTCCACAGCAGGCCCATACCAGAAAAGGTGTCACGTGCGCTCTAATGACCCGTATGAAGTTATCTCAGTACCCGCATAACACAAGCTTTAGCTAGCTTAACTTGGGTCTAGATGGCGCTGTGTGAATTGTCCTGGGATTATTATATTATTATTATTATATATAGACTCCCCCACACAGTACAGTAGGTAATCTGAAAAACATTTAGCAGTAAATAGGAAAGATAGAGGTAAAAAGATCTCAGACGCCAAACCTTCATTCGATGATCAGACCAGATATCCAGTCAGCAGAATATAACTGGTCAGTACCGCACTTACGCCAGTCGTTCAGGCGTCCGATCGCGACAGCTGGTTTGGCAAGATAGTGCAGGGAGTCACGATTCTCAGCAGTGAGAAAACAAACAAATAGAGAGAATGGTGCCATTTTTTTTGTAAAATATATTAAAATCTCCACTGCAGCAAAACAAAGACATACATACACTGGATATATAACTATTTTTCTACATCGAAACGTCGTCTGTGAGTTCTAAATTGCGGTCTCGCATTTATTTTTCTAAATGTGTACACTTCACACATAAATTAAAGGATGCCACTGAATAAATCAAGTCCATCGGTATAAAGCAGTGGTTCTCAATCCGTGGCGCATGGACCACCATTGAACCGGAATATACCTATGCAGTATCGCTTAAGATATCACAAAACACTTCGTTAATTTTATTACCTACCTTTTTCAGGTTACACTAATATCTGGTACTATATGGTAAACTCAACATCTGTTACTATATGGTATACTAATTAAAAAAACGAAGGTAAGTTCTCTTTAGATTGTGCCCATGTATGAAAATAAAACAATTAAATGTATGTAACATGTATAATATTAATTTGAAAAGAATACAAGCTGAGTTTCTTGTCAGTTTTTCTCATCTCGAAATCATTCCGAACTGACGTAGATCTGATATATCATAGAGTCTGTAACAGACCTACATGAATGAAGATATTATTAATTTGCTTTTTTGAATGCTAATATATGAAGATATTATATTCCAAAGTTTTTTTACTTTATCATAGGGTACTTTCACTTTATCATACACTATATTTTCTTTAAATCTGTCTTGCTTACAAAAAATCAGCTTAACAAGTCGCCGTCGCCTAAAGTTATGTGCTTTAATACATTTGGCAATTGATTTTAAATTGTATAGAATTATTTTTTAAATTATATATTAAGCAGTATTGAAGATGTAGTCTGGACGAATACAGTTTGCTCGTAGAAAGGTGAGAACCTGTGATCCTAGGTTGTACAGATTTTAAGACCAGCCGAACATCTGCCCTCAAACGGCATTAGCATGATTGGGAAGTCCTCAACGTACTGCGTACCGAGGTGGCTTTGTATTATGGGCATATAAAGTGACCCCTGTTTAAAAAAGTTTGAACCACTGCAATAAACTGATCACCTGAAAGCGTTCACACGGACCAAGTGCCAGCTATCACAACTCGCTGAAATTATTTATCGAATAGTTTAGAAAGTCAAGAGAGAAATTACAGTTTCAGTTGGTTTTTACAGCGTCTGGCGTGTTATTTTTATTTCTTTGTATCGTTATTATATTTTTTTGTCGCATCACGCTCTAATGAGTTACAAATGATAGCTGGCTCAAACGTCATACTCGTGAACAAATCGTCTGCCTTCTAATTTGACGCGTTCTTGGTGGCTCAGTGGTTTACACACCACCTTACTATCCGATGGTCGTGTTCGATTCCTCGCACGGCAAAACATTTGCATTCATGGCGCGTGTTCGTTTGTATCGGTCTGGGTGTTTTCTATGTATACTATGTATTTATTTACGAAAAAAAAATGTATCCATGTATTTATATCAGTTGTCTACACCCATAACACAAGCTCTGCTTAGTTTAATGATGGCGCTGTGTGAATTGTCCTGAAATATTAGTTATTAATTACTAAAAGAACAGTAGTCGAAACCAAGCAGCTTAACCTTATGGGCTACGTAACGAACGAAGTATGT